>NW_028227265.1:98325192-98825192 GCF_978045245.1 Mus caroli
AATAGGGTTGCAGATCCCTTTAGCTCCTTGGGTACTTTCTCTAGCTTCTCCATTGGGAGCCCTGTGATACATCCAATAGCTGACTGTGAACATCCACTCCTGTGTTTGCTAGGCCCCGGCATCTTCTCACAAGAGACAGCTATATTTGGGTCCTTTCAGCAAAATCTTGCTAGTGTATGCAATGGTGTCAGCGTTTAGAAGCTGATTATGGGATGGATCCCTGGATACGGCAGTCTCTAAATGGTCCATCCTTTCATCACAGCTACGAACTTTGTCTCTGTAACTCCTTCCCTGGGTGTTTTGTTCCCAATTCTAAGAAGGGGCACAGTGTCCACACTTTGGTCTTCATTCTTCTTGAGTTTCATGCGTTTAGCAAATTGTATCTTATATCTTGGGTATCCTAAGTTTTGGGCTAATATCCACTTATCAGTGAATACATATTGTGTAAGTTCTTTTGTGATTGTGTTACTTCACTCAAGATGATGCCCTCCAGGTCCATCCATTTGGCTAGGAATTTCATAAATTCATTCTTTTTAATAGCTGAGTAGTACTCCATTGTGTAAATGTACCATAATTTCTGTATCCATTCCTCTGTTGAGGGACATCTGGGTTCTTTCCAGCTTCTGGCTATTATAAATAGGGCTGCTATGAACATAGTGGAGCATGTGTCCTTTTTAGCAATTGTGATAAAAACTGCATGGTACTGGTATAGTGACATACAAATAGACCAATGGAATAGAATTGAAGACCCAGAAATGAACCCACATACCTACGGTCACTTGATCTTCGACAAGGGAGCTAAAAACATCCAGTGGAAGAAAGACAGCATTTTCAACAAATGGTGCTGGCACAACTGGTTGTTAACATGTAGAAGAATGCGAATCCATCCATTCCTATCTCCTTGTACTAAGGTCAAGTCTAAGTGGATCAAGGAACTTCACATAAAACCAGAGATACTGAAACTTATAGAGGAGAAAGTGGGGAAAAGCCTTGAAGATATGGGCACAGGGGAAAAATTCTTGAATAGAACAGTAATGGCTTGTGCTGTAAGATCGAGAATTGACAAGTGGGACCTCATGAAACTGCAAAGCTTCTGCAAGGCTAAAGACACCATCAATAAGACAAAAAAACCACCAACAGATTGGGAAAGGACCTTCACCTATCCTAAATCAGATAAGGGACTAATATCCAATATATATAAGGAACTCAAGAAGGTGAACTCTAGAAAGTCAAATAACCCCATTAAAAAATGGGGCTCAGAACTGAACAAAGAATTCTCACCTGAGGAATACCGAATGGCAGAGAAGCACCTGAAAAAATGTTCAACATCCTTAATCATCAGGGAAATGCAAATCAAAACAACCCTGAGATTCCACCTCACACCAGTCAGAATGGCTAAGATCAAAAATTCAGGTGACAGCAGATGCTGGCGAGGATGTGGAGAAAGAGGAACACTCCTTCATTGTTGGTGGGATTGCAAGCTGGTACAACCACTTTGGAAATCAGTTTGGCGGTTCCTTAGAAAATTGGACATAGAACTACCGGAGGATCCAGCAATACCTCTCCTGGGCATATATCCAGAAGATGTCCCAACCGGTAAAAAGGACACATTTTGCAATCTTGAAGTGACCTATAAGCAAGAAGCTTGGCAAAGTAGCAAGCCACTCTTCTTCCTCCTCCCCTTTTTTTCTTCCCAATGTTCCTCATCTAACATCTAAGATACCCATTTGCTTTTGTTAATGTAAAAACTTACTCTGGCAAAGTGACTCTGTTGCTGGAGTTGCCCAAGGCCTGAATGACTTTCCATTTATCAGAGGCTTAACAACAGAAGAAATTGGACAGATAAACATATTTTAAATTGTAATGGGTCTTTTGGTTGTTGTGTTGTTGTTGTTGATTTGGGTTTTGTTTGTTTGTTTGTTAAATGGAGAGCATACCAACTCTGCTTTAGTTTCTGCTTAGTCAATTCATTTATATCACAATCAAGACCAATACTGTCTCTGCCTTCGGCAATGGGAAACAGAAGTCACTTTTGTTGATGTGGGAAAGAAAAGAGATAAAATATTTGAATAGGTAAAGTGATGAAGTAGACCGAATCTGGGCAGGAATGAAAAGCAAGTGAAGCTAAGATATGTCAGAAGCCTCAAGATGGCACTCTGGTGAGAAAAGAACAGGCAAGAAACCCAGAATCTTCATTTTCTGGTAGAGACTGCTTCCTTGTCCTAAAACATTGAAGCAGGCTACTCCTTTTCGTCCAGAGAATCTCTCTCTCCTAAGGAAGGAATTAGCATAGCAAAACTCCAGCATGAAGCTGGCTTGCATGAGAAAAATGAGCTCTGAGTCATTAAGAAGGCAGTGGCTGCTACATGCTAATGATTGCTTTCCCCACTTCTCGCCTTAGACTAATGCACCTCATGGTATGCACTGAATGATACAAAAATGATTACATGCTTTGGAAATCTTTCTGGGCGTGACTGTTTTATGCTACACACCTCTCGTTTAGGTTATGAATTAACTAACAAATCTGCTTTTCCCTAAGTTTTGAGAATTAAAAGGCCTTACTCTTTTGTCTGATACCAATTTAATATAACTGTCTTTGGTGACAGAAAAATGAAGACCTGACAATGGCCATTATCATGATTGACTCCGTGCACACTAGCTTCCTAAAAGTACCTCTCATCTTCCCTAATGACTGAGATATATGTCCCTAATAGTATGAATAATTCATAGTGAATATAATGTCATTTCTCTCAGCTTGTAACACATTGACCTAAACAGATATTTACTTAATGTGCCCTTTATTCATATACATTGACACACAGGGAGACAATAATTTTAAATACAAAAAACCTCAAAATACTTCAAAGGAGTCTCTCTACCTTAAGATGCAGGAAAAAGAAACAAAACAAACAAGCAAAAAATCCCCACTCATGTACTGTTCAGTATTGGGATGTCAAAATTTGTATTATGATCAAGTACAAGCAAAATTAAACTTTACAGATTTTTATCACAAAAGTTTTTTATGAAACTGCTCACATCATAGAACCTTTGTGTGTGTGTGTGTGTGTGTGTGTGTGTGTGTGTGTGTGTGTGTGTGTGACAAGATTAGGTTCTGTCACATATCATAGTACTTTAACTGGTAAGCTTTGTCAACTTGACACAAGCTAGAGGCAAATCTGCAAAAGAAACTCACTGAGAAAATGCCTCCATCAAATTGTCTGCAGGAAAGTTCGTAGGGGCATTTTTTTTTATTGCTAATTGACAGGGGGCCCAGGCCACTGCAGTGCCACACCTGGGCACTTATGTAATCCTGGGTGATATGAGACAGCTCACAGGGCAACACATGAGAAGCATGCCAGTAGTTAGCATCTCTCCATGGCTCTGCTTCATTCGGCCTCTAGGCTTCTGTCTTGTACTTCTGCCTTGACTTCCTTCCATGACTGACTGTCATCTTCAAGGTGAAATACAATCTTTTATCCCAGGTTAGTTTTGGTTGATATTTTATCACAGCAATAGAAACCTAAAGAACCCAGTGTCCTGTGAGTAGACTTCTGGATTTGCCTACCTGGGAAGTGCATCAGCTCTCACTTCTACCTGTGTGCTTCCCTTTTCAGATGTTCTTTGTCTTTCTCTTAGTTTTTAATTAGCATATACCCATTATCTAAAGCATTATGTTTCATAATGACATTTCCATCCAAGTGCATCATGTAAAATTTGCCCCATGTGTTTTGATGCTGTACTGTCTAATACCCACACTTGTGACTGAACCAATATAACTTGGATCTCAGTAGCACATAGCAGTTTCAAATAGTTTGCTAACATAGCCTTGAGAACTTGGTGAGAACACTCTACCTATGCTTTCTAGGGGGACCCACTTCACCAGTCATGCCTATTATCCCCAAAGCTCTACAACCTCTCACAACAGTGCTATTTGGAGCCCAAGTAATCAAACCCATGACCCGAAGGGTATTCTTTTATATTTAAATCAATATAAAAATGGGTTATGCAAATATACAAGGAACCCTGTAGTTATTTGGAAGCCAAGACACCTGGAGGAATTTCTGGGGTATGCAGGTCAGGGTTCAAGCTCTTTCCAGCTAAGCCTTAGCTCAAACATAGGTCATTCTGTAGGACCCTGGAAATCTGCTATATCATCCTGACAGATTGACTATTTGGTGGCAGCTCATACTGTTAGAAATTGGATTGGGTGAGGATTTAGGGGAAAGGTTTATGTACCGATCAGATCAGAAGCACTTCACCTTCTAGAGAGTTCTTAAGGGTCACAGAGCATATGCCCTTGTTATTGTAGAAAGTGGCTTAGTGGTAAATAATATGTCCTATCCAGACTCCTAATTCATCTCTTTCTCACATATTAGGCTGACACTGAGGAAATCACCATTTTTGTAGGTCAAAATAATGGAGTGTTATTAATTTCATTTACTTGGCCCAATATTCTTTCACACTGCTGGCTGTCATTGTCGAGGCTCTAGAGAAGGATCTCATCAACAAACAAAGAAATGTAAATTGGTCATTTTTACTGATGCCTGAATTCTCTAACATAGTATTATACTTTGTATATAACATAGTATTATACTTTGAAAGCTCTGACCAAAACATCAGATCTATGGCTTTAAATTTTTCCAAGTAAAAGTGAAACATTTATGCATTCTAAAATATGCAGTCATGGAACACAATAGTGTAATATCCACATCTTAACACTAGAAAGGTGCAGGCATGAGGCTCCCAAATTCAAAATTAACTTGAGCTAGACAACTGGGTCTGATCCCCCAAACACAAAGAAATTCAATGCAAACCCAAATAAGGGATATCTATTTAGCTGTGGTCACTTACTGATAACTGAGCAAACTGCTTCAGTAGTTGTCACCATGTTTAATCCCTCCCTCAGCCTTCTGAGCTAAGGGCAAAGCAGGTCACAACAAACAGATGCTTCCTTTCCAGTGCTGGAGGAGGATCATTTGACTTGAGAATTTCTCAAGTTTGTCTTAGCCACTTAAAAAGAACTGGATTGTCAAACATGTACTATGCAAGGATGTTTTTAAGTTAGAGTAGTATAAAAGAACTATTCTATTTATAATAGTATAAATAGAACATGTTAGAATAGTATAAATGGGGGAGGAAAGACTCAATGAACTGTGGCTTCTGTATTTTACAGAATTGTTGGCCTCCTCCTAAAGTAGAGTGTGATGAGTTAAGATTATATTATAATCCTTACATCAAGCCCAGGGATGTGGCTTATTGCTTGCTGCATAAGAACGAAAATCTGAAGTCAGATGATGAGTCTCGAACAGAACAGAACAGGCCCAGACCGATTCTACCAGAAGTTCAGGAGTTTTAATGAAGAAGTATATATTGATTATTCTGTAAGCCTCCAATCAATTTCTACAAAACTCAATTGTCTGCATTTGACCATTTTTATCCATTTCCCCCTGTGTTACCCATAAGAAATTAGACTTAAAAGAAACAAATAGATTGAAAGCAGACACATGGAAAGGACTTCATGTAAACCTGGAATACCTTTGTGAATAGTGAAGCTTAGGATGATCATCTACTCAAAAGGTGAGTGAAGAGGATTGACAACGTCAAAACAGCTGTAACTTTGCAATAATTAAGGCAGCATGAAACTGCATAACAATAAAGGTTAAGATTGATGCAACAGCATGAAAATACCAAAGGCATATGCTTACATACACACCATCTTTACAGACCTGTACTTATGTGCACAGCCATCTTTACAAGGATGCAGTGAAAACCTAGAAATGATAACTGTCTTGGCAGAGTGTTTCATGACCGGCAAATAGTGGCACAAGAAAAAAGCTGATGCTTTGTTCTCCATGTTAGAAAACATAGAAATGGATGCTCACAGTCAGCTATTGGATGGAACACAGGGCCCCCAATGGAGGAGCTAGAGAAAATACCCAAGGAGCTAAATGGGCCTGCAACCCTATAGGTGGAACAACAATATGAACTAACCAGTACCCCCGGAGCTCGTGTCTCTAGCTGCATATGTAGCAGAAGATGGCCTAGTTGGCCACCATTGGGAAGAGAGGCCCCTTGGTCTTGCAAACTTTATATGCCTCAGTACAGGGGAACGCCAGGGCCAAGAAGTGGGAGTGGGTGGGTAGGGGAGTGAGGGGGAGAGGGTATGGGGGACTTTTGGGATAGCATTTGAAATGTAAATGAAGAAAATACCTAATTAAAAAAAAAGAAAAGAAAACCTTTAAATTGTGCTATACATCTATCAACACAGAAAGTATAAAGCGTTTACAAAAAGAGAAGATTAGAAAAAAAATCTTTGTGACTTTGTTCCAGGTAAAGGGTTTGTAAAAACGACATCAAACTATGAGTCACAAGAACAGCTATTGGATGGATCACAGGGCTCCCAATGGAGAAGCTAGAGAAAGTACCCAAGGAGCTAAAGGGATCTGCAACCCTATAGTTGGAACAACATGATGAACTAACCAGTACCCCGGAGCTCTTGTCTCTAGCTGCATATGTATCGAAAGATGGCCTAGTCGTCCATCACTGGAAAGAGAGGCCCATTGGACTTGCAAACTTTATATGCCCCAATACAGGGGAATGCCAGGGTCAAAAGAATGGGAATGGGTGGGTAGGGAAGTGGGGGGGGGTATGGGGGACTTTTGGGATAGCATTGGAAATGTAATTGAGGAAAATACGTAATAAAAAAAAAGAAATGGTAAGCCACACTCCAAGTACATTTAAGATTTTGTACTTCAGAAGACATTATTATGGCTGGCATGGGGGTGGACAGCTGTAATCCCAGTGTTCAGGAGGCAGAGGCAGGAGGAGTTGAGAAATTGAGGCCATTCTGTGTTAAATCATGAGACTATGCCTCATAAAAAGGAAACACAGAAATAAAAGAAAGCATAGAAAATAAAAGAAAAAGACATCATTTAAAAAGAAAATGTAAACCCAAGATTATCTAGGAGAAAATATTTGCAAGTCATTTAGTGTGTGTGTGTGTGTATGTGTGTGTGTGTGTGTGTGTGTGTGTGTGTATACTAATGTGAGTTTAAGTGCCTATGCCTATGCATGTGCTGAGACCAGAGGATGTAATTTGTCTTCCTCTACCACTATCTCTTTTTCTTGAAACAGAACTTCTCCTGAAGGCTCCATCTCCATGTATTTTGGGCTAGGCTGCAGCCAGCAAGCCCCAGTGATTCTTTCATTCTCACACCAGTTCCAGCGGCAGGGTTACAGGGAGACACTAGAGACCTGAACTTACTTCTCATATTTGTGCTGTTAAACTCCTCTATAGCCCTTACAAAGTAACTAGTGTCCATGAGTATGCTTACAGGATGTTGTAGTTATATTCTGTTGCTGTGATAAAATTCTGTGACTAAAACGCAACTTCTACATGAATTTATTTTGACTTAGAGCGAGAGAGAGAGAGAGAGAGAGAGAGACTGACTGACTCTGACTATAATGGTGAGGAAGGTGTGGCAGCAGACAGATAGAACAGGATGCTAAGAGATCACAACTTCATCCATAAACATGAAGCAGAGAGAGCGAACAGGAAGTATGGTGTGAGTATAAATTTCAAAGCTGGCTCCATTGTGAAGCATTTGCACCTAGAGGTTCTGGAACCTGTCCAACAAGTGCCACCCACTGGGAACCAAGTGTTAAAATAAATGAATGAGTCCATGGAGACATTTCTCTTTCAAATTACTACACAAGTTAGTAACTAGAAGAAAACTATCTACTAAAAATCATAGACAGCAGACTGGAAGAAATATTTAGGTAAAGGAGACGATGACTACTACTAACAATGATTTCTAACTACTCATGGGAAACCGTTCAGTATTCCTAGTTATGAATATTTTTTATTTTTTATTTATGTGTATGAGTTTTCAGGTACTGTAGGAGCTGGAGTCACGGGCCCTGGTGAGCTGCCTTACGTGGAGGCTAGAAAACAAACTGAGGTTCTCTAGGAGAGGGCCAAGTGTTCATAACTGCCAAACCATTTCTCCAGCCCCCCTATCATTAATTATTAAGAAGCTTGTATTAAAGCCACAGCGAGATATCCCTTAATGTGTACTAGGAAGAAGTTAATAAGAAAGACAGCCATTCTGAAGTGTAAGTGTAGTATTGGCACTGAAAAAAAAAAAAAGATAACAGGCAACAGAGAAGTTGGTAGGGACAGAAAGAAGCAAAAGCCCCGACAGATGGTATGCATGACCAGACTTAGGACATTTCATCAAAGGGATTGTTGGGAATATGAAATGGAACAGCAGACAACCTAGCAAAAGTTTTACAATTTCTTAAATTGTTATATAGAAACAAGCTATATGAGCCATCATTTCTGAAGATAACCTGTATGTCACTCATGAAAATGACATTTAAGGGCTAGAGATGGCTCAGTGGTTACGAACACCCACTGCTCTTGCAGAAGATCCAAATTTGATTCTATACATCCATATTCAGTGGCTAACAACTGCCTATAACCCCAGCTCCAGGGGATCTTATACTTCTGGTCTCTATAGACACCTGAACTCATGTATGCATACCTACAAATAGAAACACAGTTCATAATTAATATTAATTTTTTAAAGTGGAACTTAAGAGTGTGTATGTCTGTTAACTTGTGACTAGGTCAATAAAATGTGACATATTTACAGATGGAATACTACTCAGTAATTAATGAACTGAGAGTGGATATATACCACAGAAAGGATAAAACTCCAAATCTTTACATTGGACGCAACACCCTCCCACCCTATACATGTTAGCTATCTTTTTAATCATTGTCATAAAAAATAAGATATAAGGAACTCAGGAAGGATTGTTTTATTTCACAATGTTACAGTGGGATAAGTGTGGCAAGAGAGACTCCATGGGCAGGAGATAGCATTGCATAGTGACAAGTCAAACAGCAAAGGAACAAGTCTGGAACCAGGCAGTGGCCATAACCAGTAAACTCCACTTCTATAGACTTAAGGTTTTCTAGCTAGACTCCAAACACATGACCCTGTGGGAGACAGCACACATCTAACTGGAGCCCCCATTAGAAGAAATGTCCAGAAAAAAATGCAAATTACAGAGATAGAAAGCATTATTGGTTGCAGTGGGCTGTGCTTAGGAGGTAAGATTGACTTTAACCGTCCTCTAGGGAGTATTTTTGCGAGTGACTACAAAATTCTAGACCTGGATTGTAGTGGCAATTGTAAAAATAGTCACCATCGTTGCCTTTGCTTCTGGACACACATCTCTGCTCACCAATGCCGACTCTTTCTTGACATTGCAGTGTCTTTTTCAAGGCATGGGCTTTAAGACAGACCCAAATTAGACGGATTGTCCCATTCAAGATTCACTATATGATATGATCATGTAGAAAAGGCTTCCAGGGGTATTTGGCATTTGCCCTAAACTTAGCACCATGAATGGAAATAGTTTTGAGTCTCTGTGCAGGTTTCGGTGGGTGGAGGAACAGCACATGTGTTACAAAACCACAGCAAGGGAAAAATCCACAGACCCACTTCTCCCACCATAGATATACAGCAGAAGAGAATAACAACCATGAGAACAAAACAACAATGATCAAGAACTAAGAAAGAAAAGCAGCTACTGACAGCCTTGTTACCATAGAGGACCACAGTTTTCACCAGAAGAGTATGGAAGGCAGCGGAGGTGTGAAAACAGTCTTCCCAGGCATTCATCTTCAGAGTAATATTTAATTACTGTGAATTCAACTATGAGAGTGCCAAGTTTCTAAATTCTCAAGGTCAGAAAATAAATCTGGAAAATATAAAAAAAGCCATGAGTTGTGTTTTTATTTCCAAAGTTTGACAGCCATAGAATTCCTACAAATGATGGATAATGTTATTCTTCAATATTTTCTGCCAGCTTCAATCATTTTCAAAACTATACACTCAAGAAGCATTCTTTTTAACATAGCCATTTCCTAAAGATGAATAAATTTAGAGGGGAGAAAATTTTGATTTAATAACTTCCTTTAATGAGTGCTATCTTTATGGGGGAAATTAATAACTGCAATAGAAAATATATGGTATCAATAATTAATATGTGGGTGAGCCATCATACTGCTGTAATTTTAGATAGCTAATTTGTTCAACAATAAAGAAGGAGAGATACCTAGGTCTGGTTTGGAGGCTTCTTATCCCAGCTACCAGTGAGATGAAGGCTAGAGGTGCAGGTTCAAGACCAACCTTTCAGTTTAGTAAGATACTGACTCAAAATTGGTAAAAAGAAAAAAAAATGATTGAGGAGTTAACTTGTGGGTAATTATCTAGAGCCCTGCCTCACATGTCTAAGACCTATGTTCAATCCTAAGTACAGAAAGAGAGAGCCAGAGAGAGAGAGAGAGAGCGAGAGAGCCAGAGACAGAGACAGAGACAGAGACAGAGACAGACAGAGACAGAGACAGGGACAGAGATAGAGACAGGGACAGAGACAGACATACAGACAGATGAGAAAGTGCAGCAAAATGGCAGTCCAATTTAAGGACTGTGCATTAAGCAGCAGACAAGTCACCTGGGCAAGATCAACAGAAGCCCAGGTGACTTGTCTGCTGCTTAAAGCACAGTCCTTAAATTGGACTGCCATTTTGCTGCACTTTCTCATCTGTCTGTATGTCTGTCTCTGTCCCTGTCACCTGGGCAAGATCAACAGAAGCGCGGTTCCTCAGAAAATTGGACATAGTACTACCGGAGGATCCAGCAGTACCTCTCCTGGGCATATATCCAGAAGATGTCCCAACCGGTAAGAAGGACACATGCTCCACTATGTTCATAGCAGCCCTATTTATAATAGCCAGAAGCTGGAAAGAACCCAGATGTCCCTCAACAGAGGAATGGATACAGAAATTATGGTACATTTACACAATGGAGTACTACTCAGCTATTAAAAAGAATGAATTTATGAAATTCCTAGCCAAATGGATGGACCTGGAGGGCATCATCTTGAGTGAGGTAACACAATCACAAAGGAACTCACACAATATGTATTCACTGATAAGTGGATATTAGCCCAAAACTTAGGATATCCAAGATATAAGATACAATTTGCTAAACGCATGAAACTCAAGAAGAATGAAGACCAAAATGTGGACACTGTGCCCCTTCTTAGAATTGGGAACAAAACACCCATGGAAGGAGTTACAGAGACAAAGCTTGGAGCTGTGATGAAAGGATGGACCATCTAGAGACTGCCGTATCCAGGGATCCATCCCATAATCAGCTTCTAAACGCGGACACCATTGCATACACTAGCAAGATTTTGCTGAAAGGACCCAAAGATAGCTGTCTCTTGTGAGACTATGCAGGGGCCTAGCAAACACAGGAGTGGATGCTCACAGTCAGCTATTGGATGTATCACAGGGCTCCCAATCGAGAAGCTAGAGAAAGTACCCAAGGAGCTAAAGGGATCTGCAACCCTATAGTTGGAACAACATGATGAACTAACCAGTACCCCGGAGCTCTTGTCTCTAGCTGCATATGTATCGAAAGATGGCCTATTCGGCCATCACTGGAAAGAGAGGCCCATTGGACTTGCAAACTTTATATGCCCCAATATAGGGGAATGCCAGGGCCAAAAGAATGGGAATGGGTGGGTAGGGAAGTGGGGGGCGCTATGGGGGACTTTTGGGATAGCATTGGAAATGTAATTGAGGAAAATATGTAATAAAAAATATTAAAAAAAAAAAGATCAACAGAAGCACAGTTCAATGCACTCTAGACCAAATGGACCCAACAGACAGCTGCAGGATGCTCTGGCCCACATCTGTCAGATCAACATTTTCTCAACCAACACAGGAAACATCAACCAAGAGGCTCATAACAGGTCACAGAAGCAATGATAGTAAATTTAAGAACTGAAATTAACTGTATTTCCTGGCTATAGTGCAATAATGCTAGAAATCAAATGAGATATATAAAAACATACTACAACATCTTAAAGGTCATTTATACTGATTCAATAATGGATATTATAATGTATGGGGAGTGGAAGATTTTTCACTATGAAATGGAACAAGACAAAGATACCTATTTCTTTACCTTTTTTTTTTTTTTGAGACAGGGTTTCTGCGTGTGTATGTATATATCCTGCACCAAAAAGAAAGCTTATTAAAAGGACCCAGAAATTTTCAAAGGATAAAATAAATATGCAATACTGGAAGTATGTGCTGTATGAGAATAGTGATCCCATTTACAGGTGCTGTAAATAAGGCACAGGTAACCACTGAGGAATACATTTAAAAAAATATGTCAAAGACTTTACCATAACCTTAAAGCATTGATGAGTGAAATAGAAAAGGATGCAAAATGTAAAAAGAAAGATCACGTTTATAAATTCGAAGAAAAATGATGGTAAATATGTCTATGAATCCAAGATCAATTATAGATTCTACACATTCTCTATCAAAGTACCAATGACATTTTACACTGAATTAGAAATATAAAATTCCGAGCCGGGCATGGTGGCACACACCTTTAATTCCAGCACTCAGGAGGCAGAGGCAGAGGCAGGCGGATTTCTGAGTTCGAGGCCAGCCTGGTCTACAAAGTCAGTTCCAGGACAGTCAGGGCTATACAGAGAACCCTGTCTCGAAAAACCAAATAAATAAATAAATAAATAAATAAATAAATAAATAAATAAATAAACAACCAAATAAATAAACAAACAAACAAACAAATAAATAAAATAAAATTCTGAAATTCCTCTGGAACCACAAAACCAAACAAAATCTGATTGGTATCTTGAACAAAACGAACAAATTAGAGACATCATACTTCTGACCTCAAAACATAGCACAAAGTACTAGTTACTGAAACAGCAATGGTATTAGTGTGGCAATGGGCAAATCATCCAAGAACAGAACATAGGGGATAGAAGGAACCCCAAGAATCTACAGCCAGACCCCCTACCCCCCACCTTCAGTAATCACCCGCTAAATTATTTCACCCAATGAATGATGTGAAAGCCAGAGAGCCACGTGCACATTGGAGCTAGACCTCTACCTCTCACTGGTTATAAGCACCAGCTCAAAGTACACCAACGGTTTCTATATGAGAACTCACAAAGCTGTTGGAAGAAAGCAGAGAGAAAATGCCCCAAAGCATTGTGGTGAACAAACCTCAGAATCACAGGGGACCAATGCAGTTAAATGCAATTACACCAACCTCCAAAGCTGTTGAGCAGCAAAGAAGCAATGTACAGGGCGCAGAAAGCCTACAGATGTGAAGAAACACATCACCTGTCATGGGGTGACATTCCGAGGATATAAAGGACTCTACAACCCACAAATGGGAAGTCAAACAACCTGAATAAAAATGGGCCAAACACCCAAATAGAGTTTTCACCAAAAAGGCACAAACCACCAATGTGCCTGTGAAAAGCAATACTCAGCCTGATGAAAAGCACCCGAGAAACAAAAATTAAAAACTGTAAAGTTTCCAGGCCAGTGAGGATGGCTATTATCAACAAGACTAAAGATAACAGTCATGATGAGGATATGGGTGATGGGGAAAGGGTAGAGGGCAGAGAATGAAGCCTGGACACCATTGGTGGCAAAGTAAATCCGTAAATCAGTACAGTGATTCTGGAAACCAGTTTGGAGGTTCCATTTAAAAAGTTAACAATAGAACGGCCATGTGATCAAGTGGTCCTAGCACAGGAAACGTATTCAAAGGAAATGAAAGCAGTGTGTCCAAGAGATGTCTGTATTCTCTATGTTCATTGTAGCAATACTCACAACAGCTGAGAGACAGAACATTGTATGTACATCAGCTTATGAACGAGTAAGGAAATTGCAGGGTTACATGTGGTAAGTGCTGTTCAATTATGGAAATCATGAGGCCCTGTTTGTCCGATGCAGCAACAAAGGAAGCTGGAAGTCATCATGTTAAGTGAAATGAGCACAGACAGACAAATGATGCAGGATCTCACTCCTGTCTGGAAGCCTAAGTTCTTTTATAGAATCTGAGTGTACTGTTGACTGGGGGTATGGGGTGGGCGCTAATGATCCAAGAGTACTAAGTCACAGGTTTCCACAAGTGAGAATTCTTCTGCTCTACTTCATAACCCGGTGACTGTTGAGAACTGTGATGTGCTATGCAGGCCAAAAAGAAGCGAGGATTGCAAAGCTTTCACTGTAAGGAACTAATAAGTGCTTGAAGAGATAAGCATCTTTAGTCTGATTTAAATACTATATTATGAATTGAATATTATATGATTCTCCATTTATAATACAATTTTCATGTTTTAATGTAGCAGCTAAAATAAAATTTAAAAGTAGAGTTAATACTACATGTCAACCAAACCTAAAATTAAATTTAAAAACAGCACCCCTGTAATTCTATTATAAAGATGAGAGAATTTAGTGCCTTTGGTGCAAACACAAATGAGAAATTTATTCTGTCCACGAGAACTCTGCAGAACATTTTAGTATTCTTTTTTTGTCTGATTTCTGCAGGGGTATTGGGCAATGACCAGGAGGATTGCCAGAGATGAGCTGACTGCTCAGAGGCAGCATGAGCATACAGGGACTGGAAGGTGACAGGTGGCAGGTCAAGGAGACAGTAGAAGACAGAAAAGGCCCAGGTGGCCTGATGCATCACATTTGGGAAGTGTCAAAGGAACAGAGAATGATTTCCCTCCCGTTGACTGATCCTGACCAGACTTGTTAAGTGGCCTTGAGGACAGCTGAGGGCTGTGATAACTTCAGTGTATTGTCACTTATGCCATTACTGCAGAGATAAAACACCCACAGAGTGAAACTCCACTCAAAGCTGCAAAGATCAGAGGGGCATCAAATGATCCCCAGTGTATCTCTGCCAAGGCACCAGACACTGAACACTTGCTTGGTACCCAGTTTGAATGAAGCATTTATCTGTTTTTCCCGTTACTCTCTCCTCTCCTCAACCCCTCTCCTTCTTTCTCTTCCCTGTTGCTTTTTCTTTCTTTGTAACAAGGTTTCCCTGTCACCCAGGTTGGCCGGTCACTTACCATCCCCTGCTTCAGCCCTTCCTCCACACACCAACACCAGGATTGCAAACACTCTTTTTCTTACCCCAGAGATAGTAAATGCTAATTTTAGAAGAAGTGAAAAAGTAATAAAAGAAAACAAATTATATGTCCTTCTACTTCCCCAAATAACAACCACTGATATTTTTATGCAGCTTCTTTTGCTTATGTAAATGTTCTATAGTGAGATTATAATAAAATTTTAATATCCTTTATTCATTGATTTATATATTTTGTTATTGTACATACCCAGTAAACATCATTTTAATAGCTCCCTGATTAAAATCCTTTTGTTGTATTTTTCTTGCTGTTATAAATGATACTACAATGAACATGGTTTTGCATAAATAGTATTTTATTACATATTATAAAATATTTACTTAGGAAATATTCCCAGAAATACAGTCAGTAGGTTAAGCGAATAGGCATTAATTTTTGTCCCTTATCTTTATTTTTGAGATGTTTCACCCTCATGAATGCCTACCAGCAATACTAGGCTTCTATGACTCTACTCTCAGCAATGTGGTATAACAGCATTTTTAGAACATAATTGCTAATTTTATATTCTATATACAAGGCTTTTTATAGCCACAGTTTTTCTATGTAGCCCAGGATGATGTGTAATTCACTGTCTAGCCCAGGATAGTCTTAAACTCGTGGCAGTCATACTGCCTCAGTTTTTCAAGTGTTGGGATTGCACGTTTATGTCACTGTGACCAACTGTAAACGAGAAGTTTGAAAAGAGAGCATGAGGGGCTGGTGGGTGGGCTAAGTCAATGAAGGGACCATGTTACTGAGATTTCTATCCAGCAACCATATAAAATACCTGATGTGTTATCACAGGCCTCTAATACAAGTGTTGGGGAGGTGGAGACAAGAGGATCTTGGGACTCACCTATGTGGTGAACTCCAAGCCAATGGGAGACCTTGTCTCAGAGGAGGCAGATGGTGTTCATCGGGATGGCACCTGAAGCTGTCCTCCAGCCTCCATGTGCATATGTGTGCACACAGGCACCCATGTAGAGGAAACTATGGACACATGTGAACACTCACACACAAATACAGATAAAATCAAAACACTTAAATGAGATACAATAACAAGCATAACATAGTAAAGCGGTATTTCTAAATTCTGTCTGTGATCTAACGCTGTTCCCCGACCCTGATTCAGCAGCTGATAGTTGCCGTTAACAAGCGAGCAGTCAGCAAACAGGGGAACAGGCAGGGTTCTGTTGCCAAGTATAAACCCCAGCTGTGTGTATCTAATGCAGTGGTTTTCAACTTAAGGGTCCTTACCCTTAGGGAAACATATTTCTAAAGAGTCTTAGGAATTGAGACACCTCTCAGTAGCAAAATTTCAGTTATAAAGTAGTAATAAAAATAAATTCATGATTAGGGGTCCCTAACACCATTGGAAATAATGTGTTTTCCCACAGGTTGAGGACCACTGGTAAGGCCTTACAAACCTGGCAGTCTTTACCTGTCCTGTTTATAAATTAACTTTACCTGTCCTACTTCTACCACTGACACACGCACATTCCATTCTTTCCCTTTCTCTGTGTGAACCCCTGCTGCCTTTACCTACTGCAGAGGATGTATTCTTTACAGTGGAGTCCTCAGTTGTCAAGGAGGTCCTCCTAGTAGACCTTGCTTTCGCCTAGCCCATTCTTACGTCTTAATGCTTCTCCTGTTCTGGATTGAGCAACGTCAATGTTGCATGTGTCTTGTCTCTCCTGCCAGAGTTGAGTAGTGGCTCTCAACCTTCCTACTTCTTGCATACAGTTCTTCATGTTGTGGTGCCCCAGCGTAACCATTAAATTATTTCACTGCTACTTCCTAATCTTATGAATTGTAATGTAGATATCTGATATGTGATCCCTATGAAACGGTCATTCACCGCCCCACCCCTAAGGGGTCCAGACCCACAGTTTGAGAACCAGTCGCTAGACCAGGAACTCTGCCTAGTGCTGAGAATGCATGACACTGTAGGGCACTGCTTCTTCCTTCTTTGCCTTAATGAACATCACCAATCCAGGAATACTTACTGCTGATGTAGGCCATCTTCAGACCTCTCCTGCCTCTCTCTTGCACCCATGGATCCAAGCCATCGCTGTCTGCAGTACTGAATAAGCCTCTCTGCAGCCAGATCAGAAATACCAATACCTCAGCATGAATTATATAGAAAATGTTCTCTTGGTGGTTTTATGCAGCAGAAGAGAAGACCGCTCTTAGCCTAATATCTAAATCTAAGAGATACATGCTTGGGAATCGCTAACCGGCAAGCTTCCCTGCTTCAGTGAGACAGCATACTGAATCAATCTGCCAGGGGCCTGTCTCACACCTCCCCCTAAGTGTCTATAGCAAAGGAGAAGAGAGTGCTAACAATGTAAGTATCAGAGATGAATGGGCCATAATGAGAGTAATGCCCACCAGTACCCACACTGCTAGCTAGCTCTTGGTCCTATTACAGTTTAGGCACCTTGTTTGCATTCTCTACTTTAACACAAGGCTTCCTCATCAGTTAGGGAATTGTCTTCATCTTATAAATGGAGATTCTGACACTTCCCAGCATTCACCAATTTAGCAAAAATGGCAAAGCTAGTTGTATGGATTTAAAACAGGCAGGTGATAGTCTGCATGGTTAATATGATAGAATGCAGAGGTTGAGGGATAAAGAGATGAAGTCAACCTAACCTTAAATTGCTTATGTTTAAACAGAAAAATAATAAGAAGGCAGGGGTTGGGTTAATTTCATTAATATAATTTATTTACATATCCAATAACAAATGAGCCATCTCTCTAAGCATCCACGGAGCTGTTAGAAGAATGAGTTCAATATTGGACCAGAAATAAAACTTGACAGAGAAAAATTATGCAAACCATATTTACAGATGATAAAAGAATTTAAAAATAACAGATTTGAAGTCTGGTGTGTTGACTCATGCCTGTTGGAGGACTTAAGAGGCAGGAAGATTGTTGTGAGTTCAAGGCCAACCCAGGCTACTGTTAAAAAAAAGCAATCAAATTTCATGATATGGATGAGTAGACAGTTCCCCCAAGCCTGAGTAAATCTTAGGAGAAGAAATCATAAGAATTATAAAGTATGAGCCACTCAGTGGTATAGAAACCATGCCTTAAATAAATAGTGATATGAGAAAAGATACAAACCGTATATATTAAAACAGCAAAACCTAGCTTAAGAGATTTAAAAAAAAAATAAACAGCAGTTAAAGTAATCATACTGTGCTATTTCTTCCAAATGTGCTGCAGCTGGTTGGTTCGTGACTTTACCCATATCCTTCTGCAAGCATGGAGTACAATGGATATCTCAGGAGGGACACGTGCTAAATTCCACTCATGATGACACAGTTTGGTTGTAATTTTCCCTACTTGTGGACTTCTCCCAGAAGCCCCTAACATGGGTCAGACACAATATCAGTACTGCCTGCCACTGCTGAATTCTGTATATTTTAAAGTGGTTGCAAATTGGAGGATAAACAGTACTTTGGGGGTTCAAGTGTAGAGTATAAGAACCCTAGTAATTCCCTCCTTGAAATGTGTTCACACATACTTGTGCTGATTGTATCACACACATTTGCAAAACCTCCTACCATTGGATACACTTCTTTAAGTCATTGGACTGATTCTCCTCTGTCTTCCATGAAATTCTATTAAATCTGAGTGTCTCTAATCAACTGTAATTATCTTAAAGATTCTATCATACCCAAGCGATGCATCAATACCTTCATTAGCTTTGGTCAATGGGCCAAAACATTAATTTTATACTCATATATTAAATTGTTAACATAGAGCTTTTCTAATACTTTTCAAGGCTGAACTTACTTTCTGTTTCTTCTGTCTTATTCTCTTTGGCTAGCCTGTTGTCTTAGTTAGGGTTTTACTGCTATGAACAGACACCAGGACCAAGGCAAGTCTTATAAAAACAACATTTAATTGGGGCTGGCTTACATGTTCAGAGGTTCAGCTCATTATCATCAAGGTGGGAACATGGCAGTATCCAGGCAGGCATGGTGCAGGCAGAGCTGAGAGTTCTATATCTTCATCCAAAGGCTACTAGTGGAAGACTTGACTTCCAGGCAACTAGGGTGAGGATCTTATGCCCACACCCACAGTGACACACTTACTCCAACCAGTCACACCTATTCCAACAAGACCACACCTCCAAATGCTGCCACTCCCTGGCCCAAGAATATATAAACCATCACACCTGTGAATACCAAATAAGTATTTTTTCTTGCCATTTCAAGGTAATACATTAGTAGTCTTCCTTCTTTTAGGGTGGCACTATTCTCTGTGATAACTGATATTTTTTTACAAGTGCTCATATATTCTACATGTATTAGAGTACCCTAGATGTAAAATGTGAGTGTTTACACTCAATGTATGGCCCCTGAAAGGGAACTTCACATGTGACAGTCTTCTGTTCTCTCTGCCATGTATTCCACATATAAACACTTGCAGAGATATGCTGTACTTAAAGATAGAATTTCACTCTCAGAAATGATTTGGCAGATTTTTGTCATTGGACTGTCCTGGAATGTAATTTCATGAAAGAAGTTGGCTATTACACCTACTAGCTGATATAATATTTGAGGTTATATCAGAAATGCATCAATCCTTTTTTTTCATGTGGAAGAGGTTTTATTGGGAGAGAGAGAGAGACGAGACAAGGTAGCAGCAGAAAGGGAAGAGGGGGAGGAAGAGAGAGAGAGAGAGAAAGAGAGAGAGAGAGAGAGAGAGAGAGAGAGAGAGAGAGAGAGAGAGAGAGAGAGAGAGAGAGAACAGAAAGAGAAGGGGAAAAAGAGAAGGGGAAAAAGAGAGAGGGACAGGAAGTACATCGATTCTTGATTGAAAGATTCTTATGGAATTCATGATATAGATACTATATATAGGATATATAAATTGTATGTGAGTTTAGCACATAACATACTGATATGGAACATAGATATAGTACTTTGCATAGATTAGCTTTTCGACAGATATCTATGAAATAAGAAGGCAAATGATGCCTTTGTTTTTTGTAGGCAATTTATCCCTTTTTTTTCACTTCTCTTGACTTATCTGCATTTTGGAAGGCTAATTCTGTGACCTGTAAAAAGGTATGTTTTTTGTCTAGTCTGTGGACTCTATATACCATGAGATGGGTACAAGCATTAAGCATTTCTTGTTAAAATACATGCCATTCCTCTTTAGAAGTTAAACTTGGCATCTTATAAAAACAGAATATATATATATATATATATATATATATATATATATATATATACTCTCTCTCTCTCTCTCTCTCTCTCTCTCTCTCTCTCTCTCTCTCTCTCTCTTTTTCTCCCTCCCTAGTCAAGTTTGCTTTAACAAATTCTGTTGCTGTGATTAAAACATCATGACCAAAACAACTAGGGGTTGAAGGAGTTTATTTCATCTTACACTTGCAGGGCACACTCTATTACTGAGGGAAGTCATGGAAGTAACTAAAACAGGGCAGGAACCTGACAGGAGGAACTCAGCCATGGGGGGGATGCTGCTTACTGACTTGCTCCTTGTGGCTCACCCAGCCTGTTCTAATATAGCACGCAGGACCTCTTGCTTAGGTATGGCACTGTCTAGAGTGGGTTAGGCCCTACCACACCAATTATTAATTGAGACAATACTACACAGACTTCCCCTTAGGTCAATTTGGTGGGGACATTTTCTAAATCAAAGTTCCCTCTTCTCAAGTGAGCTTATGTCGAGTGAACAAAGATAATCCAATGAGAACACATGTGCTTTTCTAGAAATTTTCACCAGGGCCATAAATTCTTTAGGCTCCAATGTCTCTTTTAATTTTAAAGTATCTTCTTACCCATCAAAATGGCTCTAAGGCTGGATTATGCATTTAATAGGTAAAACTGGCCTTCACAAATGAAAATAGGCCGACTTAGACAAACATGAAATCTGATTTAGTAATGATATCTGTCTTCACAGAGGCTGAATCTTTGTTTTAGGGAGGAGCTGCTGTGCTATAATCATTTCTGGTGTCAGAGAATGTGTACCCAAGCTCATATCATTTTGGAAAGACCCTTGAGTTTCTTCCTTTGACTAAATGGCATATGAACACATAGATCTTACTTTCCATCGTTGGCTTTGCTTTAGGGCTCCTGGGGCAACAGCACAGCTTCTGTTAACAGAGTTTCCAAGCGGGCTGGGGTGCTGATTTTAAGCAGTCTAGTACTGGACTGTGTGGTACAGCTTTACACTGGACAGAGTCTTCCAAGACTAACAGAGAACTTCACTAACCCTAAGACCAAGCTTTTTTAAATTTTAATTCTTTTTAACTTCATTAAATCTTCCTGTTGATTTTTTTTTTTATTTTCAAATTCTTGTGTATGCATCCTCCTTTAGCCCTCATGTAAGCTTATTATGGTTCCCTGGGAAGTCTTCTCTTTTTCTGTTCAGGGAACATAAGTGTGGAAGGAACTGTGAATGACTTCATGGGATTTGCCTACATTTATGTCTAACTCATTCCTTCATTTTGTCCCTGATTTTTTCTTTCTTATTGGTAATTCAAACATTTCCAACTCTGCCCAACCATATTATTGAATTATCTGTATAAAACAGAATTTATGTTCTGCTGCAAACTCTGCCTTATATGTGTATATGGTTTAAACATAACTTATTCTTGAAGTTGCAGAACATTTAACTATTCCCAGGGGCATAGCAGTGTGATAGAGATGATTTTATTCAAGATTCTCTGAAAGAGGAAACATTTACTAACATATCTTTTGACATGTATAGTGGATTTGATTATCGGCTAACAAACATTCTCTCTTCTTGCTGTGTTGTGAGTGGAATCATCACATGTGAGTCGGCCACAGGACCTTGGCAGCTATGATTGTCCACCAGTCTTCCTGCACTGCTGCCCATACAGAGTGGAACAGTGATCCCAGACAAGAGTGAATGCTTCATCCTGGGACTTTAGATGATAAACCTATGCAATAGCTCTGAATCCTGATATTGCCTAGAGAATACCCAGGGCTGGTCTACAGGGAAGTGTGAGAACCTGATGTTTGCAGTGGCTACTATCTGAGATTTGATGCCATTATTTATGTAGTATTTTCATAAGGGATATTTGTCTGTTGAGAGAGTTTTCATAGGCAGTGATGGTCAGTATTATTTATTCCTGTCATCCTGGTATTTCATGTGTGTGTGCAAAATGTCTACATATGCTACTATGCTACACAAACTAACTCAAGATCATAGACGTCAAACAATTCAGCAAAAGGCTCATAAACTGAAGTTTTGAATGCTTGCTTGCTAGGAAGCTTGGGGAAATAAGTCCACCTGGAAAAAAATTGGTCACTGGAAGTGTGAGCTAGAAATCTGTATCTTGTCCTTCTCCCCATTCCCGTTTGCCCTTTCCCTTCTGTATTCTGCACTAGCGGTTGCATGCATATGAAACAGCCTTAATTCAAAAAGCTGAAATTCAGAATGAAATTCTGGAATGCTCATTGCTCTGAAATCCAATGTTACGCGAAAAGTTTCTAATTTTGGAACATTTCAGATTTCGGATTAGGGATGCTCAAGCCTTGAAGATATGTAAATACTTCAAATCCAAAAAAGAACGTCTGGAATCTGAAGCATGTGCAGCCACATTCCATGTAGGAGATCCTCAACCCTGGCCTTAGATAAGTTTTCTGTGCAGTTAGCCCACTGTGAAGGACAGTGGGCACCAGTCCATATTATGGTGCCTGCCATTGACAGAATAGTTTTGGAAGTAGACTTAAACACCATTAACAGCTGTTGATATTGAAAATATGACAGTTGAAATAATCACCAGGCTATGGTATAAATAATGATGATAAACTATTGTGGGCGAGTTATTTATTTCTACCTTTAAGCTCAATCTTTAACTCTAATTCCCTACCTTCAAGTTCCAAAAATATACATCTATATTTTCTGGAAGTCCCTACCTAATATATACATGGATACACTCCTCCCACACAAATATATGTACTGTTTTTTAGCCTAGATCTCACACTGTCTTTGGTAGTATGGTGCCTAGTAAAGTTTGAAAGAAGTAAATAACCTCAAAGATGAATGACGTATAAATAGTCATGACCTATTTATCAAACATTTAAATGCAAATAAAATTTTCTTTATGAAGGGTTTGCAGTATCTACACATTTTTTAAAAAAAGCATTATGATTTGAAGATTAATAGTTCCTTGAATTTCAAATTGACCTTCAAGGGAGTGTATCTTACAAAGTAGAGCAGTCCCCATGTTCTGATGACAAGTTGCAGTGTATAAGAATTAGCGCATTGGTTAAACCACATGGCCAATATTAATTTGATTTTTAAATAATATAACTTTACTCTTTCACTCCTTTGAAAGGAAAAGTTAAGTTGGAAGCCACAGACTTGGTCTGCTGCTGGAAAGTAATGTGCTGTCATGGAATACATATCAGTTTTGGATTAAAATCCCTAATTCTGATTCCAGCTGAATATTACCTCTGAAGAACCTATGTGGTATTGCAGTAATTATCTACAAAGTAGTCCTTCAACTTAGTATTTGAAAAAAATGTGGAGAAACTTCAGATAAATAACATGTGCTTAGAACATAGTATGTGTTTAGTAAAATTGGAAACGTTTATAGTGCTGCTCTGGGCCAAGGATTCAGTGATGTCCCTGTTCCAAATGTTATGGAAGAGAAGAATTAATCTGTAATATCTAGTTTTGTATGATAATTTAAAATATTTTATTAACTTCTTAAAGTCAACATGAAAAAAATTAGTTTCACTGGCATTTACATGTGTTTGTTGGTGTGTGTGTGTTTCTGTGTGTTTGTGTGTGTGTGTATTTGTGTGTGTGTATGTATTTATACTTTGCTCATATTCTCTACCCCTCCATTGCTCTTCCTGTCTTCCCAGTATACATTAGACTAGAATACTAATTTCCTTTTCAGAACTACTTATGGCTAGGTGTGGTTTTAGTTGGAAGGCAGAAGCCAGAGGGGCGCCACAAATTTGAGACTGGCCTGGTTTATACATCCCAGACCAGAGTCCCTGGTTTATATTGCTAGTTTTCCTAGATGAGGCAGGGCTTCATGGCAGTGACCTTGTCTTGAAACAGTAAACCTAAACCCAAACCAAAGAAAACCACAGACAGAAAAACAAACACCCCACACCCACACCCCCCAAAAAAAACCTGGTTTCTGTACCTAGTATGGAACAAAAACACTTGCATGGGCAAATTTTCCCAAGGGAAGACCAGTGTTATAAGACATACTCGATGGGGCAGGCCCGGAGCCTCAGCACTGGCAAGGCTTGGCAAAAAGGGGTACACGTTTGAGTCCAGCCTGGGCTACACAGTGATGAAGAATATACTGTTATTCCAAGATCATTATTTTAGCTGACTGTAGTGATAATCATGGTCAAGTTTGCTGTTCAGGACTCTCCTTTGGATCCAACAGTAGTGGTGGTAAGCTTTAAAATTAGCAAGCTTTCCCTTGATAACAGTATACTCCTGAAGTTACCCTGAAACGCGGATGAGCACATGAAGGGAGCCGTACAAAATGGCGCACTCACTGATTGGCTGGAGGCGACAAGTTCATGGCTGCTGCTTCTGACCTGGTAAGCAACCAGGTAAGTCCGTGTCCTGGGAGGAATAAAAGGATGAAGATTGGACCCCAGTTCTTTTGCTTGTGTCTTTGAATTTGGGTATGCCCTTTGGGTATGTCCTGGTAGTTGGTTTTTATATTAGAGACCACGCCAGAGTCCCTGCCCCCCTCCCCGCCCCCAGCCTTAAATCTAGCCACATAATTACAGACAAAATAAGCCAAACAAAAATAAGGAAAATTGGAGGGATCAACTTGGTTTCATTAGCTTTCAAGAAAGATTACTTTAATAATTTCCTATCCCCACAATCCTATAGTATGTCTAAAATAGTTCCCTTGCCATGTCATTGTATTATTTCAGAGAAGAAAGCCGTGTTATTGCAAGCTCCTTAATTCTCAGAATGCTAATATATTGGAAAGTAAAATGAATGATTCATGTAATTTGAGCTTGAGACTTTATTGTATAACATAGGAGGGCCTCAGGGTTGACTAGGCCCAGGAACGCTTTCAGGAAGCTGGCCTAAGGATCTTCTCACCCCCACCCCCAAAGCCTAGCTGTCCCTATGATCCCACTGGGTACTTGGCAGCTAACAGGACCTAGAGGCAATCAAGGAAAGTGGCTATTAAGTGCTCACAAGCCTTACTGCAGGGAGAGAAATGACTTTAGCTAAGAGCTGAATCTGTGGCTATCCTTTTCCCTCTTGACCTAGATGTGTGGCCCTGTGTATGCATATACACATTTTTTCCCAATTTTTTTTTGGGGGGGGGCATGTGTGTGTGTGGCAATAATCCTCACACATATTTAAATGTGACATTTGCCGAGCACTTACATGGCTGAATTAAAGAAGAAATATCTTGAGCAATGTTGGCTCGTTGTCATTCCTTGGGATTTCACTGTGGACCTTTAGCTTGCAGGACAGAAGCCAGCCTCTGTTTTGTGTAATCAAAACATTTAATGATGAAATGAACTCCAAGACCTGATTCTTCTGTATCCCCAAGCTTGGACAGGTACCTGTGCTAGAGACTATTCATCTAGAGCCTTTGCAACCCTGGGTAGTGGAATTGAGATTAGCAAGGGTCTTTGCATCTCTCTTCAGGGGCAGTTGTCAGGTAGAAACACCACCCCCACCCCCTTCCTCCTTCTTCTCTTCCACACTACCTGAAAATCCATCATCTTTGCTTGATTGCAGCCAAGTAGAGGGTTATATATCACTATGAGTTTATAAAAGCCTTCTGTGGCAGAGCTAAGGGAGTGACTCCTCTAGATGAATTCTCTCCTTGTGGCCACCAGAAAGACAAGAAAGGATCCAATTCATCATGAACTTGAAGTGGGAATGAAAACTGGTGCATCAAAATTGTGCATGGAATTACTTTGTAGGGTGAAGTCTCCTAGACGTTATCAGACAGAAACCACCCCACATGCTAAGACTCAGCTGTGCTTTCTTTCCTCTCAATGCTGGGATCTTATTACAGAAGGCACGTGAGCCTAAGGCATCTCTGAGGAATGCTGAGAGGCACAAATGAATGGTAGGAAAGCTTAGAAGTTTGCTCAACCAACTGTGATGAGCGCTTTTTCATCTTCATTTTGAAAACAGCTCTACAAACTCCAGTCATATGTAATTGAACTGCATTGCACTGGGATGTTGGAAGCAGTGGACTGTGGTCTGGACCAGTGTCTCACAAAGGTCCATATGTTATAGCCTTGTTCCTCAGCCTGGGCCATGGTTGGGTGACTGAGACCCTTTGGGTGGTGAGATCTAATAGAAGGTTAAGGTCATAGGGAAATATTTGTCCTTTTCTTTCCTGGGACTTCTCTGAGGCAATGAACTGAGTAGAACCCTCTCCCATGATGCATTGCCTTCTCAATGGCTCAAAGGAAGGCCAGCTGACTGACCATGGACTGATACTTTCAAAGCTCTGAGACATAATAGCATTTCTCTCTATAGGATCACAGCTCAGAAAAGTTGGGTGGTTGAGGGAGGTTTTCTCAACATGTCTACACCATTCCCATGTAAACTGATGCTTTACTCTTTAATCTCCATGTACGTGTCTGAGTGTGCTAAGGAGATCCAGGATCCTAAAGTTTATTTTCATGAGGTTTTGCTCTCTGGAAGATGGCTCACATACCAACTGGCCTATTTCCTGCTTCCTGGAGGATTTACAAGGTTTACCTAAGGGCATTTAACAAGAGTGGAGTCATCTTAGATTCCCAGCAGCTTTTTACACTAATCCAGCATCCTTTTGGTTTGCTCTTGTTGTCTCTTTCCTTCACTGTGAGCCTGGCTCCATCCAGCTGTTCTGGCTGTGATTCTGCATGAAAGAGTAGTGACACCTGGCGAAGGCCTTTGCGTGAGGAGCGTCCTCTCCTCCCTGAGATCCTCATGAGAGCAGCTACCTCAGGGGCGGCAGCACCCTTTAGAACAACCTGCCCAACACTCAGTGGTTGTTTCTTAGGACAGCCTCATCAGCTATTTATAAGAGGAGCTGCCAGTCCTTTGCTAATAAATTATGTGGCTTTCTTGTAAATCTGGATGGCTTGCCACTCTGATGGCAGAGTAAACATGATTTCCCCAGAGAGCAGGTAGTAGACAGAAAGCAGCTCCACCCTCGGCATGGGTGATTGATGAGGTCTTTAAGGATCTGTAGATGTAGGGAAGGAGGCACATGCTATCATGGGGGCACCCATCTTCCCAGTTGTTCTACATCAGCAGAGATTAGCATGGGAGGCGGTTTATGTTTCCATGACTGAAGACACAAAACAGAAATATAACATGTTTACCGAAGCTTGGAAAAGATAGGGATTGTGTTAAGCATTTCACATATTTCAAATTTATAAATCTCCTAGGAAAGAAATCTGGAACCATAGATGCAAGCATCAGCAACAGAATACAAGAGATGGAAGAGAGAATCTCAGGTGCAGAAGATTCCATAGAGAACATGGGCACAACAATCAAGGAAAATGGAAAATGCAAAAAGATCCTAACTCAAAACATCCAGGAAATACAGGACACAATGAGAAGACCAAACCTACGGATAATAGGAGTGGATGAGAATGAAGATTTTCAACTCAAAGGACCAGCAAACATCTTCAACAAAATTATAGAAGAAAACTTCCCAAATCTAAAGAAAGAGATGCCCATGAACATACAAGAAGCCTACAGAACTCCAAATAGGCTGGACCAGAAAAGAAATACCTCCCGACACATAATAATCAGAACAACAAATGCACTAAATAAAGATAGAATACTAAAAGCAGTAAGAGAAAAAGGCCAAGTAACATATAAAGGCAAGCCTATCAGAATTACACCAGATTTTTCACCAGAGACTATGAAAGCTAGAAGATCCTGGACAGATGTTATACAGACACTAAAAGAACACAAATTCCAGCCCAAGCTACTATACCCAGCCAAACTCTCAGTTAACATAGATGGAGAAACCAAAGTATTCCACGACAAAGCCAAATTCACACATTATCTCTCCACGAATCCAGCCCTTCAAAGGATAATAACAGAAAAAAACCAATACAAGGACAGGAACCACGCCCTAGAAACAAGAAGAAGGTAATCCCTCAACAAACCTAAAAGAAGACAGCCACAAGAACAGAATGCCAACTTTAACAACAAAAATAACAGGAAACAACAATTACTTTTCCTTAATATCTCTTAATATCAATGGACTCAACTCCCCGATAAAAAGACATAGACTAACAAACTGGCTACACAAACAAGACCCAACATTTTGCTGCTTACAAGAAACTCATCTCAGAGAAAAAGATAGACACTACCTCAGAATGAAAGGCTGGAAAACAATTTTCCAAGCAAATGGTCTGAAGAAACAAGCTGGAGTAGCCATTCTAATATCAGATAAGATTGACTTCCAACCCAAAGTCATCAAAAAAGACAGGGAGGGGCACTTCATACTCATCAAAGGTAAAATCCTCCAAGAGGAACTATCAATCCTGAATATCTATGCTCCAAATACAAAGGCAGCCTCATTCATTAAAGAAACTTTAGTAAATCTCAAAGCACACATTGCACCTCATACAATAATAGTGGGAGACTTCAACACACCACTTTCACCAATGGACAGATCATGGAAACAGAAACTAAACAGGGACACAGTGAAACTAACAGAAGTTATGGATCAAATGGATCTGGCAGATATCTACAGAACATTTTACCCTAAAACAAAAGGATACACCTTCTTCTCAGCACCTCATGGTACCTTCTCCAAAATTGACCACGTAATTGGGCACAAAACAGGACTCAACAGATACAAAAACATTGAAATTGTCCCATGCATCCTATCAGATCACCATGGACTAAGGCTGATCTTCAATAACAAAATAAATAATAGAAAGCCAACCTTCACGTGGAAACTGAACAACACTCTTCTCAATGATACCTTGGTCAAGGAAGGAATAAAGAAAGAAATTAAGGACTTTTTAGAGTTCAATGAAAATGAAGCCACAACATACCCAAACTTATGGGACGCAATGAAAGCATTTCTAAGAGGAAAACTCAGCTCTGAGTGCCTCCAAAAGGAAACTAGAAAGAGCACACATTAGCAGCTTGACAACACACCTAAAAGCACTAGAACAAAAGGAAGCAAATTCACCCAAGAGGAGTAGACGGCAGGAAATAATCAAACTCAGGGGTGAAATCAACCAAGTGGAAACAAGAAAAACCATTCAAAGAATCAACCAATCAAGGAGCTGGTTCTTTGAGAAAATCAACAAGATAGATAAACCCTTAGCCAGACTCACTAGAGGGCACAGGGAAAGCATCCTAATTAACAAAATCAGAAATGAAAAAGGAGACATAACAACAGATCCTGAAGACATCCAAAACACCATCAGATCCTTCTACCAAAGGCTATACTCAACAAAACTGGAGAACCTGGATGAAATGGAGAAGTTCCTAGACAGATACCAGGTACCAAAGTTGAATCAAGATCAGGTTAATGATCTAAACAGCCCTATATCCCCCAAAGAAATAGAAGCAGTCATTAATAGTCTCCCAACTAAAAAAAGCCCAGGACCAGATGCGTTTAGTGCAGAGTTCTATCAGACCTTCAAAGAAGATCTAATCCCAGTTCTTCACAAACTATTCCACAAAATAGAAACAGAAGGTACTCTACCCAACTCATTCTATGAAGCCACAATTACTCTGATACCTAAACCACAAAAAGACCCAACAAAGATAGAAAACTTCAGACCAATATCCCTTATGAATATTGATGCAAAAATACTCAATAAAATTCTTGCTAACCGAATCCAAGAACACATCAAAACAATCATCCATCCTGACCAAGTAGGTTTCATCCCAGGGATGCAGGGATGGTTCAATATACGGAAATCCATCAACGTAATCCAGTATATAAACAAACTCAAAGACAAAAACCACATGGTCATCTCGTTAGATGCGGAAAAAGCATTTGACAAGATCCAACACCCATTCATGATAAAAGTCTTGGAAAGATCAGGAATTCAAGGCCCATACCTAAACATGATAAAAGCAATCTACAGCAAACCAGTAGCCAACATCAAAGTAAATGGTCAGAAGCTTGAAGCAATCCCTCTAAAATCAGGGACTAGACAAGGCTGTCCACTTTCTCCATACCTATTCAACATTGTACTTGAAGTCCTAGCCAGAGCAATTCGACAACAAAAGGAGATCAAAGGGATACAAATTGGAAAAGATGAAGTCAAAATATCACTTTTTGCAGATGATATGATAGTATATATAAGTGACCCTAAAAATTCCACCAGAGAACTCCTAAGCCTGATAAACAGCTTCGGTGAAGTAGCTGGATATAAAATTAATTCAAAGAAATCAATGGCCTTTCTCTACACAAAGAATAAACAGGCTGAGAAAGAAATTAGGGAAACAACACCCTTCTCAATAGTCACAAATAATATAAAATATCTTGGCGTGACTCTAACTAAGGAAGTGAAAGATCTGTATAATAAAAACTTCAAGTCTCTGAAGAAAGAAATTATAGAAGATCTCAGAAGATGGAAAGATCTCCCATGCTCATGGATTGGCAGGATCAACATTGTAAAAATGGCTATCTTGCCAAAAGCAATCTACAGATTCAATGCAATCCCCATCAAAATTCCAAATGAATTCTTCAACGAATTAGAAAGTGCAATCTGCAAATTCATCTGGAATAACAAAAAACCTAGGAGGGCAAAAACTCTTCTCAAGGATAAAAGAACCTCTGGTGGAATCACCATGCCGGACCTAAAGCTCTCCTACAGAGCAATTGTGATAAAAACTGCATGGTACTGGTATAGTGACAGACAAATAGACCAATGGAATAGAATTGAAGACCCAGAAATGAACCCACACACCTACGGTCACTTGATCTTCGACAAGGGAGCTAAAAACATCCAGTGGAAGAAAGACAGCATTTTCAACAAATGGTGCTGGCACAACTGGTTGTTAACATGTAGAAGAATGCGAATCGATCGATTCCTATCTCCTTGTACTAAGGTCAAGTCTAAGTGGATCAAGGAACTTCACATAAAACCAGAGACACTGAAACTTATAGAGGAGAAAGTGGGGAAAAGCCTTGAAGATATGGGCACAGGGGAAAAATTCCTGAATAGAACAGTAATGGCTTGTGCTGTAAGATCGAGAATTGACAAGTGGGACCTCATGAAACTACAAAGCTTCTGCAAGGCTAAAGACACCATCAATAAGACAAAAAAACCACCAACAGATTGGGAAAGGATCTTCACCTATCCTAAATCAGATAAGGGACTAATATCCAATATATATAAAGAACTCAAGAAGGTGGACTCCAGAAAGTCAAATAACCCCATTAAAAAATGGGGCTCAGAACTGAACAAAGAATTCTCGCCTGAGGAATACCGAATGGCAGAGAAACACCTGAAAAAATGTTCAACATCCTTAATCATCAGGGAAATGCAAATCAAAACAACCCTGAGATTCCACCTCACACCAGTCAGAATGGCTAAGATCAAAAATTCAGGTGACAGCTTTTGCTGGCGAGGATGTGGAGAAAGAGGAACACTCCTCCATTGTTGGTGGGATTGCAAGCTTGTACAACCACTCTGGAAATCAGTCTGGCGGTTCCTCAGAAAATTGGACATAGTACTACCGGAGGATCCAGCAATACCTCTCCTGGGCATATATCCAGAAGATGTCCCAACCGGTAAAAAGGACACATGTTCCACTATGTTCATAGCAGCCCTATTTATAATAGCCAGAAGCTGGAAAGAACCCAGATGTCCCTCAACAGAGGAATGGATACAGAAATTATGGTACATTTACACAATGGAGTACTACTCAGCTATTAAAAAGAATGAATTTATGAAATTCCTAGCCAAATGGATGGACCTGGAGGGCATCATCTTGAGTGAAGTAACACAATCACAAAAGAACTCACACAATATGTATTCACTGATAAGTGGATATTAGCCCAAAACTTAGGATACCCAAGATTTAAGATACAATTTGCTAAACGCATGAAACTCAAGAAGAATGAAGACCAAAGTGTGGACACTGTGCACCTTCTCAGAATTGGGAACAAAACACCCAGGGAAGGAGTTACAGAGACAAAGTTCGTAGCGGTGATGAAAGGATGGACCATTTAGAGACTGCCGTATCCAGGGATCCATCCCATAATCAACTTCTAAACGCTGACACCATTGCATACACTAGCAAGATTTTGCTGAAAGGACCCAAATATAGCTGTCTCTTGTGAGACGATGCTGGGGCCTAGCAAACACAGGAGTGGATGTTCACAGTCAGCTATTGGATGTATCACAGGGCTCCCAATGGAGAAGCTAGAGTAAGTACCCAAGGAGCTAAAGGGATCTGCAACCCTATTGTTGGAACAACATGATGTACCAACTAGAACCCCGGAGCTCTTGTCTCTAGCTGCATATGTATCGAAAGATGGCCTAGTCAGCCATCAATGGAAAGAGAGGCCCATTGGACTTGCAAACTTTATATGCCCCAATATAGGGGAATGCCAGGGCCAAAAGAATGGGAATGGGTGGGTAGGGAAGTGGGGGGCGCTATGGGGGACTTTTGGGATAATATTGGAAATGTAATTGAGGAAAATATGTAATAAAAATATAAAAAAAAAAAAGAAGAAAAAAAAAGCACTTAATTTACTATCATATTAATTTTCTTCCTATAATGCTATGATTATTGAATTTTAAAATACAAAAGAATGGAAATTTATAAAAACCATAATTCTTGCTTATAATTCTATCACAACTTTAATATATCACACATAATAGTTTGATGAATATATTCCAAACTAGCCTCCTTTTCTGTGTTTGTGTGTGTAGGCTTTCTTTCTTTTCTGCTTCTTCTTCCTTCTTTTTCTTTTTTTTCTTCTTCTTGGTTTTGAGGCAGGATATCTATATGTTGGAGGTCCAGGCTGGCCTCCAACTCTACCAACCTCCATCATGTCTAAAAACCTGTGCTTTCTGGATAGCTATAACTCCCGTGACCTAGCTTTTCTCTTCTGTTCTGCCCTTCCTTCTCTTTCTTTCTCCTTTTTCCACAGTATGAGATTTATATGTATACATATACATATATATGCACATATATATGTGTATTATATATATAAATGTGTGTGTGTATATATTAGACTTACCTGACTACTTAGTATTCTACAGAGTAAGTGAAGAATGTTTGATGGCATCTCTGCTTGATTGCTTCTGTTTTTAGAAATCTCTAACTTTTTTTTTTAATCATGAGTAACTTGACAAACACTCTCAGCGATAAATAGTAATTATCTTTACTAGTATGAAAGAATGTGAAAAGTGCTATATCGAGGACCATTACAATCTCTACGGGAAGGTTTCCTGCCTCTCATTTTCACCAAGTTTCCCATTAGTATCTAATGTGCTGATTTTCCTTCCTGCATCAATTCTAATGCCATCTTTATCATGCACCACTAAGTGTGCCTTCTGAACGTCACAAAGTCATAAACTACAAGCTCTAAACTCTTACTGCTTAGGAGGGAATAGTTGTTGTTTCTAAGTAATTATATTTTATAATTATCTTAGTTGAAAACTCTTACTGTAGTCTAAAGAGTCATATTATGATCACTATTTGCAGTGAAGAAACATCAGGCTCAAAAAGTTATCATTACTTAACAATCACATACATTACATGGCATTACAACTAGGAAAAGGAGCTGGACTTGAACAAGGGAATCTCTATGCCTAAACAATGCAGTGAATAAATAGAACTGGCCCTCGGGTAGCATGTTATCTGAGATGACATGAGTAAAGGAAGCTGTGTTATCATTACTCTTTCACTATGAGCACATCTGAGCCCTTTAACCTCCATAGGCTCATCAATCATTTGTTTCTTGTTTTCACACCTACCGATTCTCATGCTCACTCCATTTGATCTATTTATTTATTTTTATCTGTGAGCTGCTTGACACCCACAAAGATACACAAGAGAATCCCAGTTTACTTAACAGATGGAATGTAACCCAGGCTTAATGTGCTGTGGCGAAAAGCTAAACAGAGCCATGATGGTCCTTGCCAGAGCGTAGGAGCTGAGGCAGGATGACTACCCCAAGTTTAAGTCCAGCCTGGACTACATGGCATGAACCAGGCCAATTAAGGCTATATGGAAAAGGAAGGGAAGGGGAGGGGAGGGGAGGGGAGGGGAGGGGAGGGGAGGGGAGGGGAGGGGAGGGGAGGGGAGGGGAGGGGAGGATGGAGGATGGAGCAGAAGAGGGAAGGATGGAGGTAAAGAAAGGAAGAAATAAGGAAGAGAAGAAAAGAGAAGAATTACATCTTTTGAAGAAACTGAAACTAATGCTCTGTCTTTCTATAATTGCTCTCTTTGGAGCTCTGCTTTCTAGGACTGCTGTAGTTTTCAGAGAATGGATACTGGCTGGCCATATTCATGCTTAAGCCTCATGTCCACGTTTGGCTGGAACCTCAGAAGCTGCTGCAAAGGCTGCTTAGGCTGAACCCTCTTGTACTTTGTAGTCCATGTGAAGACTTTCCCAGTCATCTGCTGGGTCACCTCTCACTTGCCTTCTTTTCTCAGAATTCTATAGGCTTCTTTCTAATGTTTTAAGCTTCTGGAGTAAACAATAGGACTATGTTTAGCCTATTTTCATGTCCATGGTTCACCGAGTTTCTCACTTCCAAGTCTCTTAAGGAAGATAATTCTGCTCAATGTCAGCATTTGCCTAGCATGGGATGCAGTTAGCTGCTGGGCACATTTTCTGTTTCCTCATGAATTGTAAATAAATGCCATATTTTCAAGTAAGAACCTCAGGAACCACATATATAAGCACCAGTGGAGATGAGCTATGGCCTTTTCTGAGCTGTTCTATATTTTACAAGGCAATAGTGTTTATGCTGCAGCCTGTCCTCAATTATCTGGAATGCACACAACAGCAGCATTCTGGCTGAGTCTCTTTTGCATTATGTCCCTCCATTTTACAAAATGGCAGTTGGTTACATTTTGCGTGCAAATCTATCTTGTTTGGACAAGTAAACAACCATCTTTTCTCCAGCATAGACTCCAAGGCATAAACTAATGACTATGTAATCCAGACAAGTAAAATATCACCACCTATGGACCAAGTCACCAAGTGAGGAACACACGGGCATGGCCACACCACCAAAGGAAAGCCAGGTTTGTGTAGGCCCAAGACATATCAGACCCAAAAAGAATGGAGCTCCACCAGCAGACATAAAAAAAAAGCAGCGCCCCAAGGTTGAGTTGTTACAATACATTGACCTATCACCCAGCCTCTGGTTGTAAATTTTATTTAGGAAATTTGTCACAGCAATAGATCTCTGCTCTGGTTACCCATCTCTATATTATGCGCACTTTCTCCTGTCAGCAACACTCAGCCCATGGTGAACGCACTTTTTTTTTTATTACATATTTTTCTCAATTACATTTCCAATGCTATCCCAAAAGTCCCCCATACCCTCCCACCCCCCACTTCCATACCCACCCATTCCAATATTTTTGGCCCTGGCGTTCCCCTGTACTGGGGCATATAAAGTTTGCGTGTCCAATGGGCCTCTCTTTCCAGTGATGGCCGACTAGGCCATCTTTTGATACATATGCAGCTAGAGTCAAGAGCTCCGGGTTACTGGTTAGTTCATAATGTTGTTCCACCTATAAGGTTGCATATCCCTTTAGCTCCTTGGGTACTTTCTCTAGCTCCTCCATTGGGAGCCCTGTGATCCATCCAATAGCTGACTGTGAGCATCTACTTCTGTGTTTGCTAGGTCCCGGCATAGTCTCACAAGAGACAGCTATATCTGGGGTGAACGCACTCTTGAGACTGCTTCCCACTGGGTTTTCACTTGTCTGTTCTGCATCTGGAACTGCTCTGTGCTTGATGTGACACTTCATGAATCTGGTTCTCACAGAAGCTCTTAGCCTCGAGGACCATGCAGCACAATGTCCATCATTGCATTGTATGATTGAATTGAGATAGTAGTCAATAATCAATCTTGGGATAGAGGAATACCCATCTACTCTGACAAAATCTGGATGATTTGGTAAAGTTTAGTCACTGAAACTGACATAGCTAGTGACTCCATTATTAATTAATCAATCCTGACATTGTGGAAACCCACACAGCTCTCTCTATGTACTGTCATGGAGAACTCACAATACCCCATCTTCTACAGTTCTAGCCAGGTCTCTTACTTTTTTCCTTATTTTTCAAGTATTCTTCAGAATGCTTGGATCATTTACTGTTTTTCTTGCTGAGTTGTCCAGATTCTTCTTCTCTTTTTCTTCAGGGTCAGTTTAAAGTGGATTGAAATGAATACAATTATACCTCGTGGCCAAAAAAAAAAAAAAAAAAAAAAAACTCTAGAGAAATAATATTTTTAGGAAATCATAAAATTATCTTGTCTCTTTGGATGCTTGTTTACAATAGTCTCTATGTGTCCATTTGCACCTCAAGAAAGCTGTGCTATAAGGCTGAACTGGGATTGTACTGTTTCCTTCCCTGGGGTGTGGGAGGGACCTGTGAGTCTAAAGGGCTTCCCTCTTTTGCTTATGTGACATTACATAGCAAACTGGGCAAACATTTCAAAGATGTAATAAAGGTGCTGGCTTACTTAATTTGGGCTTAACCAAAAGGTATCCTGAGTGGTCTTGACTTAATAAAGAAAATTCCTTAAATGGGGTTACTACCCAAAGGAAGAGCTTGTTCATCTTGGTACTCAATGGATGAGTCACACCCAACAGAACTATAAGTGGCTCGTGGGATGGAGACCCACCCTTGGCTAACAGCCAGTCAGGAAGTAGACCTCAATCCTATAAGCACAAGAGACAGAGCTTTGCCAACAAGCACATGCAGTCAGAGGAGGCCCCTGAGCCTCAGAGAGGAACACAACTTGGCCAAAGCCATGGAAGCATCCCCATGAGAGCCTGAACAGAGGACTTGGCTAAATAGTCCTAGAACTCCTGAGCCGTGGAAAATATAATAGTATACTTTTTTTTTAAAGCCACCAAGTTTGAAGGTATTTGTTACAGGGCAGTTAGCCCTCCTTGGCCTTGTGTATGTATGATGCTTCTTCCGTGTATGTTCTTGTGCATTTTGGCATGTGTAGATAACACACTCACTTTAGAAATTGAATTTATCTCTGTATGTGTTTTGGTATATCTCAGAAGAATGGGCAAGTTTCCCTTGCTTTGTTGATCTCAGAATCTTTGAGCGCTCAGAGTGTGCTGAATCCTTCAACAGCATTACCAGAATGAGTGTTGGCAGGATGTGTCTATATGTTGCCGGAGTCCCTGCTGCCAGATGAATCCTTAATACGAAGTAGAGCCTTGTATGTTTGTATATATAAATCTAAACTTAGCACTACTGTAGTAGAGGTAATTAGAATTTAAAACACACACACACTCTGTCTCTTCTCTCTCTCTCTCTCTCTCTCTCTCTCACACACACACACACACACACACACACACACACACACTATAACTCACATACACACAAACACGTGCATCCACACAGAGTACCTGGCTATTGGCATCTTTTACTAATTTTCTGTGTGAGCTTGGCTATGCCATGTGACCTTTCTGAACCCTGTTCTTCTCATGGATCAGTGAAGTGTTTGGACTCACTGCATGCTTTCCAGGAGCAATTTGAATCCAAATTACAAGACTCCAAACTAGAAAAAAACATATATCTGAAAGAAGAAAGCTAAAAGAAGCAAGGGGTTTAATATCAGAAGGAAACAAAGTAACCATGGAAATAATATCAAACTAGGCTTCCTCTGGTAAGATTGCATCTGTGATGATAAAGTCTTAACTTTCCTTTTTAAGGAGGTTGAAGTCTCCTTTCCCTGTCTCCTCCTACTCCTCCCTATCCCGTCCTTCTCCTTCCCCATCCTCCTCCCTCCTTCTCACCTGTCCTTCTGCTCCTATTTTCCCTTCTTCTGTTGAGCTGTCCTATGACTTTTCAAAGGTAGAAAAGCTGTGAAGAAATCTGAGCCTTAAAGGGAAGAATAAGGAAATGATGTTCCTGGCACAGCAGAAGCAGCAATTGGGCTTGCGTTTTTGTTTTATGCCGGTTATTCCCACTTAGTTCATTTCTATATGAAAATGAAACCAATCAGCTCCAGTGCATGAACCCATTAGCCCAGCTTCCAAGTGTCATTTTTCACAGAGGTCACAGAGGGGCCGCCCAGGAGCAACAGGAACCTTGCAAGTGCTGTGTGTTGCATTTGCATATGATAATTAGTTTTTGCTATAAATACAATTTCTTCAGCCGATTAACATTTTGTGTCCTTATTCAATAGCAAACATTTTCATATCAAACCCACAAAGCTGCCAGAACTTGCTTTGCTTACGTTGCATGATGGTGTTAATACCTCTGTTTATACCAATGCCAATTAGGAGTGCTCAGTCTTGGAAGAATAAAAGAGCTCCCTAATGCTATTAATATAAACAGTAATAATAAAGCCGAGAAGCTCTTGCAAACCTTGTTAACTTAAAAGATCATTAGCAGTAAAATACCTCTGCGTGGTAAGTGCCTGCATTCTTGGGCACATAAAGCTCAAGCATGCCTTGAACCCTTTGCTCTGATCTGGTGCAATAAACAGGAACATGCAATTAAAACATTGTTTTGTTTTGCTACACACATTATCCAATTGCTGCAGAGAATTATCCCATACAAGTTAGATGTACTCTAGCCAGGTAAAATAACAATGTCTTCAACTTGTCAGACTTAGTGCAGCACAGTTTACTCTGGACCAGGAGGTCAACATCTCCAAGGGGATGAGGTATTTTATGGGCCTATAAAAGGGTTTAATAAAGCAAGATGCATCGGAATTTCCCATGAGAGAACGAACTAGCTTCCTTCCTTCCTTCCTTCCTTCCTTCCTTCCTTCCTTCCTTCCTTCCTTCCTTCCTTTTCTTTCTTCCTTCCTTTCCTTTCTTCCTTTCTTTTCTTCTTTCCCTCCTTCCTTTATTCCTTTCTCCCTTTCTTTTCTTTTCTTTTTTTTTCTGGGCAGGAATGAAATACTCTCTGTCAAGGAGGATATTGAGAAAGGTAAGAGAAAAAGGAAGATGTTCGTCACACATGTTCACACACATGTGCTCACACATACATAGGCTTGAGCACATATTGCTGACCTAATGCCGGATTGGAAGAAACTGTGTTAGTCAGATGCTGAGCTTCAAGTGCGGCAGTGGCAAGCAGACAAAGAATCACTTACCCTCAATTAAATAATGAAGAGATGACCCTGCAGTCACCACTGAAAAGGGTAGGTATGGGAGGAGGGGTGCGTAGGATCAAGATATTGTGTGCACGTGTCACAATGAAACCTAGGATTTTGTACAAATAATATACAAGAAGAATAAAAAACAATTCCTACAGAAACAAACCAATTTTACTTCCCCAGTGAAATGTTGGTTTGATACAGTATGCACACTTAGAGTCATCAAGAATTTTAAAGCATTAATAATGGAACCAAGCATTTAACTTCATATTTGACTGAATGCTAAATATATGACTATTGAAAGTTAGGCTGTAACACAGGGAAATGGGACTAAAATAAAGAATTTTGCATAATTTTAGAATTAAGGGTTTAAGGCTAAGTCAGACTATTGAAAGTTAGGCTGTAACACAGGGAAATGGAACTAAAATATAGAATTTTGTATAACTTCAGAATTAAGGGTTTAAGGCTAAGTTAAAATAGCCTTGTCTCACAGGTCTTCTATGACTAACTAACTGAAATTTTGGATAGCGTCGTTTCTGGGGGTTTTAGTTTTCTTGTCTGTAAAGTGGGGCTAAAAGTTGTACATAACTCATGGGGTTGTTTTGAGGATTTACATTTAACATTGCACCCACACAATGCTTGAATCTTAAAATGGACACAATGGACAGTTTGCTGTTATCTCTGCCAGAGGAGAAAAACAGATCATCTTTGGGTAGATTAGTAAGAACTCTACCTTTCTTCTTCCCTGTGCTAAGGAATGAAGAGCCTTGTGTGTGCTTGGTCAGTATGCTGCCTGTGAGCTATCTCTACAGGTGTTATTTAACATCTGTTACTCTAAGGCATTGGGTTTCGACCTTCCTAATGCTATGATGCTTTAGTACAGTTCCTCCTGTTGTGATGACCCTCTAACCAGAAAATTGCTACTTCGTAATTCTAATTTTGCTACTATTATGAATCATAATGTAAATATGCTTTCTGTTGGTCTTAGATGACGCCTGTGTAAGGGTCATTCAACCCCTAATGGGTCTCCACCCACAGGTTAAGCGACTCCACTCTATTAGCTTTCCTGTACCACTTTTGATCTCCTCTGCTGTCCTGCTGCAGAGCTCATTTCTTCACTTCTTATAGAGAGCATGGTGTTCTTCTGCACTTTGGCCCTAGCCATCTTATCTGATAGAATCAGTCAAGTTTCAAAACAATACTTTGTAGTCTTGGGGTTGGCCTTTAATTCTTACTGTACCATCTTCCCATGCACTCAAACATATTTTTAAGAGGAGGAAGCAAGTCCACAGGTAATGAACTCCAGTCCCTAATCATTATTCCTTTCTCATGCTGACTCTTGAAGGATAATCCACAGTAGGTATGGTTGTTTGAGTGTGGTCCATGTGTCCCTTGGAGTTCACTATGGCTGAAACTTGCCCTCGAGGAGATGCTAATGATTGATATTGAAACCCTTGGGAGATAGGGACTGTGGGATCCCATCATTCTCAAAAACTTCCTATGTGGTGATGTAGTTTTTCTGGCAACATTCTCCTTTACAAGGATGTAATATAATTGAAAGAGAAGGTCCATAGTACAACTGAGCAACTCGGTGGCCATGGCCTTGAACTTCTAAACAAAGTAGGTAAGAATAAGAATTTTTTTTCTTCATACCTGCACTGCCTTGGGTATTTTGTTATAACACAAATCTGACTAGTGTTAATATTTAGTCATTACTTTACTGTTCAGTCCTCTGTCAACAGCAGGATCTCTTGCTGGTTTACTTTTTCTATTCATGTTTCAGTTCTCAGGGTGAATAGATACAGAATTCCCTAATTTAAAATCCTGTTATATATTTTTAGGAAAAAAAAAGTCAGGGACATTCAATATACAGAAGACCAAGTTTAGTAGGGAAATATTAGTTCTATCAATATCTGAAGGATTTCCCAGTAGAGAGATTAATGTGTTCTGACAACAAAGCCCTATGGTGGAGGCTGTAGGAAAATGCTAACTAATAGAAAAGAATATTGCAACCATTTAACTATGTAATAAGAGCTGCTTTGGGAGGAAATGATAGGAGTGTTCAAGCAAAGAGTGAGTAATAAACCACAGGAGATTGAACCACACAGGCTTGCGTATCAGAAAAGAGTTAGACCAAGTGACCTAGATCTGTGATGATTCTATGTTTCCTAACAGGTTCATCTTAGAATCCCAGGGTAATTTGAAATATATACTGAAGTTGAGATAGACTTTGATAATTACCTGCCTGGTATATTTTACACAGTAATTTTTATATGAATTGTCAGTCATCCTTATCACAGGATGATTGAGAAACTCCAGGTGACTTCATTTATGACACACATTTGCAAGGTGCTTACTATGTGGCATTATTATGTACCTAAGTTTTAAAGGACACTGATGCTCAGGATACAGTTGCTGCCCTCTGGAGCATGCACTGTGCTCAAAGGTAAGGATGAGGCTGAAGACTGAAGAAAAGGAGGATTGTGAGAAAGGCAGATGTGGGGCAAAGCACTCCAACGTCTCTCTCGCCTCTTCCTCTAGGGAACCTTTTTAAGTCTTCTTTAAGTTTCTCTAAGACACTTGGCAGGACCTCTAGGACCAGATTAGAGAGGAAGCTGGGATGGGATGGAATCTTTGCTCCCTAGAATGTGAGCAGTGGATTTCTTCGACCAGTTGCTTCTCTCATGCAAGAAGTATGTGCATGTGTGTGTGTGTGTGTGTGTGTGTGTGTGTATGTGTGTGTGAATAAGACCACTTCACAAAATAGATGCTAAATAAATATACAATAAAAATATAGATCAGATTATGAATAGTCATTATGAAACCCTGCTCTATATTACCTAGGAGAAAAGGGACATAAAATCATCTTTCCGAGTCAGGTGTTTATGAATTTCTAAAGACCAGACTGCATATTTCTCTAAACCCCCAGTATTTCTACCGCAAAACAGATTCTTGGAAGTGAAACAGGCCTGTTAAAAACTCTTTTTTATGCAATGAAGGATGTAAGGAAATTGGATAAAGTTCAAAGGAGAAGAACACGAATGATTAAGGGGCTGAGAGCATGATTTATGTTGAATGATTAAAAGGATTAAAATGCAGATCTTGGCCAGTGCTACAGACTCAGCTATAAAAGAAAACTCAAAATTAAGTGCCAAAGCTCTTAGCTCCCATGAAAAATACAAATTTGCATATAATTTGGCACATATTTCTACTCAGAGTTCAGCAGACCCTTACTGAGGTAACGTACACAGTGCCAAAACCACTAGTCGATTTGGTCAGCTGAAAGTGCAGTCTGATGATATCAGGAAAAACTTGCCATTTGATGGATTGAGGAGACAGGGGAATTCCACTGTTTCCACCCAGGACCATCATGTGCAAAGAAGACAAAATAAAGTAACCTATCACAATGTACCCAAGTATCACAGAGCAAAATCTCCCCTAAAGTAAATAGCTGGAGTGTGCAGACCCATGGGACCAGAACAGCCACTTGGGTCTGGATTACTGTCTTCCTGAGGAAATTGTAGCCAAGAGCTAACTGATCTTCTTGTCTGTCAAATGAAGCCTGTGATTCAGCAATGAGGAAAGGAGGCATGTGTGGAACCGGCTCTTCTCAGAACTGCCTATCTCCCAAGAAGGGAGAAAGGAGATGGTTCAAAGGAAGCTGTGTAGACACATGTAAGGAGAAAGCCAACTGATAGTGTTTAGAATTATAAAAACACATTTTAGTGAAAATTTTATTTTTCTTAAATATAGCTTTCTGTGGCTATCAGTTTTCCTTCACTTGTATTGTCTGGGTAATTTTCTTATTTTCAAGGGAGGAAAACTGAAACATAAATAGAGGAATCATCATTATAAATGCTGTTAAGGCACCACAGCTTGTCTTGGCACTTAACTCAGTCTGAATAATTTAGGCTTAGAGCCTCCAGCTTCCTTTTCAGTGCTTCTTCTTGTTGATGACATACCAGTGTCATATTTTCCACCTTACCCATTTTCTAATGGAAACATCAGTGATGGTTACATTCAGACTGTTGTACAAGGTTGGTCTCCTAAGTTGTCTTCCTCTTGGAAAGATAAACTGTACCCATTTCCCTCCTCCATCAGCCCTAATGGTCACTATTTTAAACTGACCTTCCAAACTTTTGCTTCCATTTTTTTTTCCACTTCTGGGAAGTGAACTGAGGATCTTGAACAAGGTAGACATTGGGGCAACCACTGACCTTTATCTCCAGCCACACCCCCTCCTCCTCCTCCTCCTCTTCCTTCTCCTCCTCCTCCTTCTTCTGTGTGAATGGGTTCGTTTCTTCACCTTTCAAACTTTTTATGCCCATATTTAAAATGCTCAGCCTAAAGATTTAATATAGAAAATGTTACTGCCTAACATTCTAACAAATAAAAAAATTTCTATGCTAATATACATTCTGCTTCATTTTATTGTCTGTTCCCCTTGCTTTTATTTTTCTTTAATTTATTTTTTAAAGATTTATTTATTATTATATGTAAGTACACTGTAGCTGTCATCAGACACACCAGAAAAGGGCGTCAGGTCTCATTACGGATGGATGTGAGCCACAATGTGGTTGCAGGGATTTGAATTCAGGACCTTCTGAAGAGCAGTCAGTGCTCTTAACCACTGAGCCATCTCACCAGCCCAATTAATTTATTTTTTGCACTCCATATTCCATTCTACACCTCCCCATCCACCCTCTGACTGATCCACATCCCATACCTCCTCCCCACCCACCCCCTGTCTCCACACGGATGCCCCCACCCTCACCCCATCTAACCTCTAAACTCCCTAGGGCCTCCAGTCTCTTGAGGGTTAGGTGCATCATCTCTGAATTAACAGGAAGTCCTCTACAATATTTGTGTTAGGGACCTCATACCAGCTGGTGTGTGCTGCCTGGTAGGTGGTTCAGTGTCTGAGAGATCTTGGGGGTCCAGGTTAATTGAGACTGCTAGTCTTCCTAAAAAATGACCCTTCTCCTCAGCTTTTTTTATCCTTCCCTAATTCAACAACAGGGGTCAGCAGCTTCTGTCCATTGGTTGGGTACAAATATCTGCATCTGACTCTTTCAGCTACTTGTTGGGTCTTTTGGAAGGCAGTCATCTAGGTCCCTTTTTGTGAGTGCTCCATAGCCTCAGTCATAGTGTCAGGCTTTGGGACCTCCCCTTGAGCTGTATCCCACTTTGGGCCTGTCCTTGGACCTTCTTTTCCTCAGGTTCCTCTCCATTTCCATCCCTGTAATTCTTTCAGACAGGAACAATTATGGGTCAGAGTTGTGACTGTGGGATGCACCCCCTCCCTCACTTGATGCCCTGTCTTCCTGCTGGAAGTGGGCTCTATAAGTTCCCTCTCCCTATGGTTGGGCATTTTATCTAAGGTTCCAGCTCTCTTCTAATATTTTATTTTGAGATAAGATCTCATTAAGTCTTCCAGGTAAGTCTCTAATCTATTCTATAGCTCAGGCAGGCCCTGAACTTGCCATCTCTCTATGTTAGCCTCCCACATGGCAAGGATTACAAGCTTGGATCAATAGTCCCAGTCACTTCCTGTACATTTTACTGTGCTGTGTACTTCATACATGTGGTATCATATTTGACCTTTTCTGATTGACTTACAATTTTACTTTGTATACCATCCTCAAGTTTCATTTATATTATATAACAGCAGAAAATGTGAGATATTTCTTCCTTTTAAAATCTGAATATTTCATTGTGCATAGACCATATTTCCATCAGTAGTTCATGTATCAGTGTGCCTTTATGTTGTTCCTCCTCTTGTTTTGTTTTGTTTTGTTTTTTTGTTTGTTTTGTTTTTATTTTTTGAGACAGGGTTTCTCTGTATAGCCCTGGCTGTCCTGGAATTCACTCTGTAGGCCAGGCTGGCCTCGAACTCAGAAATTCACCTGCCTCTGCCTCCCAAGTGCTGGGATTAAAGGCGTGCACCACCACGCCTGGTGTTCCTCCTCTTGTTTACTGTGAGTGACAAACATCATATTGATAAGATAAATTGTCATGAATGGTTTAAACTCACTCAAAAGTTGCCTCTGACAGCTGGGTTGTTTCTCCCTCATGTCAAAATGAACATGCTTGTCTCTAAGAATCCTCCAAGACCCCTTGTTTGATTGGTTATGGTTTTCAGTAGTAGTCTCTGTATGTTGCAAATTACAGTTATGAAGTAGCAGGAAACATGATTTGATGGGTGTGGGTCACCACAACATGAAGAACTGCAGTAAAGGATCAGAGCATTATGAAAGGTTGAGACTCACTGCTCTTGTTCTCTGCATAGGATTGAGGTCCCATGAGCTTTTCCCTGTGCAGTTTGACATGTTCATTGATCAGGTCTCATTTTGGCAATCATGTTTCTGAGACTTTTTGGGTATAGCTTCTGCTGTTGTTAGGAGACACAATCTCACTGCAAAATCCTTGATTCTCTGGCTCCTTCCACAATGTTCCTTGATCCTTAGGGGTGGAAGTGTTTTGTAGATGTATAAATTGGGACTAAATACAACAACTCTGTATTTTGATTGGTTATGGTTTTCAGTAGTAGTCTCTGTATGTTGCAAATATAAGTTTTCTTGATTAGGGGTGAAAACTAAACTTAGCTGTATATATAAAGACAAATGTTTATAGATTATTGTTAGGGACTATGTTGTTTCAGTAAATTAGTGGTTATAGACTCGCCACCAATAACTGTGACATCAGTAGCATTTAGTAGCTAGATAGGTTTGTAGTACTAGACATGGTATTCCTCTTGTTGAGTTGGTCTTAAGTCCAATTAAGGAACACACCTTTAATCTGGGCTACACCTTTCATCTGGGATTAAAGGTGTGGTGGAACACACTTTAATCTGGGATACACCTTTCATTTGGGATTAAAGATATGGTGGAACACACTTTAATCTGGGCTACACCTTTCATTTGGGATTAAAGGTGTGGTGGAACACACTTTAATCTGGGATACACCTTTCATTTGGGATTAAAGATATGGTGGAACACACTTTAATCTGGGCTACACCTTTCATTTGGGATTAAAGGTGTGGTAGAACACACTTTAATCTGGGATACACCTTCTGCTGGAGACAATATAAGGACATTGGAAGAAGGGAGTCTCGCTCTTGCTCCCTTGCCTGCTTGCAGTGTGGGACTGAGTAACTGCTAGATCCTTGGACTTCCATTCACAGCTGCGACTGAACCATTGTTGGGAATTGGACTGCAGACTGTAAGTCATCAATAAATTCCTTTACTATATAGAGACTATCCATAAGTTCAGTGACTCTAGAGAACCCTAACTAATACAGAAGTTGATACCAGGAGTAGAGTGGTTCTAGGGGAGCAGAAGTCTAAGGATGAATCTTTTAAAATACTGGAATTGGCTTGTTGATCCACCAGCACCTTCAACTACTGAAAGCTCTCCAGATTCTCTCCCTCCTGAGAGCTCAGAGAAAATTTGAAGACCCATGATTGAAACTATATTTCAAACTTAAAGACCTCCCCATTTAGAAGCTTACATGGACCTTTCTGGTACCATAAAAGCTAGTCTTCATGGAGGGGACATTCATGTCAGTTCAGTTTAGGGGTCTCTAAGGCCCTGCTTCTGATGTTTGTGGTGCCTTCAACAATAAGAACTTAGTTTCCACCATCAGGACAACCAACGGCAACAGAGTCTCTCAAGCAGCACTAGTAGAATTTTTTGAGATTTCTAATGTATCATGTCATCTGCAAATAGGGATATTCTGAATTCTTTTCCTATTTATATTCCTTTCAGTTCCTTCTCTTGCCTTGTTGTTCCAGCTAGTACCTTGAAAAGCTTGCATTTTTTTTCCTTTGTAGCTTTAAATATATGTTCTTTGCCATGTATATTTAGTGATAAGCCCTTCTTGGTGAGGAAGGCATGGCTTGGTGGCAGAAGGGTGACGTTGGATAATTACACTTCATCCACACACAAGAAGCAGAGAAGAAGTAAGAAATGGGGTGAGGCTTTCGATGCTCAAGTCTAGTAATATACTGCCATCAGTAAGGTTCCATCTCCTAAAGGTTCCATAACTTTTCTCAACTGTACCACCAAGTTTTCAAACATATGAACCTATGGGGGACATTTTTAATTCAAACTTCCACACTAGTATATAGGCTTATATTTTTCAAAACTCTACTTTAATAAATGTACTTAAATGCTTCAACCTCCCTTCCAACCCACCATTACCAGAGATAATGGAAAGGAAAAGTTAATAGAGCAAAGGGGAATATGGACCTGTTTAGAAATAGCTACTTGTATGGAATCCTATCTGTGCTGTCAGGATATCAGCAGTTCAGTTCACACAAATTAGGAGAGGCAGCTCGATCTAGATCTACTTGTTAACACCCATGTATGAATCAGCAATAGCAGTTAGATCCTGAAGAAACCTTGAGGATCTGCCTATAGGCCACAGTCTGAAGAAGCAGCAAGAAGCATCCAGAACACCACCAGAAGTTCTTTGGTGACATTTCTCTCTATGAAGTAATGGCACCTAATGACCAGCAAGAGTGGCAAGGCAAACCAATACCACATAGCATTTTCTATGTGGTATTTCTATAGCAACTGACTGTTGGGATATATATATATATATATATATATATATATATATATATATATCCTTTCCAAACATCATGTGTTCTCTCAAGCTTCTGCTCTAGCGAAATATCACATGCCCCCTTTCCAGTCTGCTTCCAGAAACACACCAGGTGTCTGTTCTCACTAAAAAATCCTTCCACGTGACTGCTTCAGCAAAACATACTCTCATAAGACAGTTTCCAGAAAAACATCACATGACACAACCGAGTCTCCAAGAAACCAGAAATCTTTACTTCACTAGTACAAGGGAGAAAAAAAGATGAAACATTTGAATAAGGGATGAATTAGCCCTTTCATTCTCCCAACAGTCACTTCAGTCAGAAGGTGAAAAACTATCAACAATAGGGAATACTTGGACACAGTGAGTGGCACAATCTCTTTATCTGTTCTTCTATGATTACAAACAATGACTAGGCATTAGAAAATGAATCACTAATTTGTACTGGGTACAGATGGACATCTTAACACACCTTGACTCTTTCCATGTATATTATAACTCTTGGAAGAAAATGGACATATGTGTTTATCATGGCCTAAGGGAGTGGGTTGTTCTCGCCTGTAGAGCTAGGAACTGACACTGATGTAAATTAACAAAATGAACCATCTAAGTCTTCACCTGGAACTTGCACATCTTTAATAGACTTCAGATTCTAGAATCATTGTGTCAGGCATATTCTGCTGATGTAATTGTCTGAGTAGGAGGGAGATTCCTGGTGCTTTTGATTCTCTCATCTTTCCAGAATCTTCCCATAGCTTCTAACTTTTCTGTATCTGTTAACTGTGAAGTAAACAGGATGGATAAAGTAGGTTTAAAGTCCTGTAGTCTCCTAAGACATTCATAAAGAAAATGTACTTATCAGTTGAGATTGTAATCCTAGCAGGTATAGTTATCATATTTATATAGCAAATATTCATATGCAAAAACTTAAATGGAACTTTAGTGAAAATAATTGAATAGTTATAGAAAAAATAATATTTTAGGGATGTGTTGATTGGTGGAGGATATTACTCTCTTTCTCTTTCTTTCTTCCTTCCTTTCTTCCTTTCTTTCTTTCTTTCTTTCTTTCTTTCTTTCTTTCTTTCTTTCTTTCTTTCTTTCTTTCTTTCTTTCTTTCTTTCTTTCCCTCTTTTATAGTTTGCTTTCTTATTTTAAAAGAAATAAGGTCTTGCTATATAGTCCACGTCTCAACTCATTACTCTCCTGCTAGATTAGGATTACAGGTGTGTTCTACTATTCACCTTAACCATTAATGAAAATTCCAGTGTAAAGTCAAGTCCTCATTCCACATGTGTGTTGGTTTAAATGGGTATGTTCCCTATAAACTCAAGTGTTTGAATGCTTGGCCCTGTGAGAGTGGCACTATTAGGAGGTGTGGCCTTGTTGGAGGAAGTGTGTCACTGTGGGGGTGGGCTTTGTCACCTAGCAATCAAACTCCACCCAGTGTAGAAAGTCCTTCCTCCTGGATTCCTTTAAATCAAGGTATAGGACTCTCAGTTCTTCCAGCTCCAGGTCTTCCTGTATGCTGCCATGCTTCCTGTCATGATAATAATGAACTAAACCTGTGAAACTGTAAGGCAGCCCTAAATAAATGTTTTCCTTTATTAGAAATGCCATGGTCAGTCTCTGGGCTCGAGCGTCCCCAGGCACGTTCCGTTCCTCTGCCCTCACGAGTTACGCCTTTCTGTCTCTAGCAACAGCGCCCGGCCCAGTCTCGGACACCAGAGCGAGCTCGGATAACCAAATGTGTTTCGAGAAGTGGAACCACGTGGCTGAAATGCTGCTCTTCGTTGAAGACCGCAAGGAGGCATACAAGATCCTTTGCCTCTGCTCCTGGGCATTTGTGGAAGATCGAAAATTGTACAATTTGGGATTAAAAGGCTACTATGTCAAAAGCAGTGGCAATAACGCAGGAGACCCAGGTACAGAAGAGGAGGAAGATGGTCATTCCAATGGCACTGCAGAATCACATAGCTCAGATGAAAGTGACCTTGATTTTGAGGCCAAACTCATGAGAAGTATGGTACTACCAATTCAGTTTGGTAGAATGTCTTCATGTGAGAATTTTGAGATGTCTGTTTATGCAAAAAATAAAGTTAAAGTGAAGCAAAAAAGAAGAAAACACCAGAAGCGGTATTTAGATGAAATGGTTTGGGAATCCTGGAGAAATGACTATGAAGAAGATGACCTTGTAGTGTCAGATGACCCATCTTCAGTTGAACACTGTGAGAACAACAGAACATGTGAAATTCAAAGCAAAGCAGATTCTGAAGTAGAAAACCTTCCTGTTGAAAATACACTAACACCAAAGCTAGAACTCCCAGAGAGTTGGGAAAAGTACTGGAATGAATATGGAGAAGGGCTGTTGTGGCAAAGCTGGCAGGAAAAGTATCCAGACCAGACACTGTCTTCTGAACCTTGGAACCTTCCTGATACAAAGGAAGAATGGGAGCAACATTACAGTCAGCTTTATTGGTATTATTTGGAACAATTTCAGTATTGGGAAGCTCAGGGCTGGACTTTTGCTGCCTCACAAAACTGTGATAAAGATGTTTGCACATCTCACATAGAGGAAGACCAGAATGCTGAGAGCAGCCTGAAAGCAGATGTAATGACTTTTTCATCTTCACCTAATATAGTTGAGGATGAAATCCCTGGCTCAAATGATAATGAACACAATGAAATTATTACTGCGATTAACAACATAACTCTGAGTGCAGAGAAAGTAGAACAGAGCCAGTTAGAGTCCTCTCAACACAGTGACGAGCCGCTCAGTGAAATCACTGGGAAAGAGTGCCCTGCCTCTGGAGGAAGTGACTCCTATAATGGAACACCCAAGGAAAATGATATATCTGAGAACAGAAGCTCACACCAACCATCTAAAGAGTTGCAGGAGTCTTCAGGAACAAATACAGGTAAACACAGACCACACCATAATGGGGCTGATGGAAATGAGAGTGAAGATGACCCACCTGAGCATAAGGCCAGCAAAGTGAAGAGAAGCCATGAATTGGATGTTGATGAAAACCCATATTCAGAAGTTGATGACAATGGTTTCCTTCTAGGATTCAAGCATAGCTCAGGACAAAAATATGGTGGAATTCCAAATTTCAGCCATCGACAGGTCAGGTATCTAGAAAAGAATGTGAAATACAAATCAAAGCACCTGGATCTGCCTGTGAAGAGCAAGCACATCCTCTTCACCGAGAACTCAGGGAAACCCTTTGTCGTGTGTAAGGGTAAAGTACGGAGTAAGGTAGAAACATTCCTGAAATGGGTTAATGAACGAGTAGATGAGGAGACATCCCAGGAGTCTCTTTCTCAAAACAAAATGCAAGACACTTGCAGAAGCAGTGACTCAGAGGAACAAGGCATGTCCTTGGAGAAAGCTGACAACCTGGTGGAGACCAGAGATCCAGAACCTGAAAAATGTCAGACCTCTTTAGCCACTGAACTTGAAGCAGAAAAGAGTGAAGTAGGCTCCTTAGTAGCAACTGTTCCAGAGAACTATTCAACTGAAGAAACACCAAACTCTCCCCATGCAGAAACAGAAGTTGAAATAAAGAAGAAAAAGAACAAGAAGAAGAAGAACAAGAAGAAGAAGAACAAGAAGAAGAACAAGAAGATAAATGATCTACCACCTGAAATAGCTTCTGTTCCAGAGCTGGCTAAATACTGGGCCCAGAGATACCGGCTCTTCTCTCGCTTTGATGATGGAATCAAATTGGACAAAGAGGGCTGGTTTTCAGTCACTCCTGAGAAGATTGCTGAGCACATTGCTGGCCGTGTCAGTCAGGCCTTCCGATGTGACATTGTAGTAGATGCTTTCTGTGGAGTTGGAGGAAATACCATTCAGTTTGCCTTAACCGGGAAAAAAGTGATTGCTATTGATATCGACCCTGTTAAAATTGATCTTGCTCGGAATAATGCTGAAGTTTATGGGATAGCAGATAAGATAGAGTTTATCTGTGGAGATTTCCTGCTCTTGGCTCCGTGTTTAAAAGCTGATGCTGTGTTCCTAAGTCCACCTTGGGGAGGGCCAGATTATGCTACTGCAGAGACCTTCGACATTAGGACAATGATGTCTCTTGATGGCTTTGAAATTTTCAGGCTTTCTCAGAAGATCACTAATAATATTGTTTATTTTCTTCCAAGAAATGTTGATATTGACCAGGTGGCATCCTTGGCTGGGCTCGGAGGGCAAGTGGAAATAGAAAAGAACTTTCTTAACAATAAGTTAAAGACCATCACTGCATACTTTGGAGACCTGATCAGAAGACCAGCACTTCTGAAGACCACTTCTGAAGCAGAAGTGTGATGCTGTAAAGCACAGAGAGATCGTGTGGAGTGAGGATGTATGACATTCAAGTGAGAGACAGGAGGAAGGCCTTCCTAGGTTCTTTAATACCGTGTGCACATGTGATGTGGAAAACTCTGAGTTTTAAAGGACGTTTGAGATCATCGGGTAGGGTAGTGGTAATGGATCTGTGTTGTACACTTTAAAACAGCATCAGGGCAAGGTGGTAGTGGTGCCTGCAATCCCAGCACTTCAGAAAGACCATGAGTTCAAGCTCATGCTGTGCTTCCTAACAAATCATGGCTGGCCTGAGCTACATGAGATCTTGTCACAACAAAAGAAAAAAAATCATAAAGAGTCTAGGCATATCCCTGTGCTTAAATTAAGTACATCCGTATATGTATTTGTTTTCATTCTTTAACTGTTTTAGCTTAACATCTTTGTGTCTGTGTAAATACTTATTAGTTTTTTAAAATATAAAGAAAAGCAAAAGAGTTCTACCTACACGTGTAATCCCTATTGAAATAATGTTACCAATTTAGTGCTCACACAGGAAAAGTAAAACTCCCACCACCTTACCTACCTTTTTTTCAACTATCTAAAGCTAATCACAGTTAGCAGGACTTTGCTTTTTAACTTTTTTATTACATTTTTATTTTGTCTATATGTGCATGCATGCCTGTGTGCAGAAGTCAGAAGACAACTTGCTGGAGTCCATTCTCTACTTACACCATGTGGGTTCCTGGGAATCAAGTTAAAGTCATTAGACTTTATAATCAGAGCCTTTACCTACTGAGCCAACCCATTGGTCCCCTCTTAATTCTTCTGAAGAAAAGATCACAGTATAACAGTGTACCCCAGTGCACTTCTCCATTGATGCACTCGCTGTGCGTTCATTGCCTTCCCTTTGTGGATACTTAATGTATAGTATATGAAATGATTGCTTTTGTGTGAGAGAGAATGTGTTTGTGCACAAGAGAGATGTGTGTGTGTGTGTGTGTGTGTGTGTGTGTGTGTGTGTGTGTGTGTGTGTGTATGCGCCTACTATGACCCAAGTCCAGGGAAGAGTGTTGGATCTCTTGCAGCTGGAGTTACAGATGGTTGTAAGCTGCTAAATGTGGGTACTGGGAAATGCACTTGGGTCCTCTGGAAGTGGAAGTAAGTTCTCTCTCCAGCCCAAGATGGTTTTTTAAAATCAGTGTTTTTGCCTTTTTGTTTTGGTATGGTTTTGTTGTTGATGGTTTTTTGGTTTTTTTTTTTTCCTCAGATAATCTTGTATACCCAGGCTGGCCTCATACTTTGTGTGTAACTCAGAGTGACTTTGAGCTCCTAACCCTTCTGGCTCCACCTTCTGCACCTGGCTTATCAGTGTATCTTGAAGGCCGTTCTATTTCAGTACATACATGTCAATCTACCTCATGTTTTAAATGGCTATTTTGTATTCCATCATCTATATATATTCCCTACTAGTTCCCTACTGAGAGGCACCCAAGCTGTTTTTATGGTTTTATCGTTACCAACTGTTTATGCACTGTCTTTCCTTACAATATTTGCTGTTGAACAAGTATTTCAGTTGGTAAGTTTCTAGAAGTTAGACCACTGGGCTTTTGTACATTTCAGTCTTGATAAAAAGACTAAATTGCTTCAATAAAATTGAACTTGCTTTTAGGCTTATCTCCAAAAAAAAAAAAAAAAAAAAAAAAGAAAGAAAGAAAGAAATGCCATGGTCATGGTGTTTCATCACAGCAATAAAGCTCAAACTAAGACAATATGTATCACAGTAGGTAAACTGTCAGGTCAGCACTGTGAGCCCTGCAACTTTGGAATAATTCTGTTGTTGACTATAGAGACATCTTTTCCAAGTCAAGCTAAAATCCACTTGGCTAATTGCTGCCCTTCCTGTTATATGTCCCATGACCATCCACTGCTGTGATGGCATCTCGAGGGAGAAACAGAACAGAAAGTCTCAAAAGGGTGGGGTGCTTGTTCTCACAGGTGAGACAAAACTTTGAGCAAGAGAAAACAGTTCCCCTTTCCAGAAAAGGAACATTTATGCTAAACACCATGAAACATTTGACAGCAGGAATTATGACTAGAGAAATATGCAGTAAAAGAAGTGGTGGAGACCCATCCCTGGAGACATCTGAGAGTCAATAGGATAAAGAACTAGAAAAATCTGTACTGGGAAAGAATCTTCCCCTGATTCCCCTGGGACTGAGGGATGACATCATGGGTATCTTCCATCTTTAATAATAATAGTCTTCAGACTCCAGGTATTTCCCAGTTTTATAATGTTAGGCCAAATCGTTCTGCTGCTTCCAAAAATGAAAGGACAAATCAACCAAACACGAACTAATAACAAACCCTAAACTTGTTCTAAAGAGCATAAAGATATTCCCAAATGGAAACTGTGTACTATAACATTTTCTACTGTGAATTTTAGTATGTCCTAAAGACAGTCCTTAAAGATAAGAGGTGGCTTCATATATCTGGATTCTGTTGTTCTTGTTGTTCTGGTTTATTTTAATTTTAGGGAAAAATCAATAGGAGAACAAATTTTCATAGGTTTGACTGAATAGGATCTCTGTGTTTTTTCTTTCCTGTCCACTAGTTTTCAACAAACAGCCTGGTTCCCTTTTACAAGGGAGACAGGGAATCAATACACATTGAGGGAAAGTGGAGGCCTCCTGTTTACCATTTGACTGCGACATGTGTACTTGTTGGAGACTTGAAAACTGAAGAAAGCACTGGGTCCTCTCAGAGAAGTGAATTGGGGGTGTTCGGGAAGCAGTACTAGCTGAGCATAACAGCACTGGCTCTCTATTTGCACACATTTTCCTGCATGCCTTTGTGTTTGCTCTTAACTACTATAGACTTGTAGATGGCACTAGTATCTTGGAGGCGTTTTTAAAAATGCTTATATGTAATAGCTAAGACATACTATCATGGTCCGGTACATAGTGTTGGTATTACAGTGTCCTGTCTATGCCTAGGTCTAGGACACCCTAGCAGCATAATCCAGAACCATGACAAATGAGAGGAGCAAATGTTTTCATAAAATCCATACACAACACAAATTGTAATTTGCATCTTGGATAATCAGGTGGGAAACCTGTTATTACATTTATTTTATCTTTTTCAAAGTCATGGAATAGTGGCTACAGTCCAGGTATGTATGTATAGTTTGCTACATTCCTTATATTGCCTCTATATCAAAAAACTATACTTAGAAACCTACCTTTAATAAACTTTTCACAATTGTTCTAGATGTACTATAATTTTAAATTTTTTATGGTTTTTGGTAAATATTTCTTTGGACATTTCCAATGTTGTTTGGTCTGAAATGATACAAGGTGTCATTCTTGTGGACCAGGGTCCCAGAGTACTCCAGTGACCAGATGTTCATATTGAAAACATCACTGCTCCTAATTGCAGAGCTAATGACCTTGAACTAATGATTACCAAAAAAAAAAAAAAAAAGGAACAAAATTATTTGAATCTTGATATCTCCCTGTGAGTATCTCTCACGATTGCTTAGAATCAGAGTTATTGGAACACCAGAGACTATTATTTAAACCCACCATTTAAAATGGACAAAACCAAGAGGAAACCAGCAGATGCCTTAGAGCCAGGTCAATACCTCACTGATCATTTTAAATCCTGTATCTCCAACTCACAAGTGCCTAACTCTCCCACATTCTCATCCCCTTTGTTTCTCTTCCTCTTCAGAAACTTTTAACGATGTTCTCTTAGGATGATTTCTTTTTTTAAAAAAACAATTTTTATTAGATATTTTCTTCATTTACATTTCAAATGCTATCACGAAAGTCCCCTATACCCTTCCCCCCTGCCCTGCTCCCCAATCCACCCATTCCTGCTTTCTGGTCCTGGCGTTTCCCTGTACTGGGGCATATAATCTTCGCAAAACCAAGGGCCTCTCCTCCCATTGATGGCCAACTAGGATGATTTCTTTACACAATTGGGAGCCACTTCTCTCACTCCCCTCTGTCTGTGTCAAGAAGCATGTGCTTTGACATCTAATCATAAAGCCTATATGCTAAAGTGACAATGTTGAAAACATCCAATGATGTCATAAAGCCCCCAGAGAACTAGCAAAAGTGAAAATCTCCATTTTATGTATTATTAATACCCAAAGGACCACCATGTCTCTCTTACATGAACCCGTTGTAGATGTAGTCAGAGCCCAGATAGCTTTGGGCATTAGATGTTTGGCCAATTTCTATAAAACACAGTGGAAAGAATATGGACTTAAGGAGATGAAGTTATTAAAATGGGGTGGGGTAAGAGGAAACATGCCAATAAAAACAGACATTGTTGCTTTTTAATCCCTGCACAGGAATTCAGGCGAGAAGGGAATAAAACAATTCCATGGGGTCGCTTGTAATTCAGCTAAAGCTAAGCTCAAGAAACTGCATAATATTTCTCAGAGGCTGATTTATGCACTTAAAGTAACTAAGCCCCAGGTGCCACGAGAACTAATACAACTTCTAGCTGTGTCCTAGCCGGCATGCTCACACTAACTGCCTAAATCAATTTCTAATTTCTTTCTAAAATATTTCAGAAGAATTCTATGGGGACTGCTACAGCCCTGGATTCTCTGTTAGCACAAGCTTCATGGAGGGACGTGCAGGGACTAGGAAGGCTGCACGTTGCAAACAGTATGTTTCAAAGCTGGCCTCTGAATCATTTCTTTGGTAACCCTAAATGCTTAAAAAAATTAAAAATAAAAAATAATAAAAGAAAGAAAACAGAAACAGATAGATATGATGAGGCAACCTGACTCTTCTAACCGTCCAATCTCTACTTACCTCATGTGCAAGTCAGACTCCCCTCTTCTACGTAAAAACTGGGCAATAGACACACATTCACAGCCAACCCGAGGGAATGGGATTACTGAATTACATTTCTCACTCTCCTTCCCCATCTCCATTAGTCTCTAAAGTAGAAGAGGATAAGAGATCATTGGACATTCCCTAGGTATTCAAATTAAGGTTTTTCAACATTTTCCAGCGTTTCTGAGACTTAGGTGGAACACAGATTCCTTATAAGCAATTATGAATAGTTTATCTCTTCAACATAGGGAATATGAAGGAAAATGTCTCAACAGAGAACAAAGAAGGAGATCTCTAGCAATCACATCCACCCCTACCAAGGCAGGGCATATGTTGGAAACTGAGCATTTCAAAACAAAATTCACGCAGCACCATGAGGCTTCTTTTTCTTTTTCTTTCTCCTTGGTTCCAATGACCTCATTCACCCAAGTCTTTATTAGGCATGCTAATCAAAAGTGAGCAAAAACATTTCTGGCAACCTGTATCATTTCTTTCCCACTCAGAAATGGCCCGAGGTGGTGGTACAATGTGAAACTAACAAATCCCAAATGTAGGTATGCAGAAGGAGGTACAGGGGCCAAGGAGGGCCTGGAGCCTTTACATCTGGATTAAGACCTGGATAGCTTGGTTGGCTATTTGGAATGTCTTTATTTCCTTTTCAAAAAGAGGCCAGGATCTGTATGAAATGCTTATCTCGGGCATGTCAGAATCCTCTAACCATGTTGGCACAGAATGCGGGTGAAGTCAGCTGAAGGTTCTGGCAGGTATAAAGGAGGGGGATAGGGGGTAGAATGTATTTTCTCACCATGGGACAATCTGCACTCCTCTAGTATCTAAGAATTCACTTTAGATCAAGCCTAGATGGAACTCGTCTAGGTCACTCCCCATGAGAAACTCAGCATCTCAGCTATATATGGATAGAACCAAACCAGTTCAGCAATTTCTATTAGGACCAAACACTGGAGAAGGCTGGCTAAGAAAGGAGTCTCTAGAATAGTCTGCTTGGGACTTGGGGATAGAGTAATGGATCATTTTTAACAGGTTACACCCACCTTTGAGTGAGAAGTCATTTGAAAAGTCCCATCTGGATGTCCCAGGAAAGGTTTTGAAGAACTATGATGAAGGCAATCAATCCCTATGAAATTTAATTTATAGTTTAATTCATAGGAAGCAGACTGAACCAGAGCACAGCTCACACATGGAGTTTCAAGGGACAAGTATTATGTCCAGGAGTTCTTAAATCTTGGTTCACAGTGAAAACTTGTCTCTTCCTCCTTCATAAATCAAAGCCATTTTTAATACAGATTGAACATATTTAACCCCCCCCCCAAAAAAAAAACTAAAGCCCCAAACTGACATGCTTCCACAAAAGAAAAATTCTACACCTGGCTTCCATGATAGACTATGTTTAGAAGATAAAAATATTGTTTAAAATTAACTTCAGCTTTTGTGGAAAAGTGTATATGAAACAGAAATGAATTTCATGTTTACTTGGGATTCCATTACCAGATTTGGTTTTATAAAATTTATTTTTATGAATTCTTGAGCATTTCAAACATTTTTCATCGGTGCTCCACTAAGTTTTCCTAGATCTATGCCTCCTTCCCTACCCACTCAACTTTGTGGGTTCCCCCGAATAAAGGTCAATTTGGCTATCCAGATATTCTTGGGTGTGTGTCCTCCCACTGGAGTTTGGTTAAGTTACAGGGATTACACTCTTAGAAGAAACTAATCCTCCGTATCCTAGCAGTAGACATTGCCAATAGTTTCTCACTAGGAGTAGGTTTCTTCCCTTCCCTCCTTGTGCTGGAATTTGGTTGGGTTTAGCTTGCACAAGTCTTGTGCTTGCTGTGAGTTCATAGGTGCAGAGGCCCCACTATATGGTGAAGATAATGTTACCTCATAGTCATTTAAAACCTCTGGCTCCTACATTCTTTCTGTCCATTCTTCTACAATTATCTCCAAGCCTATGAAGGAAATTGTATGGTATATGTACTATTTAAGGAAGAGCATCCTTCAGCCTTTTCTATGAGCCTTTGTATTATTGCTATATATTGCAAATGGAAGCTTCTCTGGCAAGCAATAAGAGATATATTAAGCTATGAGTATAACAATATGTCCTTGGAACTTGGCTTAATACTATGTTCATTTTGCAGAATAATGGTACAAGGTTCTATCTATCTGAGCTGTGTAATCATAGGTTCTTGGCTTGATAATATACCAGGTATGGAGCAGGCCTTATTTCTAGTCAGAAACTGCCACAGACCCTCTTGGTCCCTTTGTCTGGGTGGAACGGGTCTCTTGGGCAGGTGGGCAAAGCATCGGATGAGATGACAGACAGATGCATACAGGAGAGGTTGTGTAGAATCTGAATGTAATTTGTCAAATCGAGCATCAAACTTTTTATACAGAAGAAAATAAGGAAGTTGGGTGACATACCAGCAAGGTACAAAGAGGTTATTGGATTCTTACATAAAAAGAGGAATGTAAACACAGAAGGTCTAACAGGAACCACCTGGGATAGAATTCATTGTTAACAACTGGGATGAACAAGACCTACACCTAAGATTCACTTAATCTTAGAAGCCAGGGTCAAGGGCTTCGTGCCCTTGCCATAGTTCCTATTTTTGTCTATTGTATAGTCCACCTTTCCCTTAGGCCAGTGTAAATACGTGTGTGGGGGGGTGTAACTCAGCTATCTATAGTTCTAAGTATCTATTTTGGTTTCTCCTTAGGTTTCAAACTTCCTTCTTCCTAGATGATGGTAAATTCCTGTGTAGGGCAGTGACATAGCTTTTATTCAAAGTGATAATGTAATGCCAGAGGCAATTATTCCAAGCCCCTGTTCTGCTAAAGGACTTTCTAGGACATTGGAACACTGGCGAAGGCTTTAGCTATGTCAGAATTCAATCTTAAAAGGCACTTATAATAGGATAATACTAAAAGAGAGCACGTGGATCCATACACCAGACTAATGTGGGAATAGAATATGAGTATATGGGTTAAAGAGAATGCCAGACACCAGGAGTGAGTTTCCTTGAAACTCTCTGTCTCATGAGTGGCTTTTAGGCCTCTTAGCCTGTCAAGCTGACTCGACAGGAGTGCTTGGCAAGAAAGTGGTTGGTTACTCCCATAACATTTATGCCACCATTGCACTGGGTAGCATGTCTTACCAGCCAGGCTTGATTGTAGCACACAGGGCTCACAGCTGACTAAAGTTGATGATTACTTTCTCCTCAGGTTGTGTATGAAGTACACCCAAGAACTAGGGGAGTTATCCAGTCAACTTGAGCCTCAAAGTCAGTGGCAGCTTAATTGTCCAAAAGTATCTGAGATCTAACTCTATAGTGTCTTTAGTTTTTTTTTTTTAATATTTTTATTAGGTATTTTCCTCATTTACATTTCCAATGCTATCCCAAAAGTCCCCCATACTCTCCCCACCCACTCCCCTACACACCCACTCCCACTTTTTGGCCCTGGCGTTCCCCTGTTCTGGGGCATATAAAGTATGCACGACCAATGGGCCTCTCTTTCCAGTGATGGCCGACTAGGCCATCTTTTGATACATATGCAGCTAGAGTCAAGAGCTCCGGGGTACTGGTTAGTTCATAATGTTGTTCCACCTATAGGGTTGCAGACCCCTTAAGCTCCTTGGGTACTTTCTCTAGCTCCTCCATTGTGGGCCCTATGATCCATCCAATAGCTGACTGTGAGCATCCACTTTTGTGTTTGCTAGGGCCCAGCATAGTCTGACAAGAGACAGCCATATCTGGGTCCTTTCAGCAAAATCTTGCTAGTGTATGAAATGTTTGGAGGCTGATTATGGGATGGATCCCTGGATAGGGCAGTCTCTAGATGGTCCATCCTTTTGTCTCAGATCCAAACTTTGTCTCTGTAACTCCTTCCATGGGTGTTTTGTTCCCAATTCAAAGAAGGGGCAAAGTGTCCACACCTTGGTCTTTGTCCTTCTTGAGTTTCATGTATTTTGCAAATTGTATCTTATATCTTGGGTATTCTATGTTTCTGGGCTAATATCCACTTATCAGTGAGTACATATCATTTGAGTTCTTTTGTAATTGGGTTACCTCACTCAGGATGATGCCGTCCATGTCCATCCATTTCCCTAGGAATTTCATAAACTCATTCTTTTTAATAGCTGAGTAGTACTCCATTGTGTAAATGTACCACATTTTTTGTATCCATTCCTCTGTTGAGGGGCATCTGGGTTCTTTCCAGCTTCAGGCTATTATAAATAAGGCTGATATGAACATAGTGGAGCATGTGTCCTTCTTACAAGTTGGAACATCTTCTGGATATATGCCCAGGAGAGGTATTGCAGGATCCACGAGTAGTACTATGTCCAATTTTCTGAGGAACCGCCAGACTGATTTCCAGAGTGGTTGTACAAGCTTGCAATCCCACCAACCATGGAGGAGTGTTCTTCTTTTTCTACACCATTGCAAGCATCTGCTGTCACCTGAATTTTTGATCTTAGCATTCTGACTGGTGTGAGATGGAATCTCAGGGTTGTTTTGATTTGCATTTCCCTGATGATTAAGGATGCTGAACATTTTTTCAGGTGCTTCTCAGCCATTTGGAATTCCTCAGGTGAGAATTCTTTGTTTAGCTTTGGGGTTATTTGATTTTCTGCAGTCCACCTTCTTGAGTTCTTTATACATATTGGATATTAGTCCCCCATCTGATTTAGGATAGGTAAAGATCCTTTCCCAATATGTTGGTGGCCTTTTTGTCTTATTGACGGTGTCTTTTGCTTTAGAGAAGCTTTGCAGTTTTATGAGGTTCCATTTGGCAATTCTTGATCTTACAGCACAAGCCATTGCTCTTCTATTCAAGAATTTTTCCCCTGTGCCCATATCTTTGAGGCTTTTCCCCACTTTCTCCTCTATACATTTCAGTGTCTCTGGTTTTATGTGGAGTTCCTTGATCCACTTAGATTTGACCTTAGTACAAGGAGATAGGAATGGAACAATTCACATTCTTCTACATGATAACCACCAGTTGTGCCAGCAGCATTTGTTGAAAATGCTGTCTTTTTTCCACTGGATGGTGTTTGCTCCCTTGTCGAAGATCAAGTGAAAATAGGTGTGTGGGTTCATTTCTGGATCTTCAATTCTATTCCATTGGTCTACTTGTCTGTCGCTATACCAGTACCATGCAGTTTTTATCACAATTGCTCTGTAGTAGAGCTTTAGGTCAGGCATGGTGATTCCACCAGAGGTTCTTTTATCCTTGAGAAGAGTTTTTGCTATCCTAGGTTTTTTGTTATACCAGATGGATTTGCAGATTGCTCTTTCTAATTCGTTGAAGAGTTGAGTTGGAATTTTGATGGGGATTGCATTGAATCTGTAGATTGCTTTTGGGAAGATAGCCATTTTTACAGTGTTGATCCTGCCAATCCATGAGCATGGGAGATCTTTCCATCTTCTGAGATCTTCTATAATTTCTTTCTTCAGAGACTTGAAGTTTTTATTATACAGATCTTTCACTTCCTTAGTTAGAGTCACGCCAAGGTATTTTATATTATTTGTGACTATTGAGAAGGGTGTTGTTTCCCTAATTTCTTTCTCAGCCTGTTTATCCTTTGTGTACAAAAAGGCTATTGACTTGTTTGAGTAAATTTTATATGCAGCTACTTCACCGAAGCTGCTTATCAGGTTTAGGAGTTCTCTGGTGGAATTCTTAGGGTCACTTATATATACTATCATATCATCTGCAAAAAGTGATATTTTGGCTTCTTCTTTTCCAATTTTTATCCCCTTGATGTCCTTTTGTTGTCGAAGTGCTCTGGCTAGGACTTCAAGTACAATGTTGAATAGGTAGGGAGAAAGTGGGCAGCCTTGTGTAGTCCCTGATTTTAGTGGGATTGCTTCCAGCTTCTCACCATTTACTTTGATGTTGGCTACTGGTTTGCTGTAGATTGCTTTTATCATGTTTAGGTATCATGTTTAGGTATGTTAGGTATTGAATTCCTGATCTTTCCAAGACTTTTATCATGAATGGGTGTTGGATCTTGTTGAATGCTTTTTCAGTATCTAACGAGATGATCATGTGGTTTTTGTCTTTGAGTTTGTTTATATAATGTATTACGTTGTTGATGGATTTCCGTATATTAAACCATCCCTGCATCCCTGGAATAAAACCTACTTAACCAGGATGGATGATTGCATAATGTGTTCTTGGATTCAGTTAGCAAGAATTTTATTGAGTATTTTTGCATCAATATTCATAAGGGAATTTGGTCTGAAGTACTCTATCTTTGTTGGGTCTTTCTCTGGTTTAGGTATCAGAGTAATTATGGCTTCATAGAATGAGTTGGGTAGAGCACCTTCTACTTCTATTTTGTGGAATAGTTTGTGCAGAAGTGGAAATAGATCTTCTTTGAAGGTCTGAGAGAACTCTGCACTAAACCCATCTGGTCCTGGGCTTTTTTTGGTTGGGAGACTATTAATGGCTGCTTCTATTTCTTTAGGGGATATGGGACTGTTTAGATCGTTAACTTGATCCTGATTTAACTTTGGTACCTGGTATCTGTCTAGAAATTTGTTCATTTCATCCAGGTTTTCCAGTTTTGTTGAGTATAGACTTTTGTAGAAGGACCTTATGGTGTTTTGGATTTCTTCAGGATCTGTTGTTATGTCTCCCTTTTCATTTCTGATTTTGTTAATTAGGATGTTGTCCCTGTGCCCTCTAGTGAGTCTGGCTAAGGGTTTATCTATCTTGTTGATTTTCTCAAGGAACCAGCTCCTCGTTTGGTTGATTCTTTGAATAGTTCTTCTTGCTTCCACTTGGTTGATTTCGCCCCTGAGTTTGATTATTTCCTGCTGTCTACTCCTCTCGGGTGAATTTGCTTCCTTTTTTCTAGAGCTTTTAGGTGTGTTGTCAAGCCGCTAGTGTGTGCTCTCTCTAGTTTCTTTTTGGAGGCACTCAGAGCTATGAGTTTCCCTCTTAGGAATGCTTTCATTGTGTCCCATAAGTTTGGGTATGTTGTGGCTTCGTTTTCATTAAACTCTAAAAAGTCTTTAGCTTCTTTCTTTATTCCTTCCTTGACCAAGGTATCATTGAGAAGAGTGTTGTTCAGTTTCCATGTGCATGTTGACTTTCCATTATTTATGTTGTTATTGAAGATCAGCCTTAGTCCATGGTGGTCTGATAGGATACATGGGACAATTTCAATATTTTTGTATCTGTTGAGGCCTGTTTTGTGACCAATTATATGGTCATTGGAGAAGGTCCCATGAGGTGCTGAGAAAAAGGTATATCCTTTTGTTTTTGGATAAAATGTTCTGTAGATATCTGTTAAGTCCATTTGATTCATAACTTCTGTTAGTTTCACTGTGTCCCTGTTTAGTTTCTGTTTCTACGATCTGTCCATTGATGAAAGTGGTGTGTTGAAGTCTCCCACTATTATTGTGTGAGGTGCAATGTGTGCTTTGAGCTTTACTAAAGTGTCTTTAATGAATGTGGCTGCCCTTGCATTTGGAGCATAGATATTCAGGATTGATAGTTCCTCTTGGAGGGTTTTACCTTTGATGAGTATGAAGTGTCCCTCCTTGTCTTTTTTTGATAACTTTGGGCTGGAAATCGGTTTTATTTGATATTAGAATGGCTACTCCAGCTTGTTTCTTCAGACCATTTGCTTGGAAAATTGTTTTCCAGCTTTTCACACTGAGGTAGTGTCTGTCTTTTTCCCTGAGATGGGTTTCCTGTAAGCAGCAGAATGTTGGGTCCTGTTTGTGTAGCCAGTCTGCTAGTCTATGTCTTTTTATTGGGGAATTGAGTCCATTAATATTAAGAGATATTAAGGAAAAGTAATTGTTGCTTTCTATTATTTTTGTTGTTAGAGTTGGCATTGTGTTCTTGTGGCTGTCTTATTTTTGGTTTGTTGAGGGTTTACTTTCCTGCTTTTTCTAGGGCGTGGTTTCCACCCTTGTATTGGTTTTTTTCTGTTATTATCCTTTTAAGGGCTGGATTAGTGGAAAGATAATGTGTGAATTTGGTTTTGTCATGGAATACTTTGGTTTCTCCATCTATGGTAATTGAGAGTTTGGCTGGGTATAGTAGCCTGGGCTGGCATTTGTGTTCTCTTAGTGTCTGTATAACATCTTTCCAGGTTCTTCTGGCTTTCTTAGTCTCTGGTGAAAAGTCTGGTGTAATTCTGATAGGCCTGCCTTTATATGTTACTTGATCTTTTTCCCTTAGTGCTTTTAATATTCTATCTTTATTTAGTGCATTTGTTGTTCTGATTATTATGTGTCGGAAGGAATTTCTTTTCTGGTCCAGTCTATTTGGAGTTCTGTGGGCTTCTTGTATGTTCATTGGCATGTCTTTCTTTAGGTTTGGGAAGTTTTCTTCTATTATTTTGTTGAAGATATTTGCTGGCCCTTTAAGTTGAAAATCTTCATTCTCATTTACTCCTATTATCCGTAGGTTTGGTCTTCTTATTGTGTCCTGAATTTCCTGGATGTTTTGAGTTAGGATCTTTTTGCATTTTGTATTTTCTTTGATTGTTGTGCCGATGTTCTCTATGGAATCTTCTGCACCTGAGATTCTTTCTTCCATCTCCTGTATTCTGTTGCTGATGCTCGCATCTATGGTTCCAGATTTCTTTCCTAGGGTTTCTATCTCCAGCGTTGCCTCACTTTGGGTTTTCTTTATTGTGTCTACTTCCCTTTTTAGGTCTTGGATGTTTTTATTCAATTCCATCACCTGTTTTGTCGTGTTTTCCTGCAATTCTTTACGGATTTTTGCTTCCTCTTTACCGTCTTCTAACTTTTTAGCAGTGTTCTCCTGTATTTCTTTGAGTGAGTTACTAAAGTCCTTCTTGATGTCCTCTACCATCATCATGAGATATGCTTTTAAATGTGGGTCTAGCTTTTTGGGTGTGTTGGGGTGGCCAGGACTGTGAGGGGTGGGAGTGCTGCATTCTGATGATCGTGAGTGGTTTTGGTTTCTGTTAGTAAGATTCTTAAGTTTGCCTTTTGCCATTTGGTAATCTCTGGAGTTAGTTGTTATAGTTGTCTCTGGTTAGAGCTTGTTCCTCAGGTTATTATGTTAGCCTCTATCAGCAGACATGGGAGACTAGCTCTCTCCTGAGTTTCAGTGTTCAGAGTACTCTCTGCAGGCAAGCTTTCCAATTGTAGAGTTGGTGCCCAGATATCTGGTGTTTGAACCTGCCTCCTGGCAGAAGTTGTGAACCAATCACCAGAGGTCCTAAGATCCCGTGGAGAGTCCTGTTGGGACCTTGGTGGTCTCCGTAGACTCCGTGCCCAAGGTGCCCCAGTACCTGAGTGGACCGGAAGGGACTTGTGACCCTGATCAGCCCAGGTTTCTGCTTCCCTAATTAATGCAATCTCAGGTCCCGCACAATTGGATTGGAGCAGAAGTTGTGTTCCACTCACCAGAGGTCTTAAGATCCCGTGGAGGGTCCTGTGGGGACCTTGGGGGTGTCCTCAGACTCCGTGCCCAAGGTGCCCCGGTGCTGCTATGGACTGGAAGGGCCTATAGTGTCTTTAGTAACCATCATGTTCTGTAAGGTGACCAAGAGCCTTGCAATAGCCCGGGGATGTTTAGGGATATATATATATATATATATATATATATATATATATATGTATTCCAATATATATATATATATATATATATATATATATATATATATATATGTATTCCAAATCAAAAAAGAAGATTTCCATTTCCAGTCATCTCTGGTGCTTAGGATAATGGATGCTCAACTTAAACTTAAACTGAATATATGGAGAAAAAAAAATTGTGTCCCAAATTTACAAAAGACTGTGTAAAATGGTAGTAAGAGAAGCAGGGTGTTTGTTTGATTGTTTGTTTGTTTATTTTGCTTTGTTGTTTTTGTAAAATTTACTTTAATATAGTAGTTCATATCATCTAAATAGCATCCTATAATGCACTTGACATTGAGAAAGCATCTGATGAAGTCAGACATTTATTGTATGAAGTCAAAGGCAAGAGGAAGGGCTTGTGGTCAGGAGCAAAGTGAGGGACATGGTGGGTGGAGTGCCATGAACAGAATCAGAAGAATGCAGACAAAATAGTTGCCAGGAAGTCATGAGTATAGGACAGAGAAAGGCTTAGAAGTCACAGGTGTGCATAACAGGGTCAGAGAGGAGCCTGCATTGCCCACCCCTCCTGGTAACTATAGCAACTGTCCTGAAACTGAGAATAATGGAGTAAACATAGCAGAGAACAGACAGAAGCTCAAGATGGGTGAAGTATTTCAAAGATGTCCAAACTCTGAAATGTGAGTTTAGGTCTAGATACATTCCATCTTCATGTGCTGAAGGAACTGAACAGTCGCGATTTATTTAAATAATTTCATTTTAATTGTTAATTTTTAATTACATTTTAATTTTCAGTATAGGATCAAAGAATGCTACAAAGAAATATCCACTGAGGTTTCATGCAAACCTTACCCACCCCCAACCCCCACACACCAGGGATTCTGGATGGGTTTTTTTTTTTTTCCTCTAAACAAATGACTTCATTTCTGGGTCTTTATTGAGAACATTAGGAATGCATGAGGAGACTGAGAGATGAACACATATTTTTATGATGTTTTCAAAAGTAGTGGAAAGATCATTTCTGAAACCTATTATTCGATAAGTTTGTGGTGGGTTTCTTAGTAAATTCTTAAAATGGTTTTTCTATTTGGCCTCCTTTTGCAACACTGGGCATCAGTCCCCAGGTTGTGCTAGGAAGAGCTTTAACCCTTTGCCATATCACTTGTCCTCGGTTATTTGAGAGAGTGTCTTACTATGTAACTCAGAATGGCCTCCAATTCTCAATCCACTTACCAGAATGAGCAAGCTGGAATACCTATTTATTTATGTCTTTGGGAGAATTTCTTGTTTTTAAAATAATTAAATTGATTTTTAAGTTAACATAATAAAACTAATGGGCTTCACCATGACATTTCGGTGTGGCTATGTCATAATATTTCATTTGAATTCATTTCCTTCCCTCTCCGTACTCTGGCTGTTTCTCTCCTGGCCCCCAAAAATGCTCTGCTTATTTTTGCTTCCTGTCACCTGTATTCTACTGCCTTGAAATGGAATTTCTTAAGTGATAAATACAACTGACTTGGGCCTATTCTACATCTGGGTTGCCTCAGGCTGTTTGAAAGTTTCCTCCATTGAGCATCTGTTGACAAATTGGTTTTAACTGTAGTTGAGTTTCTGAGCTAATAGCCTGTACCATGAGGTTAATGAATTGGAATCAGAACAGAAGGTGTTCCTTGTTGTTGGAAGACGAGAGCAAACCTACCAAGACGGATTGCAATTCTTTTAAAAGACTTGTACTGTGGAAGTTCAGGATGTGAAAAATGTGTTTTTAATAGGAATAATTGTGAAAAAGACTGGAATTCTAGTCGACAACTCAGTATGATTCATATGTGGGAAAAACAGGCTAAGTTGGGACAGAATGTGTTTATCACAAGAAAGGATGGAGCCCCACCCCACCCCTGTGTGTTGTCAAGTCTACCTGGTGAGTTCAGAATCAGCTTTGTTCCCAGTTTTCAGTAGGCACTGGCAAACCATTAGTCATTCCTACAAAGATGAGATTATTGGCGGGGGGCACTTTTAAAAAAGGAATGCTGGGACTTGTGGGTTGGTCAGTGTATTAGTTAGGGTTTTACTGCTGTGAACAGACACTATGACCAAGGCAAGTCTTATAAAAAAAACAACATTTAATTGGGGCTGGCTTACAGGTTCAGAGGTTCAGTCCATTATCATCAAGGTGGGAGCATGGCAGTATCCAGGCAGGCATGGCGCAGGAGGAGCTGAGAGTTCTATGTCTTCATCCAAAGGCTGCTAGTGGAAGACTGACTTCCAGGCAACTAGGATGAGGATCTTATACCCACACCCACAGTGACACACCCATTCCAACCAGGTCACACCTATTCCAACAAGGCCACACCTTCAGATGGTGCCACTCCCTGGTCCAAGGATATACAAACCATCACAGTCAGCTTGTCATTCATATAGGAAAACCACATGTGATCAGAGCTGTGGTTTTCATGAGACAGCACATGGTATATCACTGTAAATTAATCGAAGGAAAGTGCATATTAGGCACAGGGGTCAAAGATCACCTTTCAGTCAGTTAATTGATGTGAGTGTTTGAAATATGAGGAGGATATAGGAAAGGGCAATACAGAGTTGGTACAGAAAGTTTCTAGTTTAATGAAGCAACTAGGCAGTATTTATGGTGTGTGTTAATTTCCAGGAATCCATTTCTCTCTGCTGCATGCCTTCCTAACTGAAAGAAGCCAAGTAGCACTTGTCTGTGTAAATCTCTGGGGGAAACAGGTCAGTATAGAGCTCAGAATACCAATGATCTTAAAGCCCTAAAATTGAATTACTTATTGTATTTGGCCAGAAAAGATTTTTGGCCAATGTGAGAGCCCTTAAGAGATACTCACCTCACATGGATAAAAATGTGCATAAAAGAATGAAAAGAAACACTAAAGAGGCACAAAGACAGCTGGACTAGGATGGAATGGCAGAGAGATTTGAACTGATGGAATGGCCTGCAGGTCAAATGCTTTAGAGAACCGTTCTTGAGACAAACATGATGGCCTGAGTGGAAGAGGGGAGACCTATCTTTCAAACCAGATGCATGTTGTGCCAAGAGACAACACAGGAGTTGTCAGAAGCCGGAGTGGCAGACTAATGTAAAATAAATGGTGCAGAGATGGGTTGCAAGGTGAAACAAAGGAAGGTTTTAGTGGGGCAAGCAGGAGGTTTGAGGAACACAAGGGCACAGAAGAGGCACCTAAACACAAGGGCACCCTTGCTTTGTTATTTTAAAAAAGTATTTTTTATTTAGATCATTTTATTTATTTACATTCCAGTTGTTGTCCCCTACCGTCCCCCTCCCATAGTTCTTCATCCAGATCCTCCTCCCCCTTGCCTCCTAGAGAGTGCTCCCTTTCCCACCAGGCCTTCCCTGGGGTCACAAGTAAACAAACAGATCTTCTCCAACTGAGGCCAGACCAGGCAGACCTCTGCTACATATGGGCCAGGGGCCTTGGACCAGCCAATGTTTGCTCCTGGTTGGTCACTCTGTCTCTGGGAGCTCCCTGGAGTCTGGGTTAGTTGAGATTGCTGGTCTTCCTATGGGGTCATTCTCTTTTTAAGCTCTTTCAATCTTCCCCCTAATTCAACCTTAGGGGTCCCTGACTTCAGTCCAATGATGAAGCAGTTTTGCTTTGAGCATTCTCCCTCCATTGGGAGGAATGAAAGCCAATAAGGAGCTCCGAGAAGGTATGTATAGGTACCAGGAGCTGAAGGGAAAATAAAGAGCTTCTTCTAGATTCTATGACTCATACCATAAAAAAAGAGATAAATAAAATAACATAAAAATATATATAGAAAAGTTTTAGTAAAGTTCAAGTGTGGCTTGTTTGTGGCTAGTCTCTTGCAATGATAGGGGGAAGGAAGAACAGATGTGAAATTCACGGAAGAGTCTGGCCACACAGGGCATGAGTGTTGGATGAGGTGGAGGGACTGATGTTTGGGGATAGGCATGGGTGCATGCCTGTAATCCCAGCACTCCAGAGTTGGAGGCAGGAGGTTCATGAGTTTGGGGCTAGTATGGGCTGCAAAGCAAGACCGTGTTTCAGAAACCTGAAAATTGAAAGCACATCTTGATTGTATTTTGTCTTCTGGTTATAGAAATTCTAGTGGAAAGTGTACATTTGGGTTGGATCTAGGCATCTTCTAAGGGGTAGCTTATATAGTGAGGTGAGTGAGCTTTCTGTCTCTGCTTTGTACAGGCAAGGGAAGAGAAAAAGTGTTGGAAGGATCCTGTCGCACATTACTGAGATGAAATTGATATTTATTGTCTCTCTTAAGAGTCAGGGGTGTGTGCAGCATTTTAAAAATATTATTTAAACTATAACAAACCATATAAAAATAATAAACTTAAAAGGGAAGAAAAAAGTCATCCATATGAATATTGCTGACTGTCTTGGTTGCTATAGTCTATGATAAAGCCCCTTTCCTGTAGATAAACAAACTCCTTGTGTGGAAGTCTGTGCCTTCTAAGACAAGGAGAGTGTTCAAGATAAAGAATGGGGAGCCTTCAGAGGAAGGCCTACTCTAGGAATGTGATCTGGGCATGAAAACTGTCAAGGTTAGACCTCGGGATCAAAGAGTATTTGCTCACACAGTAGACAGGGTCAGGAGGTCCTGTGGTCTCCGCCCTCTGTGACGATAGTGCCCTTATCACTTTGCTTTGCCTCTAAAACAGGGCACGAAGGCCAGGTGGAAGGAGAGCCCGGAGTGCAGCGAACACTTGCTTCCTGCTTTGAACCTCACCAGCCCCCACCCCAAGATTGTGAGTCTTTGCCAGAAGCATAAGGATCCAGGGATCAGTTATCACAGACTCTACATCCTGGAGACAAATTGGGCCAGCATCTACTGTAAACCCACCCATTATCAACTTGGAGAGCTGATTTATTTGGTCTTAATATACTTCATCGTTCCCATTGCTTTCAAAGAGACAGGGCTACTATAGCCTGTAGCCCTCTCAGGACCCACATGGAAGTTTTGGTAAGGCAGGTGTTTAGCCTCTCAGAGATGGAACACTTGGAAGAAGAGTGTAACTGCTTCCAGAGCTTGCTAAAAAAAATAAATGTAGCTAAATCCTTCCATGCTGGGTAGATTTAGCTGCATATCCCCCTGGGACCAATATTTCTTAGGAGGGTTCTTCTCTTGAAATCCTTGTGAATATTTGAAAAGAGGTCCCTGCCGAGAAAAACTACCTCAGTCTTTAAGCACAAGAGCCTCTGAATCATGTTGCAGGTTCTAGTGTGAACGCTATGCTAATGCAGTCTCATGAACTACTGCAAAATTGCATTAAGTCTGGGAAATTCAAATTTATGACTTCAGCCATAGTCCTAACTTGTCTGATTCTGGTGTGCTTTGTGGGTTTTTTTTTTTTTTTTTTTTTTTTTATGTTGTGTTGCCAGAAAAATTTATGCATTGTTGTGCTTCATGAGTGAGTTATGGACACTATGGGAGAGTTAATTGTGCATTTCTTGACTTCTGTGTGTTCAAAGGGACGGGGTTTCGGAATCCACTCCTCAGAATATCAAGCCAGTCCAACTGATGTGGTCAAATCTGTATTCAAGCATTGGAAACCAGTGACTGGGCCTTCCTTTAAGCTGTTCCTGGACCAACTGTCTGAGCCGGTAAATCTGACACACAGGATAGCGAATGTCCTACCTCACGCAGAGATATTCAGCCCAGCTGACAAAGTTAAAGTAATGGGAAAGGAAATCTATAAGGATTTGTTATTATTGATAGTTATTTATTGAAAAATTACTATATTTTAGAATTGTTGTTTTGTTAGCTTGATCTCAATCCTTTGGAGTAGGTAGTATCATCCCCTGTATGCACCAGGAGGGTACTGAGTAGAGAAGGAGAGTTGACCAAAAAGAGGCAGAAATCAGATCTAGAACTGTTGACCCTAAAGCCCAGGCTCCACTTAGGGCATCTCTGCAGTCTCCAAGTCCTAAACAGTCCTTGCTGGGTGTGTAACAAAGACTTTGACCTGGGTTTCTGCTTTGGTGAAACAGCTTTTACATAGCTAACAGACTGCCCTTAACTTGAGATGAGTCGAGGTTGTTTATCATTCTGTTGATATAGTTGTTACTTCCTGTCAAGAATTTCAGGCTTGAGTTAGGGAAGCAGAAACCGGCCTGAGTAGGGCCACAGGCCTCATCCAGCCGGATCAGTGCCGGGGTAGCAGGAGCTCGCAGGGTTGCCTGACACCCGCCAGCTACCCACGACCCCCGCCACAGGATTTTGGGACGGCTGGTGAGTGGAACACAGCTTCTGCTCCAATCCAATTGCGCGGGACCTGAGACTGCATTAGTTAGGGAAGCAGAAACCGGCCTGAGTAGGGCCACAGGCCTCATCCAGCCGGATCAGCGCCAGGGTAGCGGGAGCGCAGGGTTGCCTGACACCCGCCAGCTACCCACGACCCCCGCCGCAGGATTTTGGGACTGCTGGTGAGTGGAACACAGCTTCTGCTCCAATCCATTTGCGCGGGACCTGAGACTGCATTAGTTAGGGAAGCAGAAACCGGCCTGAGTAGGGCCACAGGCCTCATCCGGCCGGATTGGCGCCAGGGTAGCGGGAGCGCAGTGTTGCCTGACACCCGCCAGCTACCCACGACCCCCCGCCGCAGGATTTTGGGACTGCTGGTGAGTGGAACACAGCTTCTGCTCCAATCCATTTGCGCGGGACCTGAGACTGCATTAGTTAGGGAAGCAGAAACCGGCCTGAGTAGGGCCACAGGCCTCATCCAGCCGGATTGGCGCCAGGGTAGCGGGAGCGCAGTGTTGCCTGACACCCGCCAGCTACCCACGACCCCCGCCGCAGGATTTTGGGACTGCTGGTGAGTGGAACACAGCTTCTGCTCCAGTCCAATCACGCGGGACCTGAGACTGCTCTGGTTGGGGAGAGAGAAATCCGGCCTACATAGGGCCACAACCCTCTTCCGGTCAGAAAAGCACCTGGGCAGCTGGGGCGCAGGGTTGGCTGACACTCACCAGCTACCCACAACACCCACCACAGGATCTTAAGACTTCTGGAGAGTGGAACACAGCTTCTGCTCCAATCCAATTGCACGCGGGACCAGAGACTGCATTAGTTAGGGAAGCAGAAAAACGGCCTGAGTAGGACCACAGGCCTCTTCCGGCTGGACCAGCACCAGGGTACCATCAGCTACCCACGACCCCCGCCGCAGGATTTAGAGACTGCTGGCGAGTGGAACACAGCTTCTGCTCCAATCTTTAAACAGTGACAACGATAACAACTAACCCCAGAGATTACCAGATGGCGAAAGGTAAACGTAATAATCTTACTAACAGAAACCAAGACCACCCACCATCATCAGAACCCAGCACCCCCACTTCGCCAAGTCCAGGGCACCCCAACACACCGGAAAAGTTAGACACGGATTTAAAAGCATATCTCCTGATGATGATAGAGGACTTCAAGAAGGACGTTAATAACACACTTAAAGAAATGCAGGAGAACACTGCTAAACAGGCAGAAGACAATAAAGAGGAAGCACAAAAATCCCTTAAAGAATTTCAGGAGAACACTGCTAAAGAGTTACAAATCCTTAAAGAAAAACACGATAACATAATCAAACAGGTAGAAGTCCTTACAGAAAAACAGGAAAACACATCCAAACAGATGATGGAAATGAACAAAACCATACTAGACCTAAAAAGGGAAGTAGACACAATAAAGAAAACCCAAAATGAGGCAACACTGGAGATAGAAACCCTAGGAAAGAAATCTGGAACCATAGATGCGAGCATCAGCAACAGAATACAAGAGATGGAAGAGAGAATCTCAGGTGCAGAAGATTCCATAGAGAACATCGGCACAACAATCAAGGAAAATGTAAAATGCAAAAAGATCCTAACTCAAAACATCCAAGAAATACAGGACACAATGAGAAGACCAAACCTACGGATAATAGGAGTGGATGAGAATGAAGATTTTCAACACAAAGGACCAGCAAACATCTTCAACAAAATTATAGAAGAAAACTTCCCAAATCTAAAGAAAGAGATGCCCATGAACATACAAGAAGCCTACAGAACTCCAAATAGATTGGACCAGAAAAGAAATACCTCCCGACACATTATAATCAGAACAACAAATGCTCTAAATAAAAATAGAATACTAAAAGCAGTAAGAGAAAAAGGCCAAGTAACATATAAAGGCAAGCCTATCAGAATTACACCAGATTTTTCACCAGAGACTATGAAAGCCAGAAGATCCTGGACGGATGTTATACAGACACTAAAAGAACACAAATTCCAGCCCAGGCTACTATACCCAGCCAAACTCTCAATTAACATAGATGGAGAAACCAAAGTATTCCACGACAAAACCAAATTCACACATTATCTCTCCACGAATCCAGCCCTTCAAAGGATAATAACAGAAAGAAACCAATACAAGGACAGGAACCACGCCCTAGAAACAACAAGAAGGTAATCCCTCAACAAACCTAAAAGAAGACAGCCACAAGAACAGAATGCCAACTTTAACAACAAAAATAACAGGAAACAACAATTACTTTTCCTTAATATCTCTTAATATCAATGGACTCAACTCCCCGATAAAAAGACATAGACTAACAAACTGGCTACACAAACAAGACCCAACATTTTGCTGCTTACAGGAAACTCATCTCAGAGAAAAGGATAGACACTACCTCAGAATGAAAGGCTGGAAAACAATTTTCCAAGCAAATGGCATGAAGAAACAAGCTGGAGTAGCCATTCTAATATCTGATAAGATTGACTTCCAACCCAAAGTCATTAAAAAAGACAGGGAGGGACACTTCATACTCATCAAAGGTAAAATCCTCCAAGAGGAACTATCAATCCTGAATATCTATGCTCCAAATACAAAGGCAGCCACATTCATTAAAGAAACTTTAGTAAAGCTCAAAGCACACATTGCACCTCATACAATAATAGTGGGAGACTTCAACACACCACTTTCACCAATGGACAGATCATGGAAACAGAAACTAAACAGGGACACAGTGAAACTAAGAGAAATTATGAATCAAATGGATCTGGCAGATATCTACAGAACATTCTATCCTAAAACAAAAGGATATACCTTCTTCTCAGCACCTCATGGTACCTTCTCCAAAATTGACCACATAATTGGTCACAAAGCAGGCCTCAACAGATATAAAAATATTGAAATTGTCCCATGCATCCTATCAGATCACCATGGACTAAGGCTGATCTTCAATAACAGAATAAATAATAGAAAGCCAACCTTCACGTGGAAACTGAACAACACTCTTCTCAATGATACCTTGGTCAAGGAAGGAATAAAGAAAGAAATTAAGGACTTTTTAGAGTTCAATGAAAATGAAGCCACAACATACCCAAACTTATGGGACGCAATGAAAGCATTTCTAAGAGGAAAACTCATAGCTCTGAGTGCCTCCAAAAGGAAACTAGAGAGAGCACACATTAGCAGCTTGACAACACACCTAAAAGCACTAGAACAAAAGGAAGCAAATTCACCCAAGAGGAGTAGACGGCAGGAAATAATCAAACTCAGGGGTGAAATCAACCAAGTGGAAACAAGAAAAACTATTCAAAGAATCAACCAATCAAGGAGCTGGTTCTTTGAGAAAATCAACAAGATAGATAAACCCTTAGCCAGACTCACTAGAGGGCACAGGGAAAGCATCCTAATTAACAAAATCAGAAATGAAAAAGGAGACATAACAACAGACCCTGAAGACATCCAAAACACCATCAGATCCTTCTACCAAAGGCTATACTCAACAAAAATGGAGAACCTGGATGAAATGGAGAAGTTCCTAGACAGATACCAGGTACCAAAGTTGAATCAAGATCAGGTTAATGATCTAAACAGCCCGATATCCCCCAAAGAAATAGAAGCAGTCATTAATAGTCTCCCAACTAAAAAAAGCCCAGGACCAGATGGGTTTAGTGCAGAGTTCTATCAGACCTTCAAAGAAGATCTAATCCCAGTTCTTCACAAACTATTCCACAAAATAGAAACAGAAGGTACTCTACCCAACTCATTCTATGAAGCCACAATTACTCTGATACCTAAACCACAAAAAGACCCAACAAAGATAGAAAACTTCAGACCAATATCCCTTATGAATATTGATGCAAAAATCCTCAATAAAGTTCTTGCTAACCGAATCCAAGAACACATCAAAACAATCATCCATCCTGACCAAGTAGGTTTCATCCCAGGGATGCAGGGATGGTTCAATATACGGAAATCCATCAACGTAATCCAGTATATAAACAAACTCAAAGACAAAAACCACATGTTCATCTCCTTAGATGCGGAAAAAGCATTTGACAAGATCCAACACCCATTCATGATAAAAGTCTTGGAAAGATCAGGAATTCAAGGCCCATACCTAAACATGATAAAAGCAATCTACAGCAAACCAGTAGCCAACATCAAAGTAAATAGTGAGAAGCTTGAAGCAATCCCTCTAAAATCAGAGACTAGACAAGGCTGTCCACTTTCTCCATACCTATTCAACATTGTACTTGAAGTCCTAGCCAGAGCAATTCGACAACAAAAGGAGATCAAAGGGATACAAATTGGAAAAGATGAAGTCAAAATATCACTTTTTGCAGATGATATGATAGTATATATAAGTGACCCTAAAAATTCCACCAGAGAACTCCTAAGCCTGATAAACAGCTTCGGTGAAGTAGCTGGATATAAAATTAACTCAAACAAATCAATGGCCTTTCTCTACACAAAGAATAAACAGGCTGAGAAAGAAATTAGGGAAACAACACCCTTCTCAATAGTCACAAATAATATAAAATATCTTGGCGTGACTCTAACTAAGGAAGTGAAAGATCTGTATAATAAAAACTTCAAGTCTCTGAAGAAAGAAATTATAGAAGATCTCAGAAGATGGAAAGATCTCCCATGCTCATGGATTGGCAGGATCAACATTGTAAAAATGGCTATCTTGCCAAAAGCAATCTACAGATTCAATGCAATCCCCATCAAAATTCCAAATCAATTCTTCAACGAATTAGAAAGTGCAATCTGCAAATTCATCTGGAATAACAAAAAACCTAGGATAGCAAAAACTCTTCTCAAGGATAAAAGAACCTCTGGTGGAATCACCATGCCGGACCTAAAGCTCTACTACAGAGCAATTGTGATAAAAACTGCATGGTACTGGTATAGTGACAGACAAATAGACCAATGGAATAGAATTGAAGACCCAGAAATGAACCCACACACCTATGGTCACTTGATCTTCGACAAGGGGGCTAAAAACATCCAGTGGAAGAAAGACAGCATTTTCAACAAATGGTGCTGGCACAACTGGTTGTTAACATGTAGAAGAATGTGAATCAATCCATTCCTATCTCCTTGTACTAAGGTCAAGTCTAAGTGGATCAAGGAACTTCACATAAAACCAGAGACACTGAAACTTATAGAGGAGAAAGTGGGGAAAAGCCTTGAAGATATGGGCACAGGGGGAAAATTCCTGAATAGAACAGTAATGGCTTGTGCTGTAAGATCGAGAATTGACAAGTGGGACCTCATGAAACTACAAAGCTTCTGCAAGGCTAAAGACACCATCAATAAGACAAAAAAAACCACCAACAGATTGGGAAAGGATCTTCACCTATCCTAAATCAGATAAGGGACTAATATCCAATATATATAAAGAACTCAAGAAGGTGGACTCCAGAAAGTCAAATAACCCCATTAAAAAATGGGGCTCAGAACTGAACAAAGAATTCTCACCTGAGGAATACCGAATGGCAGAGAAGCACCTGAAAAAATGTTCAACATCCTTAATCATCAGGGAAATGCAAATCAAAACAACCCTGAGATTCCACCTCACACCAGTCAGAATGGCTAAGATCAAAAATTCAGGTGACAGCAGATGCTGGCGAGGATGTGGAGAAACAGGAACACTCCTCCATTGTTGGTGGGATTGCAAGCTTGTACAACCACTCTGGAAATCAGTCTGGTGGTTCCTCAGAAAATTGGACATAGTACTACAGGAGGATCCAGCAATACCTCTCCTGGGCATATATCCAGAAGATGTCCCAACCGGTAAAAAGGACACATGCTCCACTATGTTCATAGCAGCCCTATTTATAATAGCCAGAAGCTGGAAAGAACCCAGATGTCCCTCAACAGAGGAATGGATACAGAAATTATGGTACATTTACACAATGGAGTACTACTCAGCTATTAAAAAGAATGAATTTATGAAATTCCTAGCCAAATGGATGGACCTGGAGGGCATCATCTTGAGTGAAGTAACACAATCACAAAAGAACTCACACAATATGCATTCATTGATAAGTGGATATTAGCCCAAAACTTAGGATACCCAAGATATAAGATACAATTTGATAAACGCATGAAACTCAAGAAGAATGAAGACCAAAGTGTGGACACTGTGCACCTTCTTAGAATTGGGAACAAAACACCCAGGGAAGGAGTTACAGAGACAAAGTTCGTAGCTGTGATGAAAGGATGGACCATTTAGAGACTGCTGTATCCAGGGATCCGTCCCATAATCAGCTTCTAAACGCTGACACCATTGCATACACTAGCAAGATTTTGCTGAAAGGACCCAAATATAGCTGTCTCTTGTGAGATGATGCCGGGGCCTAGCAAACACAGGAGTGGATGTTCACAGTCAGCTACTGGATGTATCACAGGGCTCCCAATGGAGAAGCTAGAGAAAGTACCCAAGGAGCTAAAGGGATCTGCAACCCTATTGTTGGAACAACATAATGTACTAACCAGAACCCTGGAGCTCTTGTCTCTAGCTGCATATGTATCGAAAGATGGCCTAGTCGGCCATCAATGGAAAGAGAGGCCCATTGGACTTGCAAACTTTATATGCCCCAATATAGGGGAATGCCAGGGCCAAAAGAATGGGAATGGGTGGGTAGGGAAGTGGGGGGCGCTATGGGGGACTTTTGGGATAGTATTGGAAATGTAATTGAGGTAAATATGTAATAAAAAAAATAAATAAATAAAAATAAAAAAAAAAAAGAATTTCAGGCTTATAGTGTAGGACCAGCCAAAAGAAGAAATAGCAAGGCAAGAAAGGTATAGTATGTTATTCATGGTTACAAGCTATCTGGTAGCCAGAATTATTGCCACTTTTGGTCATTTTGTATGTCCAGGGCTTACAGGGGTGCTTTTGTATAGATGTTATATACATATTGACGAAAAGAATGATTTACATTAGGCTACCTCCACTCCATGCTTTCTTATCTTTCAGTATCTTGGACATAGACAGGTTAAAAGAAATGTGTCCCCAGTCACTATAGCAATTGACATTCTGCTTGACAAACAATTCAGTGTGTTTCTCCTTTTGGCCATTTGCAAAGTAGCAGAGATGGTCTATAAACTATCATCACCTGATGCTATCCTAATGGTTATACTTGAAGCTGTGGCGAGGTTTGGAGAGTATGCTGTCTAACCCTAATGGAAAAGAGTCAAAACTTAGGTTCCTGAAAGAAAAAAAAAATCTTACTAACAGTAAAATAAAATCAAGGGTCTGAAAGATGTCCCAGCAGTTAAGAGCAACTGTTGCTCTTGCAGAGGACCTGGGTTCAGTTCCCAGCACCCACATGGTAGTTCACAACAATCTATTCTGTAACTCTAGTTCTGAAATATCTACACCCTCTTCTGACCTTGACAGATACTGCATAGACATGGTACAAATAGATGCATGCAAGAAAACACTCCTGTAAATTCCTTTTTCCTGAAAGAAGAAAATCAGGAACTGTTGGTCAGATCTTGTTCTCTGTGGGGATGAGGGAGTGAGAAAACTGCAGGAAGTAAATGGTTGTTGGGATTGTGACAGCTTTGTTTGGGGATCTGATTTTTCTTTGTAATCAATGAGAGAAAGAATAAAAAAAATACCTTTTAATACATCTTACTTCAGCTGAAAGATTTCTTTACCTTTCAGGGTCCATTTGTTCTTGTGTTTCAGCAAAAATATGGAGTGCCTTTGTGTACCGAACTCTCTGTGAAGTGCCAGCTAAAACAAACCCCTTCCAGGTGAAACACAGTCACAATATGTGAGGAAACATCGAGACAAATGTCACCACAATGTTTCATACGAGTCTGTTTTAGCAGCTTCCTGTTCTGTCTCAGAAAAAGGGCACGCTCTGGCAGGCTTCCCTCTAGCTCCTCTCAGTATCAAAGGGCTTTTAACAAAGACTGTCTTATATTATTGGAAGTCAAACCTGTAAGAAAAACAGTTTGCTGAGGGTGTCAGGAGGTAGGGTACGAGGCCATTCCAGATATTTGTGCTGGATAATTGTAGCTTCACATGATACAAACTAAATTCATCTGAAAGGAGGGAATCTCAATTAAGAAAATGCCTCCCTAAGATCTGGGTTGAAGGCAAGCTTGTAAAGCATTTTTTTTTTTAAATTAGTGATTGATAGGGCCCAGTCCATTGAGGGATGGTGGTACCATTCCTAGCTTGGTGGTCATGTTCTATAAGAAAGCAGGCTGAGCAAGCCATGGGGAGCAAGCCAGTAAGCAGCATCCCTTCATGGCCTCTACATCAGCTCTTGCCTCCAGGTTCCTGCCCTGCTTGAGTTCATGTCCTAGGTTTCTTCAGTGACGGATTGACTACAAGGTGGAAGAATAAGCCAACTAAATCCTTTCCTTCCCAACTTGGTTTTTGGTGTTTTGTTTCAGCAATAGTAAAATCAACAAAGACAACGCTGTTCTCTTCTAATTGTTTAAAGAGCTCTTTTAAGGTTCCTGAAAGATGGAGATGGTGGCACAGGTTTGGGGCAGGCCTATGGCCTTTCCTCCCTATGCCCATGAGACCCTGCCAGGATAAAGGACTGGTGCATGTAGTCAGTGGAGAGCAATAGAATGACACAAAACCTCCATATATAACTAGGTCTCGGGGAGTGTTGTTTGTGACTCTGGCAGCTGGGGATTCTTTATGGCCTATCATCCTGCTGCATAGAGACAGTGTCTTTTTCTGCAGCTCTTTGCTGTCAGACAGGAGGATACTGAAAAAGCAACTTCAATATCTGATATGTCCGTGGCTTAAACAGATCCCACTTGCCACCGTCAACACGCACATCCATGTGCATGCACAGGTACACAAGGCAGATAATTTCATACAGCAACCACCCTCCTTGGTTTCAGGATTGGCAGAATTCTAAACATTCTGCTCCAATTTCAAACTTAGTTTCATACTGTATACTCTCATTATATTAAGTGTATAATCACCACAGAAACACTGTGCTATGGGGGGGGGTGTCTTACAGTTCTTCTTGGCCCTAGTGACCCCCATCCAATTCCTGAGGACTTTTCAGTGTCCTCCTGGGAATTTTTTCTGGATCCTGGTTTCTCCCATCCTGGTGGCTCCATTTGATCCTAGAGAGCAATGGCAGGATTAGGATTGGTGGGGTCAGGGTTTTAAACCAGAGCCCTGGATGTCACTTTGATGTGCAGCCTGCTTCTCCGTGGCTATAAATAGACTGAACCTTGGGAAGGTAGAGATTATTAGACCAATGGTTCTCAATTTCCCTAATGCTGCGATCCTTTATTGCAGTTCCTCATGTCGTGGTGACCCCTAACCATAAAATTATTTGCACTGCTACTTCATAACTGTGTTTTTGCTACTGTTATGAATCATAATGTAAATATCTGATATGAAGGATATCTAGTACACAACCCCTGTGAAAGGGTCATCTGACCCCCAAAAGGATGACAACCTACAGGTGGGAAACCACTGGATTAGACAGTCCAAGCATTTTTAGTTCTCACTCCATTGCAAATCATAGATGTGATGTTGAACAAGTCATTTAACTCTTAGGCTCAGGTTTCTTCAACTGAAAAAAAAAATGGGGATACAATTGGTACCAAACTCATGGTGTCTTCTAACACTTTAACACACACAGAACAGGAGCTGGGAAATAGAAGATATAAACCCAGGGCCTTCTTTTAATATCACTACTATAATCCATTAGCAACTATTAGTACAAAGGGTCCTAAGTTTGCAGGGACACACACAGAGACACACAGACACACAACCTCTTCAAGGGTTCTTCTAAACACAGGGAAGGCATGCTGAGGGTGAGAGGCCAACTTTAACAAAGGCAAACCTTTTTGTCTGCAACTTCAGGGTAATGAGAGTTGTGCAAACCCTGTTGGTTGGCATGGAGCTGATCCAGCAGAGCTTGCATCCTGAGATCTCTCTTCTGTTTGCCTCTGCTTACACCCATCCCCCACCCCCACCAACTTGCTAGCCTCATTCTTTTCTCTGACTCAGCCAGCAGGCATCTTAAAAACCAACACAGGAAAATCCATTGCCAAACATCTCAGCACCCAAGCATCTTAGCATTGTCTTACCCTCTGACTCTCCTTGGCACAATGTTCTTCCCGGTGAATTGTGGGTATTTATTAATGTACCCCGTACCCACACTTTCCTTCTCCACAACCAACTCCATAACAAATTGTGGTATTTGTGTTACAACTTAGCCTGGAATCTGAGCCCTGAGTTTTACCCCCAAATGTATGTGTTTCTAAATATTGACTTATGATTCTATTTGAGTCCAAATGGCATGTTCGAATATTCCCTGTCTATTCAGATTATTGGTGACTGAACAATTAAGTGTTTTCCAGGTGGTTTCACTTAAACTCCAACCTCTTTCTCTAACCCTTACTAGTGTTTTATTAAGAGATCAGCCAATTTGTGTTTGGTTGTAGCCCAGGAGTAGGGATGGGGGTGTGGGTGTCTTATGGCGATTAGATAGAGGCCAGCTTGCTTTTAGAAAATGCAATCTTAAGATAGGGGGGCCATGCTGACTTCCTGTCTTCGACACAACTAGTCTGCCTTATCTAGCCCCATGAAGGACAGTAGCTTAGAAAATAGGTCTGTAAAAATGGAATCTATCTTCCTTGACATTTGCCAAGCTCAAAGGAAAATTGTTGATTTAAATAAAAGAAACACCAACCAACCAACCAACCCCACAATCCAGATAGTGACAGAGTAATGAATGATGTCATTAAATTGAAAACCTAGAGCAAAAATATGAAAAGGAATGAGGAAGATGCTAGGCACAGGAGAAGGAAGGCAGTTCTCCATCAACAGTGGCTGCCAAGAACAAGCTGGGTCCTCAGTGGCTCTCTATGGAGTGTCTAAGATGTCACAGAGTCAGCAAGACAGTGATCAGTGGGATCTTTTTTTCCTGAAAAATTTTATTCTTTATTTTTATTTTTTAAATTCATTTATTTTTTTACACTCCATATTCCATTCCTTGCCCCCTGCCCCAATCCACCCTCTGACTGCTTCACATCCCACACCTCTTCCCCACCCCTGTCTCCACCTGGATGCCCCGATCCCCCTACCCCTCCACCCCACCTGACCTCTAAACTCCCTGGGGCCTCCAGTCTCTTGAGGGTTAGGTGCATCATCTCTGAATGAACACACATCAGGAAGTCCTCTACTGTATGTGTGTTGGGGGCCTCATATCAGCTGGTGTATGCTGTCTGTTTGGTGGTCCAGTGTTTGAAAGATCTTGAGGATCCATATTAATTGAGACTGCTGGTCCTCCTATAGGATCACCCTTCTCTTTAGCTTTTTTCAGCCTTCCCTAATTCACCAACAGGGTTGAGGTGCTTCTGTCCATTGGTTGGGTGTAAATATCTGCATCTGACTCTTTCATCTGCTTGTTGGGTCTTTCGGAGGGCAGTCCTGCTAGGTCCCTTTTTGTGAGCTCTCCATAGCCTCAGTAATAGTGTCAGGCCTTGGGACCTGCCCTTGAGCTGGATTCATGGTCCCTATGTATAAGCAGATCCTAGGAATCATGGATGATATTAGGCCCAGAGGCTGAACACAGCTGGATGGGAAGGAGCTTCCTTCCCTTTCTCAGGTCCATCTGATTTTTGCCTAAACTTCCATCCTAGAGAGCATCACAAGGGAGGAATTGCCTCCGTTCTTGCAGATGCACAATGGAGTTTGAATCTGGACTGCCTGACAGGCATACTTGGTTCCCACTTTGTGATGCTATTTTGAAGGTGGGAAAGCCTTAACTGAGTAGGCCTACATGACAGCGTCAGGTCACTGGGGTGAGCCTTTGAGGCTACTGACTCTGGTTCCGGCCCATGTGCTGCGGTTTCTGATGGACTTATGTGGCCCTTCCACTGCATACTTGCAGTAGTCTACATTATCTTCCCACGACCAAGGACTAAGTTCCCCAACAACTGGGAGCCAAAAGACATTACTCTACCTTGCATTCATGGGGAGTTTTGATGCAAAGATGAATGAAAAGGAGTGTAAGGGGAGGGTCCTTCAGGGATCATATAGAGCCTTCACAGATCTCTGGGAGAACAAACAGGAAGTCCCCCAACATAGCACAGGTGGGCCTTGCTCTTTCCTCAGCGTTATCAAAGTAGAGGGCCATAAGGGAATTGTCATGGGACATTTTCTCATGCAGTGTCAGCTCTGGCTAGTAAGTGGGGTATTACAAGCCTTTTGGAATGGCTGGCACTGAAATGAAAGGTCAGGGCCCTTGCACACAAAACTTCTATTCTCCACTGATAATCTAGACATTCCAGTGTTATCCAAGCTTCACAAACCAGCACTCTGAAGAAAATATATAGACATTGTCAGTGGCAATCTGCAGATAACTGTGGCTCCTGGCACTCAGAGTGAGGTGGAGGCCTAGGACAGAAAACCACAGTAAAATTGATGAATTTAAAAATAATTTTCCAGGTGTTTATTGATCTAAGTTCATTTTTAAAACGAAGTCATTGGGTTACCAATTACTTAATGCTATTAAATTAGACAATTCTAGGGAAAATATCTATCGATACCTTCAAACTCAGTTAAGCTTTAAATATGAGAATTCCTGAGATGGACCATCACCTTCACAATGGCCTTAGTTTCATCCTAGAAACCCTACTTTCTGGTGGGGTCCACACTGGGATCAACCTTAGTCATCACTGTCCTCCCACCAAAGGCTGAGGTTTTATTAGTTTGGTGTTGCTTCTTCCACTTCCCCCAATACAGCATGAGAGTCCACACCTGGCCACAGACCTGAAGACTTTCATGAACATAGAGTCTTTGTCACCTCCATTCTTAGATGGAATCTGTTAGGTTTTAAAATACAGCCTCTTGTTCAGCATTTAAAAGGTGTTCTGTTTGCTTTTTTAATCATTTCTGTCATTTTGTATATTTTATTATATATATTACATGTTATATACTATTATATATTATAGGATGTATGTTATATAATATATATAATTTTATTATGATTGCATTATTTCTCCCTTCCCTTCTGCCCTCCAAACTATATCTCATTCCTTGTTCTTTTTTCAAATTCATAGCCTTTTTTATTGTTGCATGTGTATATACACATACATACACATATGCATACATACATACATATATACCTATTCCTAACTATGCAAGTATATTCTGTTTAGCCTGTGCAATGTTTCTTGTGTACATATTTTCAGGACTGACCACTTGGTACTGGATAAACAATTGCCATGTTCCTTTGCTGTTGCTGGTTTGGGCCTCTATTGTTACTGATTTCCACAGTTTCCCTTATTTGTCTCTTTTACTGGTTACTTTTGTTATGTGTCTACTAACTTCTAGCCAATTTTAAGAATCTGTCTTATCTTTTGTTTGCAGCAATTTGGTTGTGCCTCATTTTGAGGTGGCTATGTATCTCAGATCCTTGCCAATTTTTCCAGGACCTGTTGGTAGATAGTTTTCTATAACCTTTAAATGAATATGATTACTATTGCTCCAGGTAATTTCCCCCTGTCATCTGATTTCATTTCAGAGTATCTAATAGTTAGACTGATGACTGTTGTCCCTTAGGTCAAATCTTTTGGTTATATCCTTGGTGATTCTGTTTCTTATGGACCTTGTTTGGTTTCTGATAGTCCGCCTTCAGGTTGTCAAGGCTCGATGCTCTTCACTCTTCCGCAGCATCTCATCATCTGCTAGCACGAGGCTAACTCTATCCGTGGACTTTTCCCTTTTTCATAACTCTTAGATGTAGATGTTCTGTTCTTTATGTTGCCCGTGGGTGTTTCTTTTGTGTTCACAGTTTCCCCTTAAATCTGCCGGAGTATGATTGGCAGCGGTTCTAAAACCTACTGAGCTCAGTATTTTGAGTGTTTCTTTTCTGCTCACAGATGTTTCTCCTGGTCACTCCACTTCCCCCTTTCTTCATAGGCTTTGGTATTTTAGTGACGATGTTGAATATCGTGGCACTGTGCAGTTAGGTGCCTGGGCCTTGGTTTTCTTTAGAGAGCGTTGAGCTTTCTTTGGGCAGGTCCTCTGGTTATTTCCAGATCAGCTAGATTCGTCTGAGGCTACTCGTTAAATATTACGGGATGCCTAAGCTAGGCTTCAGGGTTACTTCCGCTCTAGGCCTCAGGGTTACTTCTGTTCTAGGCGTCAGGGTTCCTTCCACGTGGGAATGACTCTTCAGATGCTTTTCCAGAGTGCCTGGGTATTTAATTTATTATCCGTGCTTCTCCCAATAAGAATGGTGTCTTCTGCTTATATATAAATTCTGGGATTTTTTTTTTTCTAAAAACTCTCCAGTACTTTTTGCTCAGTGTGACAGATTTTGTGTAGTAAGCGATGGGCCCTTACATGTGTCCAGTTTATCACACGATATCAGCTCAAGTGGACACAGATACAGATTTCTGGATTTCTTCCTGGATGCAGACTGTTCCACTCAGCCACCCTGACCTTTGTGTCCCAGCCTCCTCTGTCACCTTCAACTTTAGTCTCTATCCTCTTGACTCTAAGAGACCGCTACACCTTGCTTACATGTTCTCACAGATGTGAGGGGCAGCAACACACCTGTAGGTTGGATCCAGGGCTATCAGAGAGAACATCAAAGGATTTACCTCTCCTCAGGGACCACAGTCCTGAACTTGTTGTCAACTGTCTAAAAGTAGCCTATTCATGTAGTTTCCCCGATAACCTAATTATATATGATCTGAGGACAGATCAGTAGAAGTCATGCCAATGTGGACAGAAGTGTGAATTTTATTTACAGAAGTCATGTCAATTTCCAAGTTGACATAAAGACCAAATCTTAGTCTCCTTTTTAAAAGTCTTTATCTGCTCTTCATCTTCTGTGGGATCTATTCCCAGGAGATGGGTTCAAGTGACATTTTAAATTGGAATGGGGCTTGCATAAATCAGAATTCTAGTTTGGTTTCACTCAGCTTATTTCTACTTCGTGTTTCATTAGGATGTCAGCATCAGATTTACAACACTGTTATGTATCACCTGTGGGTACCATTGCTCGCTCAAACAGTGTTAAACATAGGGACACAAAAGGAAACCATTAAGATGATAGCATTTTATGTGATACTCTAGACCCTAAAAATCATCGTTGTGGAAACATATGAGGTGTTATGATGATATAAAGACAGATAAAGCAAAATTTAAGTGACATAAAAATATTTAAATATTCTGAGATATCGGCATAGAGAAGAAGCTGCAAGATAAGACGAGTGAAAAGAGACTGCTCAAGCATAAAGACCTTTGTAAGGCCTATGCCAGATTCCGCATAGGACATCCTCGGGGATCGATAGTTCAAGCATAGCTGGCTGCATCCTGATCATGCCCCTCGTTCCCTCTCTCAAAGATTTTTTTCTCCTTCATGTAAGAGTGTTTTGCCTGCCCTGCTGGCTGTGGCTCATGTGTATGCAGTAACTGGGATGGACAGAAGAGGATGTCATGTCCCGTGGAATTAGAGTTACACATGGCAGTGTAACTAGTTAGCTAGTTAGCTAGTGCTCTTAACTGCTGAGCCGTCTCTTCAGCCCCTTGCCTGTTCTCTGTTGAACGTGACTGCCCTGTTTCTCGAGCCCTAATGTTTTTCCTCCTCCCAAATACTCATACCTAAGTACACAGTCAGCATTTTTTTCTTCTTGATGCTTAATGTGTAGTTCATTGGCAACTCTTAATAATCTTTCATTTGTAGCTTCTCTTTTATCTCTTTTCAATATTTATTTTTTATTTTTATTTTGGAGATAGGATTCAATTGTGTACTTTAAGTTGATGTGGAATTTATAGTTCATGATTCTCTTCTTCTACCTCCTATGTGTTGAGTTTACAAGTAACCTACTACACCAGGCTCTTCATATTACTGACATCATAATGTTTTATTTCCTTATGTATACACATATAAACCCTTTCCATCCCCAAGTTGCTTTCAGTCATGGTGTTTTATCATAGCAACAGAAACTCTAAACCACTCCTTAATTAGGGAGAGAAGAGATTGGTAAATGCAGCTATAATAATACCTACATAAACTGCGATAGATGAGGTGAAGTCAGATTCAGACCAGTCATAACAATTCTGCAAAGGATTTCTTTAAATATATAAACTTATTTCTTTACACATGTGATAAAATCATGATTGACACCATATTCATTATGCTGTTGTTTATACTAGCGAATCATTCACCTTCAATATTCATTCCATCATGCCATGGTTATGGGTTATCTTTTCCTTAATATGATTTTTAAAAAATATTTTAAGAGACCTAATTACAAAGACAAATTTGAAAAGAAAAAAAAAAAAGAAAAGAGGAGGAAAAGCTAAAGATCTGGGAGCCTGGAGCTCTTTTTCTTAATTACGTATCTTGGCAGCAAGAGTTGCAATATGTTGGCGCCTATTAATTAAATCTGTACTCTGGTGAATTGGCCAAGAGAGAGAGAGAGAGAAAATGTTTTAAACGAAAGGAACAAGAAAGATATGCAGGGTGATACGTCTAGGGAACCAGGCGGTGAATCAGCTCCTTCGATGTAGCAATTTTCTGGCATATTATATGCTCCAAAGCCTTTAGGAAGCCACCAGGAACTAAGAAAACCAAGAAGCCTCCTAGAAAATTTGGCTGAAAAAAAATAATCATGAAAAGGTAGCATTGTATTGTGGCAAATCAGTAACTAATACTAAACCAAATAGAAGAGCTACTTTTGAACACAAGCTGGATGAAATGTTCCAGACCGACTGTCTAGCCTTCTGAACACAGCTAACTATCCCTGCTTCACACATCGCTTCGGAAGTCTGTTGAGAGCTGTGGAAACAATCCAGAAAAATGCATGACTACACAGTTATCCTTAGCTCTAGCTTGGGCTTCAGAACACATTTCTCCATTAAGGTAAGAAAAACACATGATGGGAAGAACTGGCAATTTATTTCCGATCATGCCGGAAGTCGGTGACAGCGAAGTGGTGGCACCAAAAATTGCCTACAGACCTCAGTCCCAATCCTCAATTTCATCTCAAAATATTTTGTCTCATGGGTACGAGTGTTCAATAAACAAAGGCATTCATTTTATTTGCATAAACTTCCAAGAGAGATTTGCTTCACAAGACGGAAACCAGCCAATACAAAAATGTAATTCCTTCTGTGCTGGCACCAAGCCAGGTCCTTCAACACTTGCTACTGCAACACAGCTAATATTTTTACTTTACAGTGAACAAGTACAAATTAAAAGAGTTAAAGCACCTAGTGACTTCCCCAATCACACAGGAATTATGAAATTGGACTCCAATGTGAATTTCTAGATCTTCTTAAAAGCCTTCTTGCCTGTCATGCTAAAGCTGTCTGGGAGAGCTATCTTGATGATGTTTGGTTGATGTAGCAGTTAAGTCAAGCTTTGTTATTACTGTAGCAACTATGACTGTATTTAATGAAAGAAACCCCATGAGAAAAACCTACCATCAGAATTATTTGGAAATAGCTGTATCTGCTCTTACTTCTGCAAAGGTGCTATTCCAGCTAAGCTTGTCTAGATATAATCTTTTTGCTTAAAACTTTGGTTACCCTAACCAGAGCAGAATAATTGCAGAGCCATCTCTTTTTTGAGAAAGGGGTTTGCCTGAAATCTGTATCCTTAGCTCTGTGTAGTACCAAGGAGAGTGCTGAGATGCATGTGTAAAATACTCAGTGTGGAAAGCCCTGCAGCGAGCAATCGCTGTGGAGAGCCGTGCGTGTGCCGCGAGCAATCACCATTATAAGATGGCGCTGGCCTCTGCTGTGACAAACTAGTAAACAAGCCTTGTGCGCAAGTGCAAGAGTGAACTCACTCCTAGTCACTGCCCATTCTCAGGGTGTAATAGTGGTGTGATGGGCGAGCAACGAATCAAGAGCTGTCACGCCACATCAGGTGCTGAAACGTCATGGCTGAGTGCTATATAAGGGACTCCATTTTCTGGGGTCGGGATCTTCCTGAGAAGTAAGCAATAAAGCTTTGCCGCAGAAGATTCCGGTTGTCCTGAGTGTGTTCTTGCCGGCGGGGACAAAAGCTCGGGATAACTCAGTGTGAGAAAAATGATTGCCGAGGGCACAAATGAGTGCAAAGCAGCAGCAGACACCACATGATCTTCACATGGTGCACGTGTACACCCATCAGAGACAGTGCAGGAGATGTGTTTCTCTCGTGTGACTATTTGTGGGATGGGCTGTTGATTGAAATGTTTTCTACATATGGTCCTGTGATCTATAATCTCATTGTGTTTCAATTGCAATGCCCACCATGTGACTGCACATTATTTGCCTTCTCTGTCTATATATATCAGTGGTTTCCTTTTCCTTGATATTTAGACTCCACAATGGTCCCTGTGTCCAGCAAAGTCTTCTCCTCACGTACTGCTAAATAGCTCTTGTTCCCCCTCAAGGAATGAACATCACTTTTTCTCCCCATTTATGAGAATTGTCTTGCATGGAGCTCATGTTCCACAGTAAGCTTTATGGTCTAGGCCTGTAAGATCTCATTGTCAAAATGTAAAGAAGAGTGTAAAACTTAGGAATTATCACTTATTGTTCATCAAATATGGATTTTAAGGCAATTTCTTCATCGTGGAATCAAAAATGTTATATATGAGATTAAAATAGGAAATCTTGGCTTTTTCTTTTACTTCCCAATTCTGTTTGAAAAAATCTTAATTCACTTCACATCAATAAATGCCTCTGGTAAATTGAGAAGCGCCTAGCAAACACAGAAGTGGGTGCTCACAGTCAGTTATTGAATGGATCACAGAGCCCCCAATGGAAGAGCTAGAGAAAGTACCCAAGGAGCTAAAGGGATCTGCAATCCTATAGGTGGAACAACATTATGAACTAATCAGTATCTCCGGAGCTCGTGTCTCTAGCTGCATATGAATTAGAAGATGGCCTAGTTGGCCATCAGTGGAAAGAGAGGCTCATTGGTCATGCAAACTTTATATGCCTCAGTACAGGGGAATGCTAGGGCCAAGAAGTGGGAGTGGGTGGGTGGGGTTGTGGGGGGGAGGGTATGGGGGACTTTTGGGATAGCATTGGAAATGTAAATGAAATAAATACCCAATAAAAAAAGAACATTAAAAAACAAAGAAAAAAAAAAAGAAATGTTCAACATCCTTAGTCATCAGGGAAATGCAAATCAAAACAATCTTGAGATTCTACCTCACACCAGTCAGAGTGGCTAAGATGAAAAACTCAGGTAACAGCAGATGCTGATGAGGATGTAGAAAAAGAGGAACACTCTTCCATTGCTGGCGGCATTGCAAGCTGGTACAACCACTCTGGAATTAGTCTGGTGGTTCCTCAGAAAATTGGACATAATACTACCTGAGTACCCAGCTATACCACTCCTGGGCATATACCCAGAAGATGCTCCAACATGTAATAAGGACACATGCTCCACTATGTTCATAGCAGCCATTTTTATAATAGCCAGAAGCTGGAAACAACCCTGATGTCCCTCAACAGAGGAGTGGATACAGAAAATGTAGTACATTTACACAATGGAATACCACTCAGCTATTAAAAACAATGACTTCATGAAATTCACAGGCAAGTGGATGGAACTTGAGAATATCATCCTTAGTGAGTTGACTTAGTCACAAAGGAACAAATACATTATGTACTCATTGATAAGTAGATATTAGCCCAAATGTTCAGAATACCCAAGATTCAATTCATAGACCATATGAAGTCTAAAAAGGAAGAACACCAAAATGCAGATGCTTCAGTGCTTTTTAGACGGGTGAACAAAATACAGAAGGAAATATGGAGGCAAAGTGTGGAGCAGAGACTGAAGGAAAGGCCACCCAGAGACTGCCCCACCTGAGAATCCATCCCATATACAGTCACCAAACCCAGACACTATTGTGGACACTGGGAAGTGCTTGTTGATGGAAGCCAGATATGGCTGTCTCCTGAGAGGCTGTGCCAGAGTCTGACAAATACAGAGGAGGAAACTCACAGACAACCATTGGACTGAGCTCGGGGTCCCCACTGGAGGAGTTGGGGAGCTGAGGAGGTTTGCAGCTCCATGGAGGGAGCAACAATATCAACAGGCCAGACCCACCGGAGCTCCCAGGGACTAGACCACCAAAAAAAGAATACACGTGGAGTGACTCATGGCACTCACCACATATGTGGAAGAGGATGGCCTTGTTGGACATCAGTGGGAGGAGAGACCCTTGGGCCTGAGGGTGTTCGATGCCTCAGTGTAGAGGAATGTCAGGGCAGGAGGACGGGAGTGGGTAAGTGGGGAAACACCCTCATAGAGACAGAGATAGGAGGCTTCTGAGGGGAAGACCTGAAAAGGGGAAAACATTTGAAATATAAATAAAGAAAATATCCAATCAGAAAAAAACCAGAAGACATATATAGTGTAGTGGCTATTCTTGGTTGTCAACTTGACTATATTTGGAATGAACTACAATCCAGAATTGGAAGGCTCACCAGTGACCCTTATCTGGAGGCTGGGAGATAGAAGTTTCTGATCTGGATCTTGGTATGCAGATCTTGAGGCAGAGTGGCTATGGATTCCAGAATATTAAGACAGGGAGATCTCCGAGTTCAAGGTCATCTGGGATTAAAGGTTTGGTGGCACATACCTTTAATCTGAGCTATACCTTCTGCTGGAGACCATATAAGGACATTGGAAGAAGGGATTCTTGCTCTCACCTCTTCACCTGCTTGCCTTGTGGGATGGAGTAACTGCTAGATCCTTGGACTTCCATTCACAGCTACTACTGAACCATTGTTGGGGATTGGACTGCAGACTATAAGTCATCAATAAATTCCTTTACTATATAGAGACTACCCATAAGTTCTGTGACTCTAAAGAACCCTAATACATATAGAGTTCTCAAAAATTGATTAAAAACTGTAAATATTAAAAAAATACCTCTGGATAAACAGATCATAAAGAAGGAAATGAGAAAAGACAAAGCATGTATGTGCATTTTAAAATCATTATCTCTAACAAAAACCAACTTTACAGTTTAATTTAAAAAGCAAAAGAATTTTCTTAATGAGTCTTCCCATCCAAAAGCATGCTTTACTCTTTGATAGCTTAGCATTACATTTACTAGACTATACTGTTATTTTTCCATAGGCATCTTACATATTTATCATTTAATCTGTAGGCAATATCAGTGACAGTTGGTAGTATATCATTGATTTTTTTTCTTTTCAACTTAATGTTTAAATTCTTGACTGTGTTTTGAAAATCATAATTTTCATTTTTATGTGTATATATGTTCATTTGTGAATTGTGTAAGACACACACACACATATATGTATATATGTATGTATATACATATATAGGGGTCCTGCTTTATCCCTCTACCTTATTCCCTTGACTCAAGGTTTCTCAGTGACTTGCAGGGGACAGTTGGCTATAAAGCTTCAGAGATTCTCCTGTCTCCAATGCCATGCTTAGGTTACAGGCATGTGTGCCAATCAAGCTCAGGTCTTTATATGATGCTGGAACTTGAACTCATGCCCTCACCCTTGTGCAGCAAGCACTCTGCCAACTCACAATCTTTTTGTTTTGTTGTTTTCTATCAATTCTTGCTTTTTGAGATCTTTCATCATAGGTGGATCTTCTATGTCCTGGACAGACAATAGTGACACTCTCTCTTCCCTCTGAATATTTATTCCTCTTATTTCTCATTAGACCTTTTGCATTGGTTAAAACCTGAAAGAAGACAAGCACATTTTATTATAGAATGCTACAGAACAACTACATCACACGCTGCAAACCAAGCAGTATTACTACAAACCCTTCCAGTGTGTGACCACTAAGTGTGATTCTTCTCCTGTACCCATTCAGGCTGTGGGGTTCTCTTTCTCTTCTGACTGACCAGGGAAGGATTTTCATTTTAAAAGAATCAGAAATGGGATGTCTCCACCACTGAGACAGTCTTCTATTTTCCATCCACTAATCTTTGATCTAGTGAATTATAGAGATTCCTTTCCCAGTGTCGGGGGTGGCTTATTTTCCCCAGCCAATCCTAATGGGTCATAGCGTTTTACTAGATTTAATTTGAGTGTACTTTGTTATTTTATATCATAATGTTTGTTAGTGAGAAATTTAGAGTTGGGAAACTGTCCATCCATTTCTATGCTTTGGATAGCTTGTGTAACATAAGAATCATCTTTTCCTTGATACTTTGGTACAGCTTAATGCCAAAGGAGAAAATAAATGTATAGACTGTTATGTATAATTGTGATCTGTTTTGAATATAAGACGTACTTATAAAAATATGGGTGACTACTAAATATACCAAGTATTAATAATATCTGATGAGTTCAACTTTTTATTGTTAATTTTTAAACTATAAATTATGGCTTATCAACACTAGATGTGGGTGTTTGGGGGAACAAATGAGGGCATTAAATGTTATAAGAGGCAAAAGCTTATATAAGCATTTGAATAAACATCTCTTATTTCAGAACACACTGCCAGACACTCTAAGCAAGCACCTATTAATTGGTTTCTCTTTGCCAGCCCTCCAATCCCAGAAAATCCTTTTGCATGTCTCTTGGACATGGATAGTATCTATGCATAGTTCCTTATGTCTTCATACATAATGACCTACTACAGCCTACTCCCTCTTCCTGAGAAGTTGACACTCATCTTGGTCAAGAAAGTGAATAAAGACCAGCTTCTAAGTTGTTTTTATTCCCCCCACTGTTAGGTTATGTGCATCTACATATGTGTAACAAGCATTCTTGTATTTTGAAAGCCCTAAAGCAGTTCTATTGACTAGAAATGGAAAAGTTGTCGTTTATGATGCTCCAAGATGTTATCTTCTATTTAGCGTGAGGTTTCTAGTCATAGAGGAACAATCCAGAGCAGCACAGCAGTTCTTCAGTAGTTAGAGCTAGTTTGAGCTTCAGTACAGCATTGCAGTTTGGAAATCTCTGATTTTTAGTCATTCCTCTCTGGGCTGTGATGCTTCAGGATGGCCCCACAATGGGCACGTCAGTTCTCCTTGCTACCTGTCCCAATGTTCTGGGTTCCCAAATGAAAGATACACACATACAACCTTTATATTTGAATATGCCTTAAACAGCTCAATAGTTGAGCCACACCATAACCTCCACATGGCTGAACTAGCCCCCTCTGATATTCCTGAGGTTTTACTTACTAATCTTATATTCCATCTTTGCTGCCCTTGGACCAGATGTACAGCCCACTTGGGACACAATCCCCGACACCTACATGCTGTCTATGATCTCTGCCCTCTGTACCTCAGGCTTGATGTCTCCTCTCCTTCCATGGCATGGCAGCTGTCCCTCTTCCTACTCCTATGTTCCTTTCCCAGGAGTCCTAAAAGTCCCACCTCTGTCTCCCTGTCCAGGAAATAGCCACAGGCAACTTTATCTACCAATCAAAACCAAGTGGGGAAAGGGTCCTTCAGTCTTCCATGCAGGACACCACACACTGGTTTTTGGGAAACCTCGTTAACATGAAAATACAAACAGCTACACTCCTCTAGTACAAGGATTACAGATGTGTGTCACCAAGCCTGCCTCATCGCAAATTAATTTTTCTTGACTCTCTTTATCAATCTGTGCGTTTTGAAAATAACAGTACCTTTTGTTACTCTTTAGCAATAATTAGAAATAAATGCTAATGTGACCATAAGGCTCTGTGTAGAGTGTCTAGCTTGTGTCAATTTCTCAGGAAATGCTCTCTATTTTGATGTTTGGAAGTGGGCCCAAGACCAGGGTGTAATGAGTGGGGCTCCTACCTGGGTATTCACTTCACATGCTTATTGCTTTCACTGTACAGACACATCCTCCCTTCCAGGGTGAGATTCTACACCTGATCTCTGGGCGTACAGTACAGCTGTCCACAAGTCCTGAGCACTTGAGATGATGATAACGATTACACACATGACACAGACAAAGCAGACTTCTCTCATGTGTCTGAATGTCCCATTTTATACTCCCCTCTTCAGTTCCTCCCTTGCTGTGGACAAGCACTGCCCCTTTCCTTTCCTGCACACCAGTGCTATGCTGTATCATAGTTAACTTGTGCACACTCCTCAAGACAGAAGGCAGCCCTTCTCTCTGACTTCCTAAGGATTCTTTACTTCAGCAGTTCTGGATCATTAACATATCCTCCCAAACACCTTTCCATCCCTGAATGTCTTCCCCACCCTCCCACTTCTATTTGGTCTGTGCTTAATGAGCTCTAAGTAGAATCTCATCCTTACCTATCTCTTCTTCTAACACTGTTGTTATTTAGAAAATTACAACTCCCAGTACTCATTTCTCAGACAAAGCTTACAGAAGAAAAAGAAATGAAATAAATTACACCAAACAAGAAATAAGACAAAGCAAGCAAACAAACAAAAACCCGTCTTAAGAGGCAGAGGCAGACGGATTTCTGAGTTCCAGGCCAGCCTGGTCTATACAGTGAGTTCCAGGAGAGCCAGGACTATACAGAGAAACCCCATCTCAAAAAAAAAAAAAACCAAACAAAAAAAAACAAACAAAAAACCAAAAAACAAACAAACAAACAAACAAACAAACAAAAAGAAGTCATCCTAGGTGAGCATGCTGTTGTACACTTAGGAACCTCATTGTCTGTCTGTCTACCTGCATCACATCTAGATTTATACCTTAAATAAGTCAAGTTCTACTTTCTTGATGAAACCGAAGTGAAGCATTGATTTGTGCAATTGCCTGCTCATCTGTTTATTCTCTGTTCTGATTTTTAAATGAAGTTCTACGAGGTAAGCAAAACAGAATTGACTTGGAAAAGCAGTGCATTTTTTTATCTTGCTGAGATTTATTGCTTTTTCTGCCTCTCCCATTGTAGTGGAGAACTGGTAAACTAATATTAGAGCAGCATCCACACTAATATCTATATTCTACAATCTTCTATGAGAGGTTAAGATTGCTGATTCATGGTATTGCTTGGAAAGAAGTTTGAATCTTGGAAAATTATGAATGTAAATTTAGTAAGATTAGATTTAAAAGACTTTACTGTGATGGAACATTTACCACTTATCGAAAAATGGATGGCCCACATCGTTCTTTCTATACCATTAGATCTATGGGTATTCTAAAACCCATTTAAAACTACAATGTGTATGTGTGTGTGTGTGTGTGTGTGTGTGTGTGTGTGTGTGTGTAATTAATATTGAGGAAGAGGGCTAAGTATTCCCTCTGGGAAAAAAACTACACAAAAACATACATAAAGAGCAATAAACATTATAAATGCCTACCACATACCAAGCTCAGAATTCTCATTGTATTTTATAATATTTTTATTTTTTGAAATTATAAATATATTATCACCTCCTTCCCTTTTCTCCTTCTCTTCTCATAGATCCCCTTGCTTTCTCTCAAATTCATGATCCTATTTTTAAATTGTTGTTACATATATACATATGTATTCTTAAAATACATAAACACAATCTGCTCAGTCTGTACCATACTAATTCATACTGTATTTTTAAAGGGATTACTTCTAGCTCTTCTTTTTTAAAAATATTATTTTTAATTATGTGTATGAGCATCTGTCCATGTATGGGTCGATATACACAAGTGTAAGTGCTCACAGAGGCCAGAAGAAGTTGTCAGGGCCCCAGAACTACAATTCCACCGAGTTGTAAGCCTCCCATGTGGGTCCTAGGAATCAAACTCAAGTTCTTCACACATACTCTTGGCTGCTGAGCCACCTCTCTGGCTTTAGCTCTTTTGGTTGGTTGGTTGGTTGGTTGGTTATTTTAAATTTAAAAAAGCCTTTATTTCTTCTTCTCTACAAACAAGCTTGTTTTGAACACTCCAGTCATGATTTTAAGGAAGATATTCATCACACTGCAGATAAATGGCTGACCACCCTGTGTTATGGGCTGAGGGAAACTCAGTGTGTGCGCTGTTTCACAGAACACCAATCAGTCCACCTGTGTTTGTTAAGAACTTTTATTATCCATGAGATTTATCCTTGGCACTTTATTTTCTAAGGTAATTCGTCACCTCTGCTTACTTAAAGAATGAGAAGCTAGAGGCCATATTCTTTGCCAGTGCTTTACTCATGTGGACATGTTTAGTATTTCTTATGAAAACTTTATGATTTATGATGGTGCTATTACAGAGAGTTGAGAGGGTTGTAAAATGAAGATGGAGGGAGAGAGGGAGAAAAGAGGTTCAAAAGGGAATGGTTTACAAGATAGCATGCAGTGTATACACTTGCTCTGCTGCTCAGAGCCTCATAGACAGAGAGGAAAGAGTAAGATATCTCCCACCTGTGGACGCTACATTCATCTTCTGTAACCTCTACACACAGGCAAGCTGTGGAGAGCGCTCCTTGGCTCATCATAATCATTAAACCATTTAAGCAACAAAGAAGGAAACAGAACATTCAAAAATGTTCCATCAGAGCTCCCTGCTCTCCTAACCAGAGGTTATATTCTTGGTCATTGGTGTTTAGAGATTCTATATCCACATATTGATCCAGTGGCAGATCAACCACAGTACTAACCATGGGAAGAATGGTTGGTGGGGCCTTGATTCCTTAACCAATGTGATGGTTTGTATATCCTTGGACTAGGGAGTGGCACCATCTGAAGGTGTGGCCTTGATGGAATAGGTGTGACCTGGTTGGAATGGGTGTGTCACTGTAGGTGTGGATATAAGATCCTCACCCTAGTTGTCTGGAAGTCAGTCTTCCACTAGCAGCCTTTGGATGAAGACAGAACTCTCAGCTCTTCCTGTGCCATGCCTGCCTGGATACTGCCATGCTCCCACCTTGATGATAATGGACTAAACCTCTGAACCTGTAAGCCAGCCCCAATTAAATGTTGTTTTTTATAAGACTTGCCTTGGTCATAGTGTCTGTTCACAGCAGTAAAACCCTAACTAAGACAGAAGTTGGTACCAGAAGTGGGGTATTGCTGTGATAGGCCTGACCATGCTTTTATTTGAAAGAATGTGGATTTTGGGACTTTGGATTTGGAAAGCAGTGGAATGCTTTAAATGGGGCTTAATGGGTCATCCTAGTAGGAATATGGAAGACTTTGTTGCTGGGAGTAATTTGAACTGTGTTGACCTGGCCCAAGAGATTTCAAAGGAGAAGAATTTCAGAATGTGGCATAAAGACTGGTTTTGTGGTATTTTGGTGAAGAATGTGGCTACTTTTTGCCCTTGTCTGAAAAGTTTGCCTGAGGCTAAGGTGAAGAGACTTGGATTAATTGCATTGACAAGAGAAGTTTCAAAAAAGCCCAGCAGAGACTTTGTTCTCTGGTTAAGTCTTATGAAGAGAAGTTTGAACAAGCATAGCAAGCTTAGAAAGGAAAAATATAAAATATATGGTTTGAGTATTAAAGGAGTACCAGGAAGTGAAATGGAGCAAAATCTTGTGTTCTAGGAGATAAAGATTAAGGGAGTGGGACCTTGGGTCAAGATCCTACCCAGCTAAATTAAATCCAGGCATGGTGGTACACACCTTTAATCTCAGGAGACAGGCATGCTGTTCTCTGCATTCAAGGTCAATCTACAGAGCAAGAACCAGGATAGCCAAGCTTATGCAGTGAAGGATTTAGAAAACATAAAGCTAGTGATAATGTAATAGGACAAGGGGATCATGTTCTAGTTCCTGTAAGCAGCAGAACTCGGCAGCTTCAGCCATGTGCCTCTGGCTCTAGAGTTAAGAATGGAAGGAACTACTGGGAAAATTGATGCTGGTTAGCTGGAGCTAAGGAATTAGCAGTGATTAAGAAGAGACCAGCATCACTGAGGTGAAATCTTCTGGAGATTGTTTTCTGGGAGCACAAAGAAGCTGTGCTCCAGAGATACCCAAGGTTGTACCTCATGCTGCGGCTGGACTTGGTAATGTGTAAGAGTCACTCAGGTGGTACTGCTTGTGAAGGAATGAAGGGATCATGGAGAGAAGCTGAGGCTTAGCACTGTGAAAGGCCAGGGAAGCCCATTGGAGAAGGTGAAGCCTCAGCTATAGTTGATGGCCCAGGATTGAAGGCGTCATGCAAAGGATTTGAGGCTTGGCACCCTGAAAAGAGCCTATGAGAGGCTATTGGTGAAGCCTAGTTGGAGTGGAACACCCCAGTGTATTGGAGATGTCAGTACCATGGGATGATCACCAAGAACAGCAGCCATAATGGAGTGGATCAACCTGAGCATAGAGTGCTACAGAGGACAGAGATGGAAAAGTGATGCCAGCCCTTAGGAGGAGTCCAAAAGATCAAGTGGAATCCCAGACGCTGAAAGAAGAAGCTGTAACATTGAAATTGCCTTGGAGACTCAAAGATGTTAAAGATGCCAGAACCATGGGATACATGCTGAGGAAAGCTGCTAACAGGGAGTGGAACCAGCCCAGGAGGAAGCAGTTTGTTGCAGTCAAAAAAGATGAAAAAGGAGTGGAGATCTGAACCACTTTGACATCAGCCATGGAGATGCAGAGTTGGAGTTTGCCCAGCTGGTTTCCTGCCTTGCTTTGGGGATTACAGTTAATTAAGTTGAATGAATCTCAGAAGAGACCTTGAACTTTGGACTTTTAACATTGTTGCAACTGCTATAGACTATGAGGACTTTGAAAGTTGCACTAAATGCATTTTGCATTATGCTATGTTTAAGTATGGCCCCCATAGACTCATGTTTTTGAACAAGTCTATGGGGACCAGGGAGTGGAATGTGATGGTTTGTATATCCTTGGACTAGGGAGTGGCACCATCTGAAGGTGTGGCCTTGATGGAATAGGTGTGACCTGGTTGGAATGGGTGTGTCACTGTAGGTGTGGATATAAGATCCTCACCCTAGTTGTCTGGAAGTCAGTCTTCCACTAGCAGCCTTTGGATGAAGACAGAACTCTCAGCTCTTCCTGTGCCATGCCTGCCTGGATACTGCCATGCTCCCACCTTGATGATAATGGACTAAACCTCTGAACCTGTAAGCCAGCCCCAATTAAATGTTGTTTTTTATAAGACTTGCCTTGGTCATAGTGTCTGTTCACAGCAGTAAAACCCTAACTAAGACAACCAACATGTATAATGACTCTGCATAGTATTAACATTGTATTGAGTATTATGTAATGTACATATGATTTAAACTCTATGGGACTGCTGGTATTAAATGTCATAAATTGGATAGGGAAGGAGAATGGAGAAGGGGGATGGGTATAAGTGGAGATGATGTTCATACAGTATTCATGTGTGAAATTTTAAACATTTTAAATAAAGTACATAGGTGGGTCACACAGTTACAGGCAAATATTACGCCATTGTGTGTGAGGACCTGAGCAACTCTGGAGTTTGGTATCTGTGTGTATCTGAAGGCAAACCCCTGTGTATACTTAGGGATAACTATATTCAAACAAGGGAGCTGAATCTCAGTGCTAGGAAGCTGTGAAGACAGAATTGTTGACATTGCTAATTAGAACCAACAATCCTGACTTCTTTTTAATAAATGTTCTGATGTCACATGAAAGAGCAAGGGATTATGGGATACATTTTCAATAGATTATATGTATATCCATTTCATCCTCTAGATCAGGGTCAATAAACTATATTCCCTGGGTCTATTCTGGGCCCCTGGCTGTTTTCTGTGGTTTCTTTAGCTCTCAGCCACATGCAGAGTTCTCCAGAGTCTATGGCTGCTCTCATTCTATAAAGACAGGACTGAGTGGCCGTTGCACCTGCAAACGCAAACTACTGACTGCCACTTTATTCAGATTTGAAAGTTCCCTGACCTCTACCTAACTTATTACTCTGTGCCTTAAAGGGATACTACTATGTCTAGCACCAAGTTGCATACATGCTCAGACATTTGTTGAATAATAACTAGAAAAATGAAGGATCTGTAAGTGTCCCAACTGATATTTTAGTGGTGTGGCAGAGAAGCACTGGATGATATAAAGGCAGTTTGGGTAAAGAACCCAGTTTAGGCTTCTATCAGGATTCTGCAGTGAATACCTCCTCTCTGTCCTCCTATGGTATCTACATATAGAATGTGAAATTGGTGCCTCCGATCCAGCTAAATTCTCCCACTGTCATTTGCAATGGGATTTCCTGTTTCCCAACTGTGCAAAAGTTCCTCATTTGGTCACAGGTTAGGAGACTATGGGAAGAAAAGGGGGTTTAAGTTGGCTAGTGTCATTTTGAACTACATCAGCTAAGTGGTTAGATTAGATCCTCCCATATTGATTTTTTTTTATCCAGAGTTACTGACACAGCTCCCAGTAGCAACTCATCTATCATACTGGTCCTCATACAGACATCCGCCAGTAGAATGGAGGTCTCTGCTGACCCACAATGACATGTAATATAAAACTGAAACCAATCGTTGTTCTAAAGTGCCAAGGTTGTGTGTTACTTGGTGAAGGCTAAGGAAGACTATCTTGATTAACGTGCTTTTCCACTTAGAATACAGAGCTGAGTCGTCCTAGGCCCTTCCAGGTTCTTACTCTTGTTTGTGTTTTTCTTACCTGCATTATCCTTTTCTTCCCTGAAACTCACCAAGGTCTTCATTTTTATCGAAATCTCTACCATGCAAGGGTCCCAGAACCTCCTGTTCCCTCCAAAGCCTTTCCTGACCTCTGCTCTCACAATGGTTCTTTTACTGAGTGCCTAGAGTTTTGATAATCAATGTCATTATCTCTTACCTGGCTTTGTTTTGAGTTTTGTATGCTATTGTTTCAAGGGCGTCCCCAAGTCCCTCTAAACATCTAAAAAATCACACTTCTCATTCTTTGTGTCCCTCAAAAAAAAAAAAAAAAAAAAGCACTTAAGGTGAATGCTTACTTGTCTGGATTCATCTGTACAACCAATGTGTCAATAAAGGAAGAACGGTCCAGACTGAGATGGTAATAAAAAGCCTTCTGACTAAAAACAGCACAGGCCCTGATGGATGCTAGCAGACTTTCAAAGAAGACCTTCAGCCAATGCTTAAGTTATCAAAAAACAAAGAAGGAAAAAAGTGGAAGGAACATATCTAAATATCCATGAAGTCATTGCTACTCTAAATCTCAAACTATTTAAAGGTAGGACAAAAAATAAAACCACAAGCTAATAGCCATGATAAATATAGATGCAGAAATTATTATTAAAATGCCTGTAAACCAAGTAAAGGCATATATAATAAATCAAGGTGGCTTTACCCCACAGATATGTAATCCAAGAAATATAATAAGTCATGTAATGAACTTAAAGAAAAAAATCACATAAATATGTCAGTAGATGCAAAAAAATCTTTGACAAAATGAAACTTGACTTCAAGATAAAAGTCCCAGAAATAATAAGACTATAATAACACACCTCAACAAACAAAATACTATATAACACTTGCACAAGCACACATCATCATGGATGGAGAGAGCGTTGAAGAGGTTCAGACAAAATTAGGAATGAGACAGAGCCATCCACTCTCTACACTACTAGTGTTTGAAGTCGTAGCCAGACCAGTAAGTTAAGAGAAGGAAATGAAAGGAATACAAATAAGAAAAGAAATCAGATTATCACTATTTACAGATGATTTGTTGCTATACAGAAGAAACTCAAAAATGACCACCAGAAAAATCTTCTAGAAATGATCAACACTTTTAGCAATATATCAGAATACAGGACTCCCATTCACAATAGCCTCAAAAATCTAGTAATAATAAGGTTGATCAAGGAAATGAAAGACCTTTGTAAGGAAAACTACAAACTTCTGAATTAAGAGATTAAGGAAGCTGGAAAGATATTCCCGTTCATGGGGTGGTGAAATTAATGTTCATGAAAGTGGCCATCCAAACAAAAGCAATTTATAGATGCAGTGCAGTATCATCCAGATTTCCCATGATGCTCTTCAGAGATATGGGGCAAACAATAGTAAAACTCATATGGAACCACAAAAGACCTTGGGGTAGACAAAGTTTCCTAAGCAAAAAGGACAATTATGATTCGATTTCTTTTTCAGATTTCAAACTTTATTACAGAGCTATAGTAATAAAAGCAACATGATACTGGCACAAAATAAACAGACATGCATTTGCTATTTGACAAACATGCTAAAAATATAGACTAGAGGTTAAACAGTATCTTTAACAAGTGGTGCTGCAAAAAAGTAGATGTCTCCATGTAGAAGAATAAATTCAGACCTGGTTTTATCACCGTGGGGAAACACCTAACTCTAAATATGACCTCACTGTGGAACCCAAAATGGTAGAAATTGCTAGGAAAAACAAAACATCAGAAGTACTCTACAAGATACAGGTACAGGAAAGAAATAACAAAACAGGATGGCACCTCATAAAACTTAAAAGCTTATGTGCACCAAAGGAAACAATCACTCCAATGAAGAGGAAGCCTACAGAAAAGCCTGGAATCTTTACCATGTATGCATATAATTGAGGACTTACATACAAAATATGTGAAGAACTCCATGAACTGAGTAAACAAATTACATAACTAAGAAATGGGCTAAGGATCTGAACAGAAAGAAGTAAACATGGCTAAGAAAATTTAAAACGTGTTCAAGATCCTTAGCAGTTAGGGAAATGCACAATAAACTACTTTGACATTTCCTTGTACTCCAATCCAAATGGGTACAATCAGGAAAACAACTGAGGACAAATGCTGGCATGGAGGGGAAGTGTTGGTGGGAGTGAAAACTACTGCAGCCCACTGTGGAAATCACTGTGGAAAATGCCCAAGAAACTAAAAGTAAAGCTACTATAGGACTCAACTATATCTTTCTTTGGCAAATATCCAAAAGACTCAATATTCTACTGCAGTATACCTGCTCCACAACATTCATTGTTGCTCAATGTATAATAGATAGGACATGGAAACAACCTAAATGTACTTCAAGTGATAAATGCGTAAGGAAAATGTGGGGCATACACAATAGAATTCTGTTTAGCTGACAAGAAAAAAAAAATAAAACACTTAAATTTGTGAGTAAATGGATGAAATTAGAAAATAAACTGGGTGAGGTAAACCAGACCTAAAAGGCAGATGCTCATCATCTTTCTTGTTTGTGCATATTAGCTCCAAGTCTTTAAATTTGACTGTATGACCTGAAGTAATCCCAGAAGTAAGGAATGTAGGAAGAGACCATGAAAGCAGGTGAAGAGAAAGCTCTCTAAAGGGGGCACAGGTGCTATGGAAAGGAACTTTGTTGGGAAAATGGTATGGGTGGGGCTTTAACTTGGGAAGGAAGGAAGGTGTAAGGAGAGAGAAATAATGCTAAGGATCCTTGAAAAAGCCATTGGAAAAATATTATTTTATAAGCTGATTAAAATTTGCATATATATTCACAGACACATACATGTGTATGTATGTGTGAGGTGTGTGTGTGCATGCATGTGTGCGTGCATGTTTGTGTGTATTAAATGGTTTATGCCACATGAAATGATTAGGCCTCTCCAAGAGTCAGATACTAACAGAAGCCCTAATGCCAGGTACAGAAAGCTTCCCTTTGAGCTGCTGTTTGGGGGATTCTAGAGACTCCAGAAGAATATATGTAATATCATTGCCCATAATTGCTTCCTAGAACCTGAAGGTAAGACATTATTACTGAAGACCCTTTAGATGCAGAATTTAGAATACTTGAGTCAAAGCTGAATTAGGAGCCCTCTCTCTGAGAATTGTCTCTCATAGTATTAGAGAGGGCTATTCAAGCTGCCAAGGAGGGAAAACGGTAAAAACAATGAAAACTCTTACAAAAATTTCTAGAAACCATAACAATGACAACAATCATGGAAAAGTGTAACTTTTAAGTTGGAGATAACCAATGGATATCTAACTGGACTTAAAGACTACTCAGACAAAAGGATGGACCATCTAGAGACTGCCATATCCAGGGATCCATCCCATAATCAGCCTCCAAACGCTGACACCATTGCATACACAAGCAAGATTGTGCTGATATGACCCTGATATAGCAGTCTCTAGTGAGACGATGCTGGGGCCTAGCAAACACAGAAGTGTATGCTCACAGTCAGCTAGTGGATGGATCACAGGGACCCCAATGGAGGAGCTAGAGAAAATACCCAAGGAGCTAAAGGGATCTGCAACCCTATAGGTGGAACAAAAATATGAACTAACCAGTACCCCGGAGCTCTTGTCTGTAGCTGCAGATGTATCAAAAGATGGCCTAGTCGGCCATCACTGGAAAGAGAGGCCCATTGGTCTTGCAAACTTTATATGCCCCAGTATAGGGGAACGCCAGGGCCAAAAAGTGGGAGTGGGTGGGTAGGGGGGTGGCGGGGGAGGGTATGGGGGACTTTTGGGATAGCATTGGAAGTGTAAATGAGGAAAATACCTAATTAAAAAAAAGACTACTCAGTAGGATGGAATTCATGCCAAGGATTGTAAACTGAGTTAACTTTACATGGCTGGAGAGAACACAGCCTGAAGGAAAACCTACTACTGCCATTTTTTGAAAGTAACAATATTCTAAGCTTCTATCTTTATACCCACAGCTAAGTGTAGCTGTCATTACTCATCAAAGATGCTTCTTTTTGCAACGAATGAAGACTGTTACAGAGATCTACAACTGCTCAAAATGCAGAGAAGAAATGACTGTGGGATGCCAAATCTCAACCCATACATCTCCAATGCAACCCAATACTTGGGGACAACTGGAGAAGAGAGGGTAGAACAAGGAAGAGTCAGATTAGCATGATGCCTGCTTAAACACAGCTTCCTCTAGACATTATAGATAAACAGCAACCATGGCATCTCAAATTATGTTGCTTTAACAAGACCTGCTAATGGTGATACAAGTTGAAAGACCAAGGTAGATCTAGGAAATTTCAAGTGGGCTGCTACTGCTAGTTGAAGAGTCATAAGCAATCAATCAATCACTGCTGTGGAGGTGAAAACTCAGTTTTCTCCAGAGAGGAGCCCCTAATTGTTATCTAATCCTAAATTGTTAGCCTTCAACATATGAGCAATAATAAGTAGACTCTAAAGGTTATATGTACTCATACATACATACATAGTACATACATACATATGTGAATACATATAAAACACAGGCACATACACAAATGCACACACATGCACACACACAATCATGCATGCACACTAACATGAAAATGCCCACATGCACACACAAGTGCACATACACTGACACAATATACCCATGAATAATTACAGAGATCATGAATGTAAGCAAGAGTGGGAGGACAGAGGAGGAGTTGGAGTAGAGAGGGAAGCTAGAAAACATGTAAACGTATTGTACTCATGTATGAAATATTCAAAATTTCAATGAAAAAAAGAAACATATGAGGATTTTGGTATTTTGTTGTGTGTGTGTGTGTGCGCGCACGCGCGCACACGTTCTAGACAAAAGACTAATGCACTAAGAATACTGTTGGTGACTGCTTTTTATTAAATAATAATTTATTAAGGTAAAAAAATGGAAAGATCTAGTTTTCCTGTAAGCTTTTAAGTTCAACTTGAAATAACATTATTATAGCTACAAATGTGCTAATGTTGGGTGATAACCTACAAGGGAACTTTGATTAATAGCATTATCCTCCTAAATATTCTTTCCTATTTAGAAACTTCTCTAAGTTGTTCTAAATCAATGTAAAGTTAATTTGTGAATTTTGTGCCATAGCTTTTACTTTACCTGTTTTAAATATCTATTCAACAAGCAAGCCATTTGTTGTGATGCTTTGACACTGCAAGGAGATCTATTTATTAAGTTGCACTTAAAAATACATAGAATCTCAAGTGTTTATAGATTTAATCAAAATCCAAGACTTTTTAACTTAAAATTCTAAATATATAAATGAATGATTGCTACATGAATCATGTTAATGCAGGAGGCTAATCTTTCAGAGTCTCAGATGCCAAATTATTTTAAATATGACAATCATTGGAAAGGAAATAAAATCCCCACAGATAACTTCTAAACCTAATGTGGCAATTCCATATATGGAATCAACTTAGGAGTCCAAGAATATGGATTAAAACCCTAGCCCCATCACTGAAAACTTGGAAAACATATCTCTTTCTCATTCCAATATTCTACTTTATAAGATAGAGGTAAGCAATAAATTAAATGGGAATATCAGTAGGTAGTCACCAAGCTTCTTCCTCTTTGTACATATCTTCATGCTATTATTATGCGGTTCTGTGATACTCAGAAAGAATGTGTATCAAACAAGTTAAGATTTACCTTCAGTCCTGGCCTTAACATAAGCTCTTGGCCAGATAATCAGTCAAGGAAATGGTACCCTACCCATCATCCAGAAGTAGGGTTTTTAAGTTCCTCTATATTAAGGATATGTGGGGATCTTCTCATTTGGTGATGTTTTAGATGATCAGTATGCAGTGGGATAAAATGTGGGAGGAAGAAGCACCTGATATTGTGTCCTGATCATTCTAAATCCTTCCTCTGACCTGATATTCGGTGCTTAAAATTATGTGAAATCCATAAGAAAAGATATTGGAACACAAATTATTCTCAATCTTTCTATATGAATTTGAATAGAAGCCTATTTCAAGACTTTTGAAATATTTTTATGTTACTTATATCTAAATTGTTGTATTAGTTGATCTTTATCACTATGACCAAAATACTGGAAACAAAGACAGGGATTTTTTTTAAAAATCATCTATCTATCTATCTATCTATCTATCTATCTATCTATCTATCTATCTATCTATCTATCTACCTATCTATCTATCTATCTTGCTTATGACTTAGAGGGCTTTATCTATGGTTGTGTGTTGCATGTAGCTTTTCTCTACCCAGCCTTAATTCTGGGAATGGACTATGCTACCAGCCCCCACCTGGCTTCCCTTGAATCCATGGATAAAACACACACACACACACACACACACACACACAATTGTTTTTTTCAACTTGCCTTTGGACACAATTTCTGGGCACTACTATCTCCTGCCTGGAAAAGTGTGCCCTTAATAATATTTTTATCTCTGTACCTACCACTAAACTAAACAGCTGCCCTAAATTTCAGTTGCTAATTACACCCCAAACCCACCTGTAGGAGCTGCCTGAGACCTCACATGTCTGGTCAACTTTATTCCATCAGAAGCCTGGTGAACTCTGTCTCTCCTTCCTTGTATCTCCCCTTTTCTCCAAAGACATGGAAATCCCATCTGTATCTTCTGCCCAGCAATTGGCCCATGGATTTCTTTACTGACAGATCAAGAACCAGTTGGGGAACAGAACCTTAGCATCAGAACCATCCCTACAGTTGTTTGTCCCCATGAATTAGGACAGGATAGCATTGGAACACATGGATGTAGCAAATGAGCATCTTCCCTACATCAGGAGTAGCAACAGCGGCAGTAGCATCTTCATTTTATGAATTTTAAGCATGTTCTGACTCACATTAAGATATTCTCACCAAACTTTTCCAAAATGAACATTATAAGATAGACTTTGAGACTATTCTAAATAAAATGTGCAAATTCTTTCTTTCTGCAAAGTTGTGTGGAACTTAATTTTCAGCATCATTACACAGAAGAAGGAACAAGCCATGCACACAGTGACAATGCACGGAGAGCACAAAGATGGTGTAAGTGAACCTTTCTGAAAAACATTAGGAGGTAGAGGGAACTAAATGCCGAATTCTTAGGGCCATTGTCTGCTAATAACAGTGCAACCTTTGTGGAGTCCAGTCTGTGCGTGGCATTTTGGTGTGTGTATGTTAACTTCTTGAAATCTCTCAACCACATATTAAGTAAGTTTTCCAAAATCACACAGCCAGAAATCTCCATATCTCATATGGAAAATACCATAAGAACAAGGAATGCTTCAGAGGCTTCTTAAGGAAGGTGCCAAGACCCCTCCCCCCACCAACCCCACCATGCTTGAGACAAATAAGATGCCCATTTAGCTCTTTCCTTAGGAAGTTCTGGACACAACACAGTGGGAATTTCTGCTTGGCTGGGAGTATGTACATTCTGTGTATGTAACTGATTGTGAAGGACAAGAAACGGACTTCATGTCAGCTGCCAGAGTCTTACTATGCCCTTCCCTGAGGCAGCTCTCAATCTCCACTCCAAATCAGTGTGAACAAATGATCTGACGATCCAAGTGTGAAAGGGGCAGCAGGGTCTTGGTCTGTCAGTGTGCTGCGTTATTAGCTCACATGAAGAGCCCATACATCTCTGTCAGAAACTGGGCAAGCTGAGTGTATTTTAATGGAGCTGGGCTCCCAAAGTAATTTAAAATGGGAGAGAGAAATGGTAGTTAGGACAGAAGCACCCCAGGCACTGCATGGCATTGGGATGGTGGGATGGAATCCACCTCCTTAACTCACAAGAACATCTGCAGAGAGACTATAGCAGACTTCTTCTTCACCCTGACGGGAAGGACCCCACTGTCTTAGGATTTGCTGTAATGCTGCTTTGCTTGTTTCCATTCAGTAAAACATTAAGGTATCTGCATCAGGATTCAGCCATTTGTAGACTTGGAACTGAACTAAGCTATCATTAGGTAAAAGGACATAGGAATGAACTCAGTGTGCTAGCTGCAGCTGTAATCTCAGCACTTGGAGGATGTAAAGACCAGCCTTGGATAAACAGCAAGACCAAGGACAAAACCAACCAATCAAACAAACAAACAAAGAACAACCAACAAAGAGATGAAGTTTGGTCTTAGGAAAAAATTGCCTTATAAAATTTAGTTAAGGTAACTGACATATAATTCATAGAAAATCTATCAGCAGACTTTTTATACATGTGCTATTAGGAATATTCCATTATTTCTTATTATATCATATATGTCTGCCCAATGCTAGATCTATTCTCATAAACCTACCCACTGTTAGCTCTGTTCCAATATATTCTGCTTTTTTAATTAAAAACAAATAAAACAAAACTGTGTTCATACAGTTACCTTGTTCTGTTGGGGAGTTATGGTGAATTCCCAATGGGATCCACTTTGGTCACTAACCAGAAGATGTATGTTGGTTCTATCAGGGCCAACTTAGGCATTGATGATGTCCCCAGTAAAGTCACAATCTTGCAAGAGGGTAAAATCTTGTGTATTAATGTCACATAGATAGAGCCTGCCTAGGATTGTCATCACTTGCCTTGGCTTCAGAGCGTGGCATTTTCCAGGGTGAGTATTCCCTGGGACACACACAGTTGACATTGACAATTTGCACTTCCTGTGAAGGATTTTGTATTTATGTTTTGGTTGTTTTGGGGTAGAGTCTATATAACTAAAGTTGGCTTGCTTTGGACCAGAGGTAATCTTCCTACTTCAGCCTCTAGCACTAGCATTAGAGGCACTAAGCCCAAGGAGAGCTGATGTGATTGGTCCAGTGAGTGTGATTATAATAGAAGTAAATGAACAAGCTTTTTCTATCTACAAGATGTGTGTGTGTGTGTGCATGTGCATAGTGTGTGTGTGTGGGTGGGTGTGGGTGGGTGTGTGCGTGTGCATTCAGAAACCTTAAGGAAAGCAGTCAAAGTAACTTCTGACCTACACAAAAGTTCAAATATGGCTTTTCAGGAGGCTCAGTCATATTATCTACGTAGCTAGGAGACTATCATCATTACCTCACGTTGCCTTTTTAATTATTCTGTGAGGGGGAGTATTTAACAAAAGAGCTGTGATTTGTTACCTGTCCAGACTCAGGAGTCGGGCCTCCTAAATTTCCATGGAATTCATTAAATTCCAAGTCTTTGATTTTTACTCTAACATATTTCAAGGATAACCCTTTAGAGGTAGATGATCTGCTCAAGAAAGTTTGGGCCTGCAAACCTTTGCCCATGGATTCTAGAGTCAACCAAAGAAACAGTATCTGAAAATATGGTCCAGCTGCTCCATTATCATTTAGATCCACAGGTGGGTATTCCGAGCTTCTGCCGTGTCTGTTCCTTAAAGTGATATTCCCTTGTCCTGGCTTCATCTGAGATGTTACTTCAGGAAATGCTAGCAGGCATTCTTATCCTGTAATCAGTTTAATTCAGACAAAAGCAATCTTTCCATCCTGACACTTGTCTGGTTTCTACTTGTAATTTGGTAGTGTAACATTTCATATCCATAAGCACTGGTGTGCAGAGATGTGGTCTTTTTAAAATAAAGGCAATACAGCTTGGAAGAATGCATTTCTACCAGTTGGGGAGAGAAATCCCTTTAAAAATATTTATTCAAAATTGTTGATTCACCTTATGTTAATTTTTTTTTTTCTGTGCCCACTGAACCAACTCAGGAGTCTCCAATGTGCTGTGTTTCCTTCTGAAGCCATGGAGTTCCAAGCTGACTAACTTATTGTGACATCACCCTAGGATCAAGTGAGGCCTAAGGGGTCCAGCCTCAGGCAAGATGTCCACACTGATCACGTTCTCCTACCTGGTTTTCAATAACCATTTCTGGTTCTGCTACATCAGATATAGTTGCCTGAAACCCAGTCTAACACAAGATCACATTCTGAATCTCTAGCCCTCCTCACAAACCCAGCTCACCATTGGCAGTGGCAAGTCCATACTTGTCTTGTTTACACCATATAGGATATTCACAATGATGTACTACCAACCAAGTGCCTCTCTCTCTCTCTCTCTCTCTCTCTCTCTCTCTCTCTCTCTCTCTCTCAGCTCTAACTAGAGTTGGCCTTCTTCTGCACTCTGGGAGGGGGAGGTCAGGCAGCATGTCTTGGCTCCTAGAAACCACACTGTGTGTTGGTGTTTGTATAATCCAGTCTCTATGGACTCACTCTAGGAAAACAAGAGCTGTTGCTGATGACTTGAGCTCCCTCTCCTGTACTTGGGTTTGTCTTTAAGCTTCTCTTAGACTATCACTTACTATTCCTTCCCCCACAGTTCATGGCATCAGCCCTCTGCCATGGTTTCTCCCTGGTGGCTTGCAGAACTTTGGCACTTAATAGCACTTATTCTTTATTTAAAAAGCAAAACAAAAAAGCTGTAGCAGGGGTAGAATTTAGCATTTATTTCTGACCATTTTCACCATGTCTAGTTGAAGTTTGGAAATCTAGTATAACCATCTTGTTTCTGGGAGAATTGCTTGTGTAAAACAATTTTAGCTTTCTTGAGGCCTCTCAGCAAGCCAAATCTCTCCTCACTTTCATATCTAGTCCATGGCACATTTTCATAACCACAGTCGGCCACTTTGCCATCTTTCTATACACATCACTTGATATATTTATTAACTTGCTGATTATATTTAATTTCAGCAGTGTACCCCTGAGAGTGGGAAGTGACAAAATGTAGTAGATGTACAAGGAGATGACAGTACACAGACTGTTGATCTAGAAGGGTCCTTGTGAATGAAGACAAAATAGTTAAACCTTAGAGAGGCAGGTAACCAACAACACTATGAGGAAGGACAGATAGGGGTCAGATGAAAGGGTGTGGGACCTTCCTTTTTAATTAATTAGTTAATTTTACATCCTGACTGCAGTTTCCCCTCCCTCCTATCCTCTTAGCTCTTCCCCTCCACTTCTGCTCTTCCCATCCCCCTACCCACTTCTCCTTTCTTTCTCCTCAGAAAAGAGCAGGCCTCCCATGGATATCAACCAGCCATGGCATATCAAGAGTTTTTCTGTTAGACTAGGCACCTCCTTTCTGATTATAGCTAGATGAGGCAACACAGTAGAAGGAAAGGGTCCCAAAGGCAGGACACAGAGTCAGAAGCAGCCCCTGCTGTTGGGAACTTTCTTAATAATCTACAGATTGCAATCTATTGTGGAAGATACAAAGACTTTGTTCATTTCTTTAGGGAAATGCCTGAAGAGAGAGATGAGTGAGGTAGGCTCTGTGCTGGCTTACAGATTGGGGTGCTTCCAACTTCATTTGAAAAACAAGACAGGGTGAGGCTGCCTATTGTGGTAGCAGGAGCTTGAAGCTGCCTATTCAGATCTGGATGGTCAGGAAGCAGAGAGAGGCATACAGATACATCAAAAGCTTTCTAAGCAGGGTCATAGGTGTTTTCTAATCCAATCATATTGACAATCAAGATTAACCCTCCTATGCTCTTTTTAAAAATTTTGTAAGTAAACCTATCAGATCATAGCTACCTCTGACCTGGCTAAATCAAATTTTCTTTCAGTGATGGTTTACATAACAATATCTCATCTATTCATCTTCAGACAAAACAACTCTATTTTTGAAAACAGGAAACATTCTACAAAAAAGTGCACTAAAATGTCCCTATTTACCCCCAGTAGAGTCACATTCAGACTTATATTATTTAACTGTTATTTACAGGAAAAAGCAGGAGGCAAATAATTTTAAATTATCTTTTACGCAGAAGCAATTTTCGGCAGATATGTTGATTTCACGAATATTCAATTCACAACTCCTGCATCTATATAAAATGTATAATAATAATATATAATATGTAACATGTCCTTAAAGTAAAACTTTGGAAAATGGTTAAAATTAAAATGATTTTTAACAATATAGTCAGTATAGCCTTCCTAGACTATATAAATAGGAAACAACATAAATACCTAAGGCTATATTACTTGTTGATGTTTAGTGTCCAAAGTTATTTGGAAATTATCTAGAAATCCAATGAAAATATATTAACAGAATTTAATGAAATTCACTTGGCCAACAACTAAAAGTTTTCCATGCCTGGCACCAGGGTCTTTGTTAGATTGTACATGGCTTTTTAGGTGAGTAATATTACCATAAGTGATGTAACTTTGTTTTAAAAAATATACATAGTCATTTTAAGTAATCATAATATGACTTCCTAGAACTTTTTCAAATGTGCCTGGTGTTTCCCTCCCATCCCTCACTCCCTGTCTAAGATGCTTCTTCCCTTCCACTCCTCCAAAAGTTTCCCTCACCCATTTCCCTCTATTGAGCTCCTGTCCCTCTACTTCCACCATGGTACCTTTGTATTCCTGGTGTCTGTGAATAGTCTACAGTATCTACTTGTATCTAAAGACTCAGAGCTAGGATTTACAAATACACACCTGTAGTGTTTGTCTTGTGGGTTTGGGCTCAGTGTAATATTTTCCATGTTATATCCACTTCTGTGCAATTTTCACTGTTTTGGTTTTTTGAGTAGAGTTTTGTTGTGTCCATGAGCCACATTTTCATTAGCCATCCACCAGCTGAAGGACTTAGCTTGTTTCTATCCCTAGCTATTGTCAACAGAGAGGCAATGAAGAAGTCTGAGTAAGTGTCTATGGAGTAGGTTATTGCATCCTTTTGGGCCAGTCCTGAGCAGTGGTACAGTTGGGTCATAGAATAGATCTATTTTCAGTTTTTTTTTTTTTTTTTTTTTTGAGACTCTTCCTAACTGACTTCCATAGTGGCTGCACCAGTTTGCAATCCCATCAATGGTGAATGGGTGCTCCCCTTTCCTCACATCCTCTCCTACATTTGTTTCCTTGTTCTTAGGCATTTTGAGGGAGGGCTAGATGAAATCATAAAGTGGTTAAATTTACATTTCCCTAACAGGTGAGGATATAATGAATACTTTTTGAGACCATTCTTAGTCATTTCTTATTTCTTCCATTTCAAACTTCCTGTTTAGATCCATAGCTTACCTTTTTAGATTTGGGTCATTTGTTTTCTGGACTTGTCTTTTGAGTTCTTTATATATTCTAGATATCAATTCCCTTTCAAATATATAGGTATCTACCAAAAATTCTGATCCATTCTCTGGATGTCCTCTTCTGTGGACTGACTGTTTCCTTGTACAGAACAGAGGGCATTGAAAATACCTGAGATTCAAACATCTTTGTTTCCAGAAATTTAAGGAATAGGCAAAGTAAGAATGGAGCTTCTACAAGATATTCTATAACCTAATTCACACAAGAGGCAACAACTTTCTGAACTACAGATTCATAAACAGGTAAAATTTAAATGAGCTTTAGTTCTGAGTTTTCAACTATGACCATGTGTAAACATGTACTTACGAAACACTGGGGTCTATTATAGATGTCTTGTTCTCTTCATGGTACCTAGGGATTGTTGATGGACAGGCAAACAAATGGTAGCGATACGGATTGCTTTGATTGTCATATAAGAAAGCCATGCTATCCATGGACCATTAACCCATGTATGGATGACAACCAAATGGACAGATCACAAACCCACAAGAAACGAGAAACAGAAATCAAGTTTATACCTGCCCAAAAAAAAAATCAAAATGGAGTGTTGTCATACTTCCAGTGGACATGGTCCAGAGAAAAGGATTTGGAGCACAGCAACAGTTAGAAATGACTCTAAGAAGCCACTTTGTATCCATAGTTTAGCTAATCCAAAAACAGCATGTGACCTTATCCAAGCCGGGGAACCAAACATGTGTAGAATGGAGGTTCATACAACTAAGGAGATGATTTGGGTTAAGTTACTACAACAGGAAGTGCCTTCCTTAATGAGAAACAATTCAAAGAGTAGGAGAGGAAACCTGGGGTTCTATAGAAGCCAGTAAATAATGGCATGCAGAGCAAGGATCCACACTAAGTCTTATAAAATCTACAGGGACAATGTTATCTTAGAATAAATGAGGGCATTGTGGTTGTGTTTGGTTAGCTGGTTCCCCCAAACACAGAGGAATGTAGAACTTATATATAAAATGTTAAGAAAGAAATGCAGACACATTAACATAAGTGTGTCACTTATGTAAATTTAAACTCACAGTATGGCAATGACACTATACTCTATGAACATTGTACACACATACAGTTAGATAAAATGGTCTTATAAATGGATGAGTTGGACTGGTCCAATCCTATAAACCAGATAGATATTGCCGTTTGGCTTTGGAATACACCTAGTCCAAATTAAGACATGCTATGCATGTAAACTACATACTAACTCTGAAGATGAAAAAAAGTAATATATTTTAAATGTTGGTTGTTAAAAGTATATATCAAAATAACTGAATGATGTAAAATATATTATTAATGCTATTTGCTTCTTTTTCCTTTATAACAGCTACTGGACAATATTATATTTCTACTGGGTAGCTTATTTTTTAATTTTTAATTTAATTTTATTTTAATTAGGTATTTTCCTCATTTACATTTCCAATGCTATCCCAAAAGTTCCCCATGCCCCCCTCCTACTCCCCTACCCACCCACTCCCACTTCTTGGCCCTGGCATTCCCCTGTACTGAGGCATAAAAAGTTTGCAAGACCAATGGGCCTCTCTTTCCAGTGATGGCTGACTAGGCCATCTTCTGATACATATGCAGCTAGAGACACGAGCTCCGGGGCGTACTGGTTAGTTCATATTGTTGTTCTACCTATAGGGTTGCAGATCCCTTCAGCTCCTTGGGTACTTTCTCTAGCTCCTCCATTGGGGGCCCTGTGTTCTATCCAATAGCTGACTGTGAGTATTCACTTCTGTGTTTGCTAGGCCCTGGCATAGCCTCACAAGAGTCAGCTATATCAGGGGTCCTTTCAGCAAAATCTTATTAGTGTGTGCAATGGTGTCAGCATTTGGAGGCTGATTATGGGATGGATCCTTGGGTATGGCAGTCTCAGATGGTCCATCCTTTCGTCTCAGCTCCAAACTTTGTCTCTGTAACTCCTTCCATGGGTGTTTTGTTACCAATTCTAAGAAGGGGCAAAGTGTCCACACTTTGTTCTTCATTCTTCTTGAGTTTCATGTGTTTTGCCAATTGTATCTTATATCTTGGGTAGCTTATATACACAATTCAGTACACTCATTACACCTAGGAAATGGGGCAGTGGCCCTTGAGATACATGATGGGGATCCATTGTCTTCAGGTGTTCCGGGAAGGCTCAACTGGCTTAGACACATTAGAAGCAGATGTGGCACAAGTTTTTATAACCGGCTGATTCTGAACTGTGGGGGTTAAGTTGATGTCAGCTGACATTATCTTTAAATTTCCTACTTGTACGTCGATTCAATGAAATGAGTGGGAGGATAATACAGTAGAGACTATTCAGGAAGTGGCCACCCAGCCTTAGGTGGGCACCTACTCTTGTCAACAAAATAAGTAGTTGAGTAGAATGCCTAAGAGAATTTTCATCTGGACACATCTACCTACAGAGGTGACTTCTTGGTGAGATATGGGCCCCACACTGCCTGTAAGGATTGCACTGGCATTACAGACTAATGTGTTATTCAGAGTTCTTGAATTAGCTTGTCATTTTAAAAGTTAGAAAATAAAAATTTTCATTATTTCAAAACACAGTATTTGTCAGTAGAGAAATAAAACAGTGTTTCTTATAGTTCATCAAAACCAAGACAACTTAAAAAAAAAATTTAATTTATTTTATTGTTTTCTTTTGACTTCAGGTATAAAATGCTCTGTCCTTTTTGTCAGTATTTTTGCATCTTTTCCCATCCATTCAGCATTCTCCTCCTTATCCTCTTCAGATTTCACATTTGGAACAAACATGTTAAGATAAAACACTTTTTATTTTGAATAACAACATTTTGGCAGATACTCAAACTTCTCTGCCACTGCTGTTCCCAGCATTGTCTCAGAATTCACATTATAAAATTAGATATCAAAGTAATCAGCTTTTGTTTCACAAACAACACTGTGCAGGGAGAGGTTGATCCCTTTGTATCATGTCTGAGCATTTTGTCAGTCTAGGAAAACCTATGGGTACAGACTACACAACTTTCCACCGCTATTTGAATCCTTTCTACACATTTTGCACAATGGAAGAACTAAACTTATTTATCAGTGAGATGTACCATGGCAACATATCATTCAAGATACACAGATTTAAATTATATTTAATAACCTGTGTTTTCCAGTGTAATCATTCTTAAATGTCATCTGGGTATCTAATGGTTAGTCATGATTTAAGTCAATATTAGCCCTAGGTTTTAAGTTACCTGACAATGTTGGCTATTATGTTTAATCTGACACAATATAAAATGATTACTGATAAAATTAGAAGTTCTTCAGAATATCATTTTTCAAATTAAATTTTTACAGATTAACATTTTCATAGCCTTGAGTATTATATAATGGCAGCGGCTAGCTTTTTCTTGATAAATAATGTAGGTTATTTAGAAAGTTGATTAGTTTTTCATAAGAAAGCAAACCTAAATCTTATGAAAATAAATGTATTCTTCTATTATATTTCATACTAATTAAATTTAGAAATAGATATGAAGCTGGATTTTTTTCTTTCTTAAACTCAAGTTATTAAACCAAAGATTATTAAGGGGTGGTTGTGTAAACTTATATTTTTAATACAGAAATATGTTTTAGCTCATGTTTTCTGAAGAAATCATTTTAAGCTTTAGTTTTTAATTGTCTCTTCTGTGATTTTCTATAAAGCACTAAGACTAGGGCTCCTTTAAGAAAATTAAATTTTAACTCATGACATTCCCCATAGTAGGAAAACTTTTAATATCTGACAGTATGAGCAAAAGATTTGCTTGGATTATAGTTTATAGTTTTGGCCACAGAGAAAAGTAGAGAGAGAAACACTGAAATTTGTTCTCTGCATCGCAACAAGGTTGTCCTCAGCCCAAGAGGACACAGAATTCAGAATTGATTTGAATTCACAGATAAAAAAGGAGACAAGCCAGAGAGTCTGAGAAGACATCTGTGCTGTTCCTGTTTAACTCCAACATGATGTGAATAATCTCATAGAAATCCGTGACTGGCTGGATTAGGACATTTAAGTGCCCAGTCGTAGGTGCCACCAAACAGTGAATAACTTATTAGCTGAGACTGAGCAGGGGAGTTGGGCAGGGGGAAGGAGAATTAGTGGCTCAGTTCCTTCAACAAAGAAAGACAAGGGGAAAAGTACAGGGTGAATCTATTGAGTTAAAGAACCTTGAGAAGCAGGGTGTGGAATTGGTTATAATTCCATATAAGTGTGACTGATGCAAACCCGTGTCAGCATACGCTTCAAGGTATATACATTTAAAGTCTACTGAAGAGCTTATGTTTTAAAAGATAATCCTCCTTAAAAATCATGTGGGTATCCAATGGTTCTTTATTAATTAGGTCAATATTAGTCCAAGGTTTTAAGTTACCTAAAAAATGTTGGGTATTATGTTCACTCTGACACATTATAGGATGATTATTGATAATACAAGAAGCTTTTCAGAATATCATTTTTTTTCAAATACAATTTTCACACATTAACATTTTCATGCTCTTGTGTACCAAGAATAGTATCCTTTTCTTGATAAATAATATGAATTATTTGGAAAGTTCCAATTAGTTTTTTCAACAAAACCCAGAGATATACTCTATATTGTGTCAACATTTCCTTTAAGGCATACACATTTCAATTACATTTAATGACCTGTGTTTTCAAATGTAATCATCCTTACAATCACTAATGGAAAGAAAACAAACCCTAGTGGAAAGAGGGAAGGGGATCCAGAGCTGACAAACTTAAACATCTCCTGCCCCGGTAAAGGGGCCAAAGCAAACCACCAGAGAGAAGTAGCAGTGACTTCTGTAGTCCAACCGCTGACTTCTCTGGCATATGCTCTGCCTGCTTCTGACAATAAGTCCCTTTAGCATCATTGGTAGAGCAAAATGCTGTGGACACTATTTCTTTGTCAATGAAGATATTTCCTAAACATTTTCATTATGAAACATTTCAAAGATACATAAAATAGAAAGTATAGTCTAAAGAAGACAGGTGTGTGAGTTTTGTTATCTATGTCGGTTTTCTTTCAGTTTTCAGTTTTCTTTCTAAATCTACACTCATTTCCCCTTTGCCTTGATGATTTTGAAGCAAACTTTACACATTAGACTTTATTTTCCTAACAGTTCGCACAATGAGGCTCATCGATAAAAAGCAAGAATTCTTAAAAAGAAATCTAATACAAAACAAACAATGCCGCTGCTGACTCTGACCTCTGTTTCTGCTTCTGTACTGTGTTGGAATGTTCTCAGTATCAGACAGGCTTGAGATATCCCCAGCATGCCAGTGATGGTGCCTGCTATAGTCTGTTTCCATCAGACTCAATCTCATGGGTCATTCTAACCAGTTCCAAACACCACTCTTAAGATTCATGTACTCAATGGAATATTCCTGTATTTTTTTTCTTGTCTTTTTCCTTTTATGTGTTGAAGAAATGGGGTCATTTGATCCTTTAATTGTTTTGTTATTTTAGATGTTGCTGTTTGTGTCACTGTGGTTTTCTTTAGGATAGCTCTTTAGCCCTTTAGTGCTTCTGTAAACTGATAGTGAAATCTAGATTCTAGTTTACAAGAATACTCTCTAAGTCTACTCAAATAATTTTTGCAAGAAGGTGAACTAATGGCCTCTCTTTTGTGATGCTAAATTTGGCCAGTGGGGTCAGGTTTCATAAGCCTGAAACTGTCCCTATCACATACTTTCCAAGCCCTTCACTTAATGGTTTTAGGTTAATGATCAGTGACTAGATTCCTTATTTCATTTTAGGTTTTGAAATGTTATGATACCCTATTACAACCTCATGATTTATTGAATGAGATGGCATTATCTAGGTTGTATTTGAAGAGAAGGCAAGTGTATGAGTAATAAAAAGGAAAAAAAATTTACCACACAAACTAGTGTTGATAAATGCTGAGAGAGAAGAGGAGTTGGGCAGACCAACTGACAGACCCTTCCTTACCTGGTAGGAATAGAGAAAAGAACTTGGCTTAGAAATGTTGCTGCACCCTATTGGTGGAACAACAATATGAACTACCCAGTACACCCCAGAGCTCATGTCTCTAGCTGCATATGTAGCAGAAGATGGCCTAGTTGGCTATCAGTAGGAAGAGAGGCCCATTGGTCTTGCAAACTTTATATGCCTCAGTACAGGGGAACGCCAGGACCAAGAAGTGGGAGTGGGTGGGTAGGGGAGTGGAGGGGGGGGCATGGGGAACTTTTGGGATAGCATTGGAAATGTAAATGAAGAAAATACCTAATTAAAAAAAAAAGAAAGAAAGAAATGTTGCTGCCACCACAGCACCAGGGAGGACTGAGAGTTGGAGGGGATGTGTCCTGACTATTCTTGTTTTCGTTTGCTCCTGTTGCATTTTCCATTGATGGCAGAAGTGTGATTTGTAGGATCTTCAGAGCAAAGTCTGTGAATTTCCTCTGTGACTGTCCTCAGGAGCTAATACCTCTCGCCATCTGGAAACAGAACAATGCTCTTTAACACGTAACCACAACTGCTACGCTGTGGGGTTTTTGGGGTCTTTTTTGTTTGTTTTGGTTTTGGTTTTGGTTTTTCATGTCTAAGCTGTAAACATGGTTGTTTTGGGAGGGTTTGGAACTGGAACTGTTTTATTTTATTTTGTTTTTTTTAATTTTTTTTTTATTTGAAGGTCCATGATGCTGACTCAGTTAATCTGGAATGTAGAAGGTTGTCTCTGAAGACCTTTTAGATACACAAATGAAGGCCTCTGTTCCACACCATTGGCCCAACTTAACTTCTACCCTCTACTGTTCTTCCATTTCTGAGCTGTCGGCCCCGAGTCTGGCCTCCTTGGATAACCCATGCGCACAGGATTTAGTTCTGTGAGTCTTTGCTCATAAATCACTTTCCAGTTTCATAAGCATGAATGTCCATGGTTAAGACCCAGCTGTGCCCTGGCCTAAGGTTACTTCATGTTGGGTAAAACTGAAGGTTTTCAGGCTGTGCCTTGCTCCGGGAGATGCCGTTTTACAGGGAGCAATTGACTGCACTTTGAGTATAGACATAGAGCCCGGTGGCTCTGACCCTGGTTTATATACCATCTATCTGTCCTTCCCACCCACAAGACACAGACTGATAGAGATTTTATTCTTAAGATGGAAAACATTGTGGCTCTATCCATTTATTCAAGTAAACTGGAAGCATATGAAAACCACAGGGAAACCAGTTCTGAGATCCAATCAGACACAGGAAACTGAGAAAAAGGGTATCACATCCTTACCTGGACCCCAGGAAAAGAGAAGACACATAACACTGGGATGACAATGACCCCCACTGGCTTGTCATCTGATTACTCAGTGTGGTCATCAAAGAACCAAAGGGCAGATAACTCCCAGCTATCCAGTCCGAACTGCTGACATGGGTAACTTGAATTGCCCTGTCCATCAGATCACCTTTATGCCTATTTGTCTGTCTGGAACCAGTGATGCTCAGGTCACATCTGTAATCTGTGACATGGAATCTCCAGGGATTCTTCAACAAAGTTCCTACCTAACATTTCCACCCCCCACAGAGACTCTGCATCTCAATCAGCTATTTGCCTCTGTCCCTGATTAATTCCTGAACTCTGCTGTAGGTTTATTATCTCTTTTGTAGTCTCTCTCTCTCTCTCTCTCTCTCTCTCTCTCTCTCTCTCTCTCTCTCTCTCTCTCTCTCTCTCTCTCTCTCTCTCTCTCTCTCTCTCTCTCTCTCTCTCTCTCTCTCTCTCTCTCTCCTCTCTCTCTCTCTCTCTCTCTCTCTCTCTCTCTCTCTCTCTCTCTCTCTCTCTCTCTCTCTCTCTCACACACACACACACACACACACACAGTGACAGAGACACTAAAAGTGGACAGATAAAAAGGTACATAGTGTTAATATATAACAAGGGACTTAAGAATGGATGTAAGTTAGGATTGGAATAAAATAGCCTGTGTTTGTTAGTGAGCAGGTATAAAGAAAAATCACAGTTAGTTGGCAAATAGCAGATGGCAAAACTGACAGCGCTTGTGAATTTATTGTATTTCAATAGATTTTCATATTGTGGAAAGACACAAATATATCTGTTTGTGTTTCTGACTTATCACCCTCACAACTATTCTCATTCTTTTTTTTTCTTTTTTAAAATTCCTTTATTATTATTGTTAGATATTTTCTTCCTTTACATTTTTTTAAATTTTTTATTAGGTATTTTCCTCATTTACATTTCCAATGCTATCCCAAAAGTCCCACATACCCTCCCCATCACTCCCCTACTCACCCACTCCTACTTTTTGGCCCTGGCATTCCCCTGTACTGGGGCATATAAAGTTTGCAAGTCCAATGGGCCTCTCTTTCCAGTGATGGCCGACTAGGCCATCTTTTGATACATATGCAGCTAGAGTCAAGAGCTCTGGGGTACTGGTTAGTTCATATTGTTGTTCCACTTATAGGGTTGCAGATCCCTTTAGCTCCTTGGGTATTTTCTCTAGCTCCTCCATTGGGGGCCCTGTGATCCATCCAATAGCTGACTGTGAGCATCCACTTCTGTGTTTGCTAGGCCCCAGCATAGTCTCACTAGAGACAGCTATATCAGGGTCCTTTCAGCAAAATCTTGCTAGTGTATGCAATGGTGTCAGTGTTTGGAGGATGATTATGGGATGGATCCCTGGATATGGCAGTCTCTAGATGGTCCATCCTTTCGTCACAACTCCAAACTTTGTCTCTGTAACTCCTTCCATGGGTGTTTTGTTCCCAATTCTATGAAGGGGCAAAGTGTCCACACTTTGGTCTTTGTTCTTCTTGAGTTTCATATGTTTTGCAAATTGTAACTTATATCTTGGGTATTCTAAGTTTCTGGGCTAATATCCACTTATCAGTGAGTACATATCATTTGAGTTCTTTTGTGATTGGGTTACCTCACTCAGGATGATGCCCTCCAGGTCCAACCATTTGCCTAGGAATTTCATAAATTCATTCTTTTGAATAGCTGAGTAGTACTATTCTCATTCTTTCAATCCCCCTGTTTTACACTGCTCTGACACCATTGTGCCCAGCCTTCCATTCAGAATGCCAGATCCATCTTATCAGAGATGCATAAAAAGAAAATATTCCTGATATTAGGATGTGAGTGAATAAATAAATAAGTAAATAAATAAGAAAACATTTCCTCTTTGCTTTATTTGGTCACCCATCCATGAGCCTGTGTTATACTGGTGGCCAGTTCACTAATGTCTTAACGATTGTCAATACCTTTTTAGCACTGGGAAAGTCATAGAATCCAAGATCTCAACAGTCAGAAGTGAGAAAACACATTACCTCTGTGTTATTCTTTTACTGTTGTGTGGTTGGGCCATAAAGCTCAGAGAAATGCTTTTCTAGTTGTTACAAAATAAGGAATAATAAACATATTCTATCTGCATTTTATAGAAACACACAAGAGGAGCTAGGCACATGAAATAGGAGGCTTTCTTGAAAAGTAGAGAAATCCTCTTTTTTTTTTTTTTTTAAACCAGTGAACACAACTTCTAAGCACACAAGGTGAAGTAGTCACTCCATGGGTCATATCTGGCTACACAGTGGATGAAGGCAATGCTTTAGTACAGTCAGGCAAGGCACCCAGACCTCTTGAGTCTTCCCACCAAGAAGGGTGGCTACTGAAAAAAGAAGCGCCAGCAGACAGCTCAAGAACACCCATCTGACGACTCTTCAAGCTGCAAAGAAGCAAGTGGAGCATAAGCTATAAAACAGAGTGACTACTCTTTACTAAGTTTACAAACAAGCATATAAACAGTGAACTGAATTCCTTTGATCCCTGGCTCTGTAAAAGAAACTAGCCCACTCCTCACAATTTCCATGGAAAACCTCAGTCCACAGGCCATTAAGTGATGGGCCAGCCCCACACTGCTCAGACTGGACACACCATTTTTTCATGTAATAAACATGTTAGAATGAGTCAGGTCATTTTTTTTTCTTTCATCTTGGGCTTAGGGAGATCATCACAGAGATGAGGATAACTTCTTTGGGAAGTAAAAGAAACTGATGCATTCTGGGAGTTAGACCAATATCAAACTACTGAGTTCTGCTCATTCTAAAAGTTATCTGGGAGTTATTAAATTAGATCTCAGACTTCCCCTGATAGTGTATTATATAGAAATCCCAATTTAGCTCAGCCCTCTAGACATGAAGGCTGACCCAGTTAATGAAAAACTATTCGGTTGGAGATTCCTTTTTACTGCTTGGCATCTGTTAGTGGATTACAAACACAAAGAAAAGGGTAATTTCCCCAAAATGTGTGTTCTGCTCCGTAGCTCAGTTTTTCCAACAGAATCTAATATCAAAATGGGGTCATATCCCGTATGAACAACTCCAAGCTAGTCAAAATAAATGATATGTAACCCACTTTCCTTTGTTTGTTTGTTTGGTTGGTTGGTTTGGTTTGGTTTTTGGTTTTTGGTTTTTCGAGACAGGGTTTCTCTGTATAGCCCTGGATGTCCTGCAACTCACTCTGTAGACCAGGCTGGCATCGAACTCAGAGATCCGCTTGCCTCTGCCTCCCAAGAGTTGAAATTAAAGGCATGCAGCACCTCTGCCTGGCTCACTCTCATTTTTAACTTCATATTTAAAACCCAGTGAATTCTGGAACCAGATGTAGTGGTACACATCTTTAATCCCAGCACTTGGAAGGTTGAGGCAGTTGGGTCTCTGTGGGTTTGAGGCCAGCTTGGTCTACATAGGTAACTTTGGTATTGCCAGAACTATTTTTTTTTAATTTTTAATATTTTTTATTACATATTTTCCTCAATTACATTTCCAATGCTATCCCAAAAGTCCCCCATAGCGCCCCCCACTTCCCTACCCACCCATTCCCATTCTTTTGGCCCTGGCATTCCCCTATATTGGGGCATATAAAGTTTGCAAGTCCAATAGGCCTCTCTTTCCAGTGATGGCCGACTAGGCCATCTTTCGATACATATGCAGCTAGAGACAAGAGCTCCGGGGTACTGGTTAGTTCATCATGTTGTTCCAACTATAGGGTTGCAGATCCCTTTAGCTCCTTGGGTACTTTCTCTAGCTTCTCCATTGGGAGCCCTGTGATACATCCAATAGCTGACTGTGAGCATCCACTCCTGTGTTTGCTAGGCCCTGGCATCGTCTCACAAGAGACAGCTATATTTGGGTCCTTTCAGCAAAATCTTGCTAGTGTATGCAATGGTGTCAGTGTTTAGAAGCTGATTGTGGGATGGATCACTGGATACGGCAGTCTCTAGATGGTCCATCCTTTCATCACAGCTCCAAACTTTGTCTGTGTAACTCCTTCCATGGGTGTTTTGTTCCCAATTCTAAGAAGGGGCACAGTGTCCACACTTTGGTCTTCATTCTTCTTGAGTTTCATGCGTTTAGCAAATTGTATCTCATATCTTGGGTATCCTAAGTTTGGGGCTAATATTCACTTATCAGTGAATACATATTGTGTGAGTTCCTTTGTGATTGTGTTACCTCACTCAAGATGATGCCCTCCAGGTCCATCCATTTGGCTAGGAATTTCATAAATTCATTCTTTTTAAGAGCTGAGTAGTACTCCATTGTGTAAATGTACCACATTTTCTGTATCCATTCCTCTGTTGAGGGACATCTGGGTTCTTTCCAGCTTCTGGCTATTATAAATAGGGCTACTATGACCATTGTGGAGCATGTGTCCTTCTTACCGGTTGGGACATCTTCTGGATGTCCCATGAGAGGTATTGCTGGATCCTCCAGTCGTACTATGTCCAATTTTCTGAGGAACCGCCAGACTGATTTCCAGAGTGGTTGTACAAGCTTGCAATCCCACCAACAATGGAGGAGTGTTCCTCTTTCTCAACATCCTCTCCAGCATCTGCTGTCATCTGAATTTTTGATCTTAGCCATTCTGACTGGTGTGAGGTGGAATCTCAGGGTTGTTTTGATTTGCATTTCCCTGATGATTAAGGATGTTGAACATTTTTTCAGGTGCTTCTCTGCCATTCGGTATTCCTCAGGTGAGAATTCTTTGTACAGTTCTGAGCCCCATTTTTTAATGGGGTTATTTGACTTTCTGGAGTCCACCTTCTTGAGTTCTTTTTATATATTGGATATTAGTCCCTTATCTGATTTAGGATAGGTAAAGATCCTTTCCCAATCTGTTGGTGGTTTTTTTGTCTTATTGATGGTGTCTTTAGCCTTGCAGAAGCTTTGCAGTTTCATGAGGTCCCACTTGTCAATTCTCGATCTTACAGCACAAGCCATTGCTGTTCTATTCAAGAATTTTTCCCCTGTGCCCATATCTTCAAGGCTTTTCCCCACTTTCTCCTCTATAAGTTTCAGTGTCTCTGGTTTTATGTGAAGTTCCTTGATCCACTTAGACTTGACCTTAGTACAAGGAGATAGGAATGGATCGATTCGCATTCTTCTACATGTTAACAACCAGTTGTGCCAGCACCATTTGTTGAAAATGCTGTCTTTCTTCCACTGGATGTTTTTAGCTCCCTTGTCGAAGATCAAGTGACCATAGGTAGGTGGGTTCATTTCTGGGTCTTCAATTCTATTCCATTGGTCTATTTGTCTGTCACTATACCAGTACCATGCAGTTTTTATCACAATTGCTCTGTAGTAGAGCTTTAGGTCCGGCATGGTGATTCCACCAGAGGTTCTTTTATCCTTGAGAAGAGTTTTTGCTATCCTAGGTTTTTTGTTATTCCAGATGAATTTGCAGGTTGTACTTTCTAATTCGTTGAAGAATTGATTTGGAATTTTGATGGGGATTGCATTGAATCTGTAGATTGCTTTTGGCAAGATAGCCATTTTACAATGTTGATCCTGCCAATCCATGAGCATGGGAGATCTTTCCATCTTCTGAGATCTTCTATAATTTCTTTCTTCAGAGACTTGAAGTTTTTATTATACAGATCTTTCACTTCCTTAGTTAGAGTCACGCCAAGATATTTTATATTATTTGTGACTATTGAGAAGGGTGTTGTTTCCCTAATTTCTTTCTCAGCCTGTTTATTCTTTGTGTAGAGAAAGGCCATTGATTTGTTTGAGTTAATTTTATATCCAGCTACTTCACCGAAGCTGTTTATCAGGTTTAGGAGTTCTCTGGTGGAATTTTTAGGGTCACTTATATATACTATCATATCATCTGCAAAAAGTGATATTTTGACTTCATCTTTTCCAATTTGTATCCCTTTGATCTCCTTTTGTTGTCGAATTGCTCTGGGTAGGACTTCAAGTACAATGTTGAATAGGTATGGAGAAAGTGGACAGCCTTGTCTAGTCTCTGATTTTAGAGGGATTGCTTCAAGCTTCTCACCATTTACTTTGATGTTGGCTACTGGTTTGCTGTAGATTGCTTTTATCATGTTTAGGTATGGGCCTTGAATTCCTGATCTTTCCAAGACTTTTATCATGAATGGGTGTTGGATCTTGTCAAATGCTTTTTCCACATCTAACTAGATGACCATGTGGTTTTTGTCTTTGAGTTTGTTTATATACTGGATTACGTTGATGGATTTCCGTATATTGAACCATCCCTGCATCCCTGGGATGAAACCTACTTGGTCAGGATGGATGATTGTTTTGATGTGTTCTTGGATTCGGTTAGCAAGAACTTTATTGAGGATTTTTGCATCAATATTCATAAGGGATATTGGTCTGAAGTTTTCTATCTTTGTTGGGTCTTTTTGTGGTTTAGGTATCAGAGTAATTGTGGTTTCATAGAATGAGTTTGGTAGAGTACCTTCTGTTTCTATTTTGTGGAATAATTTGTGAAGAACTGGGATTAGATCTTCTTTGAAGATCTGATAGAACTCTGCACTAAACCCATCTGGTCCTGGGCTTTTTTTGGTTGGGAGACTATTAATGACTGCTTCTATTTCTTTGGGGGATATAGGGCTGTTTAGATCATTAACCTGATCTTGATTCAACTTTGGTACCTGGTATCTGTCTAGGAACTTCTCCATTTCATCCAGGTTCTCCAGTTTTGTTGAGTATAGCCTTTGGTAGAAGGATCTGATGGTGTTTTGGATGTCTTCAGGATCTGTTGTTATGTCTCCTTTTTCATTTCTGATTTTGTTAATTAGGATGCTTTCCCTGTGCCCTCTAGTGAGCCTGGCTAAGGGTTTATCTATCTTGTTGATTTTCTCAAAGAACCAGCCTCTTGATTGGTTGATTCTTTGGATAGTTCTTCTTGTTTCCACTTGGTTGATTTCGCCCCTGAGTTTGATTATTTCCTGCCGTCTGCTCCTCTTGGGTGAATTTGCTTCCTTTTGTTCTAGTGCTTTTAGGTGTGTTGTCAAGCTGCTAATGTGTGCTCTCTCTAGTTTCTTTTTGGAGGCACTCAGAGCTATGAGTTTTCCTCTTAGAAATGCTTTCATTGCGTCCCATAAGTTTGGGTATGTTGTGGCTTCATTTTCATTGAACTCTAAAAAGTCCTTAATTTCTTTCTTTATTCCTTCCTTGACCAAGGTATCATTGAGAAGATTGTTGTTCAGTTTCCATGTGAAGGTTGGCTTTCTATTATTTATTTTGTTATTGAAGATCAGCCTTAGTCCATGGTGATCTGATAGGATGCATGGGACAATTTCAATATTTTTGTATCTGTTGAGGCCTGTTTTGTGACCAATTATGTGGTCAATTTTGGAGAAGGTACCATGAGGTGCTGAGAAGAAGGTATATCCTTTTGTTTTAGGATAGAATGTTCTGTAGATATCTGCCAGATCCATTTGATTCATAACTTCTGTTAGTTTCACTGTGTCCCTGTTTAGTTTCTGTTTCCATGATCTGTCCATTGGTGAAAGTGGTGTGTTGAAGTCTCCCACTATTATTGTATGAGGTGCAATGTGTGCTTTGAGATTTACTAAAGTTTCTTTAATGAATGTGGCTGCCTTTGTATTTGGAGCATAGATATTCAGGATTGATAGTTCCTCTTGGAGGATTTTACCTTTGATGAGTATGAAGTACCCCTCCCTGTATTTTTTAATGACTTTGGGTTGGAAGTCAATCTTATCAGATATTAGAATGGCTACTCCAGCTTGTTTCTTCATACCATTTGCTTGGAAAATTGTTTTCCAGCCTTTCATTCTGAGGTAGTGTGTATCTTTTTCTCTGTGATGAGTTTCCTGTAAGCAGCAAAATGTTGGGTCTTGTTTGTGTAGCCAGTTTGTTAGTCTATGTCTTTTTATCAGGGAGTTGAGTCCATTGATATTAAGAGATATTAAGGAAAAGTAATTGTTGTTTCCTGTTGTTTTTGTTGTTAAAGTTAGCATGCTGTTCTTGTGGCTGTCTTCTTTTAGGTTTGTTGAGGGATTACCTTCTTGTTGTTTCTAGGGCGTGGTTCCTGTCCTTGTATTGGTTTTTTCCTGTTATTATCCTTTGAAGGGCTGGATTCGTGGAGAGATAATGTGTGAATTTGGTTTTGTCTTGGAATACTTTGGTTTCTCCATCTATGTTAATTGAGAGTTTGGCTGGGTATAGTAGCCTGGGCTGTAATTTGTGTTCTTTTAGTGTCTGTATAACATCTCCAGGATCTTCTGGCTTTCATAGTCTCTGGTGAAAAATCTGGTGTAATTCTGATAGGCTTGCCTTTATATGTTACTTGTCCTTTTTCTCTTACTGCTGTTAGTATTCTATCTTTATTTAGTGCATTTGTTGTTCTGATTATTATGTGTTGGGAGGTATTTCTTTTCTGGTCCAGTCTATTTGGAGTTCTGTAGGCTTCTTGTATGTTCATGGGCATCTCTTTCTTTAGATTTGGGAAGTTTTCTTCTTTAATTTTGTTGAAGATGTTTGCTGGTCCTTTGAGTTGAAAATCTTCATTCTCATCCACTCCTATTATCCGTAGGTTTGGTCTTCTCATTGTGTCCTGTATTTCTTGGATGTTTTGAGTTAGGATCTTTTTGCCTTTTACATTTTCCTTGATTGTTGTGCCGATGTTCTCTATGGAATCTTCTGCACCTGAGATTCTCTCTTCCATCTCTTGTATTCTGTTGCTGATGCTCGTATCTATGGTTCCAGATTTCTTTCCTAGGGTTTCTATCTCCAGTGTTGCCTCATTTTGGGTTTTCTTTATTGTGTCTACTTCCCTTTAGGTCTAGTATGGTTTTGTTCATTCCCATCATCTGTTTGGATGTGTTTTCCTGTTTTTCTTTAAGGACTTCTACCTGTTCGATTGTGTTATCCTGTTTTTCTTTAAGGACTTCTACCTGTTTGATTGTGTTATCCTGTTTTTCTTTAATGACTTCTACCTGTTTGATTGTGTTATCCTGTTTTTCTTTAAGGACTTGTAACTCTTTAGCCATGTTCTCCTGTAATTCTTTAAGTGAGTTATTAAAGTCCTTCTTGATGTCCTCTACCATCATCATGAGATATGCTTTTAGATCCGTGTCTAGCTTTTCCGGTGTGTTGTGGTGCCCTGGACTGGGGAAGTGGGAGTGCTGGGTTCTGATGATGGTGAGTGGTCTTGGTTTCTGTTAGTAAGATTATTACGTTTACCTTTCGCCATCTGGTAATCTCTGGGGTTAGTTGTTATCATTGTCACTGTTTAAAGATTGGAGCAGACTCTGTGTTCCACTCACCCGAAGTCTCAAAATCCTGTGGCGGGTGTCGTGGGTAGCTGGTGGGTGTCAGCCGACCCTGCGCCCCAGCTGCCCCGGTGCTTTTCTGACCGGAAGAGGCTTGTGGCCCTACTCAGGTCGGATTTCTGCCTCCCCAACCAAAGCAGTCTCAGTTCCAGCACGATTGGACTGGAGCAGAAGCTGTGTTCCACTCACCAGAAGTCTCAAGATCCTGTGGCGGGTGTCATGGGTAGCTGGTGGGTGTCAGCCCACCCTGTGGTCTAGCTACCCCGGTGCTGGTCAGGCCGGAAGAGGCCTGTGGCCCTACTCAGGCCGGTTTTCTGCTTCCCTAACTAATGCAGTCTCAGGTCCCGCGCGCAATTGGATTGGAGCAGAAGTTGTGTTCCACTGACCAGAAGTCTTATGATCCTGTGGCGGGTGTTATGGGTAGTTGGCGAGTGTCAGCAGACCCTGCGCCCTAGCTACCCCGGTGCTGTTCTGACTGGAAGAGGCTTGTGGCCCTACTCAGGCCGGATTTCTGCCTCCCCAACCAAAGCAGTCTCAGGTCCCGTGTGATTGGACTGGAGCAGAAGCTGTGTTCCACTCACCAGCAGTCTCAAAATCCTGTGGCGGGGGTCGTGGGTAGCTGGCGGGTGTCAGCTGACCCTGCGCTCTAGCTACCCCCTTGCCAGAACTATTACAGTGAAATCCTGTCCATCAACAACAGCAACAACAAAAACCAAATATCTCTATTGAATTCTGGTTAAAATGGGCACTTCAGGCACTCTTAAGGAATATATGCAGAAGAAGGGTTACAGTGTTAAGAACAAAGTACAATGCCTAATCCTAAGTCCATTTTATCAATGGGAATTGGGGAGGTTGGATTTACTAGAAAGCTATCTGCTACTGTAACAAATACCTAAGATTCATCAACTTACAAAATCAAAGGTCTATCTGTTTGCACTCTTAAGAGATTTATTGTATGGCCACTTGATCTTACTGCTTTCAGGTCTGGGCAAGGCAGACCTTTCATCACAGTGGAAGTACAGGGTAAAGCATCACAACATAGTGATAGAGAAGCAAAGAGGAAAAAAACGGAAGACGAAAGAACTGAAGTCTCATCAACCCCCTTTGGATGTATATCCCCAGTGGCCTAACTTCCTCTCTTGGAGATGGCCTTTAACATATAAGTTTTTGAGTCACATCTATCCAAATCATAACATAGGAGAGTCAAGGAGAGAGAGGGGGTGGGGCAGTGAGACAGACAGAGACACAGAGAGACAGAGACAGAGACAAAGACATGAGAATATGATGTAGCCAGGTCATTTCCCCCCATTGATTATTGTGCATGTCATTTCGTAGTGGAGATTGTTCCTTAATCTGCCATTGGAAACCCATACTGAAATGTTCATAAATGCCAATTCTGTAGGCAGGAAACCTCTACTATCTTTTAATTTCCTTATCCTAAAATAATTCAATCACTCATTTATAATTCTTGATTTTATGTAACCCCTTGTTTTATGTAAGTTAAAAAGTCTTAGAAGGCTGACCCTGAAGCTCCCACAATTCTTTCTTCATTCCTAAAAGCCTAAATAAACTGAAAAACAAAAGGGTCATGTACATACTTCAGACCAGGACCTGGGATTGTTGGTGGAAAATGTATCATGCGACCCTAAACAAGGGTGGGGGTCAGTAACCCAAGTGCAAATATATATGGAAAACAAAGCCCACGCTGGAGAGAGGCCACCAGGATTGATTTTGATCTGTTTAATAAAAGATGCTAAGAATACAGCCTGTCTATAGCAGTTTCCTGTTAAAAAGATTCCCTAGAGTCCGAAAATTCCAGAAATATAACAGATTGGTAAGTTATCAGTAATGAATCATAGAATTAGCTAGATTCATCTAATTTGTTAAAATTCACAGTTAGGAGTTTAATTTACACGTCAAGTGCTACAGCAGTTTGGCCTTGCAGGGTACATAAAACAGTGTGATTTTTTCTCCACAATACTTTTAATAACATTGATGGGAGCAGCAACCCTGTAACTAGTCACCCAGTATCTATCCCGGGCTTAATATTTTTGCACAGTAGCGAAGGACTCAGACGAACAAATGAATGTGGACCACTGGGAAGAGCTTCATCCACCCTGAGCAGTTGTCTCAGGCTATGCTGCATCAGAATGTAGGCATTGACCGGATGGACCAGACTTCTCTCTAGTGAAGGTACTGCATCAGGACCAAAGAGACTTAGGGAATAAACTGGCAATTTATCCTAGGTTCACCCCTTAAAAGCTATTCATTTTTTGTTTTGAAAATATGCTTACTTCAAGTGTTTGATCTGCTCTTTTCTGTAATTCCTATGAAAGGGACATAAAAACAAAGCATTTTTTAAAATAGTGATTTAAAGAAAAATCAAGGTGAGTTTCTGAGAGAGGTTCTTTTTATAGTCATAAAAAAACAAACAAATTGTAATTATATCCATTCTCTATTATAAACTGGTTAGAATAACTCTAAAACTTGTATGGATGGAGTCCTTAAGGTGTTCTTCCCTTCACCAAGTTTTATAAAGTAAAGTGTTAAGGATTTGATGAGAACAGCCACAGGATTGTAACATAATTCATGATTCTTGAGTATATATCATCACTTATATTCTTTATTTATAGTGGGCATTATTAGATTAAGTTGGTGTTTTGAGTGTGTCAATTTATATGTATATATACAAACATCCAGTCTGCTGTCACAGAAAAATTATATTTTTCTATCTGTCTTAGTTACTTTTTATTTATTGAGAACAAATATATAATATAAAAAAATTAAAAAATAAAGTTTACATTTGCTCCCGTCTTCAAAGGGTTCCATGTGCAATTTCATAGGCAGAACTTCATGGCTGAAGCATATGATGAAGGGCATGACATCACTTCATGGTATATAGGAGCAGAGAAACAGAAACAAGAATCATCCAGGATCAAGATACCTTGAGGACCTGCCATCCTAGTGACTTAACTTCCTCTACGCAGGTCCTATCAGCTCAGGATTCTAGAGCCCTTCAGAAGAGGGTCACCATCCTGGGATGAAACATGTCCTTACATTTATTACCTGAATCTCTTTACTCACATCCTCTTCATGTGTTGTATGTGCACATATGTAAGTGTGACATAACATCAGACTTTTAAGAAATGGATGCTGCCTGGGCTTACATTTAGAAATAACTGAACAGCATGGAGTTTTCCACAACAAACTTGTTAGATATTATGTAAAAGTCAGAGGAGGGTCAGAGAAAATTATGACACACAGAGCATGCATGCCATCTTGGCTACCAGGTGTGTGACAACTCATTGACAAGCACAGCCCTGAACTCAGCAAAACCAGGACCTTGATCTTCTTATATGTGACTGCCTTGTTTATGTGTGTTTTCACTTCTAGTGAATGATTTCAATGAGATTAATTTTTTTAACATTTTCTGAAGTAAGATATATGCAAAAGTTATTTCTATCTGGTCCATCAGCTGGGTATCGAAACAGCCTTGAGTGCCGATATTAGTGGTAAATTTGAAGAATATATTACACACCTGTTCTATTTTTTTATGTACAAATGGAACATCTAAACATTTTAGCTTATCCATAAATCTTTAAAACTACTCATTTCACCATGGAAAATGAATTTGGATATCTAATTATGCTGGTTGCACAGCTCTTTAACCAAAGAATCCTTCTTGTGATATTAATTGTTCTATCCTTAAAAGCTTTGCTTATCATGCCAGAAAGATTTTGCTGAAAGGACCCTGATATAGCTGTCTCGTATGAGGCTATGCCAGTGCCTGGCAAATACAGAAGTGGATGCTCACAGTCATCTATTGGATGGAACACAGCGCCCCCAATGGAGAGCTAGAGAAATTACCCAAGGAGCTGAAGGGGTCTACAACCCTATAGGTGGAACAAAAATATGAACTAACCAGTACCCCCAGAGCTCGGGTCTGTAGCAGAAGATGGCCTAGTCAGCCATCATTGGAAAGAGAGGCCCCTAGGTCTTGCAAACTTTATATGCCCCAGTACAGGTGAACGCCAGGGCCAAAAAGTGGGAGTGGGTGGGTAGGGGAGCAGGGCGGGGGGAGGGTATAGGGGACTTTCAGTATAGCATTTGAAATGTCAATAAAGAAAATATCTTGAGGGGTAGCTAGGGCGCAGGGTCGGCTGACACTCGCCAGCTACCCACAACACCCACCACAGGATCTTAAGACTTCTGGTGAGTGGAACACAGCTTCTGCTCCAATCCAATTCCGCGCGGGACCTGAGACTGCATTAGTTAGGGAAGCAGAAACCGGCCTGAGTAGGGCCACAGGCCTCATCCGGCCGGAACAGCACCAGTGTAGCTAGAGCGCAGGGTCGGCTGACACCTGCCAGCTACCCACGACCCCCGCCACAGGATTTTGAGACTGCTGGTGAGTGGAACACAGCTTCTGCTCCAGTCCAATCACGCGGGACCTGAGACTGCTCTGGTTGGGGAGGCAGAAATCCGGCCTACGTAGGGCCACAAGCCTCTTCCGGTCAGAAAAGCACCAGGGTAGCTAGGGCGCAGGGTCGGCTGACACTCGCCAGCTACCCACAACACCTGCCACAGGATCTTAGGACTTCTGGTGAGTGGAACACAGCTCCTGCTCCAATCCAATTGTGCGCGGGACCTGAGACTGCATTAGTTAGGGAAGCAGAAACCTGCCTGAGTAGGGCCACAGGCCTCATCTGGCCGGAACAGCACCGGTGTAGCTTGAGCGCAGTGTTGGCTGACACCAGCCAGCTACCCACGACCCCCGCCACAGGATTTAGAGACTGCTGGTGAGTGGAACACAGCTTCTGCTCCAATCTTTAAACAGTGACAACGACAACAACTAACCCCAGAGATTACCAGATGGCGAAAGGTAAACGTAATGATCTTAATAACAGAAACCAAGACCACTCACCATCATCAGAACCCAGCACTCCCACTTCACCCAGTCCAGGGCACCCCAACACACCGGAAAAGCTAGACACGGATCTAAAAGCATATCTCCTGATGATGGTAGAGGACTTCAAGAAGGACTTTAATAACACACTTAAAGAAATACAAAGGAACACTGGTAAACAGGTAGAAGACAATAAAGAGGAAGCACAAAAATCCCTTAAAGAATTGCAGGAGAACACTGCTAAAGAGTTACAAATCCTTAAAGAAAAACAGGATAACCTAATCAAACAGGTAGAAGTCCTTAATGAAAAACAGGAAAACACATCCAAACAGATGATGGGAATGAACAAAACCATACTAGACCTAAAAAGGGAAGTAGACACAATAAAGAAAACCCAAAATGAGGCAACACTGGAGATAGAAACCCTAGGAAAGAAATCTGGAACCATAGATACGAGCATCAGCAACAGAATACAAGAGATGGAAGAGAGAATCTCAGGTGCAGAAGATTCCATAGAGAACATCGGCACAACAATCAAGGAAAATGTAAAATGCAAAAAGATCCTAACTCAAAACATCCAAGAAATACAGGACACAATGAGAAGACCAAACCTACGGATAATAGGAGTGGATGAGAATGAAGATTTTCAACTCAAAGGACCAGCAAACATCTTCAACAAAATTATAGAAGAAAACTTCCCAAATCTAAAGAAAGAGATGCCCATGAACATACAAGAAGCCTACAGAACTCCAAATAGACTGGACCAGAAAAGAAATACCTCCCGACACATAATAATCAGAACAACAAATGCTCTAAATAAAGATAGAATACTAAAAGCAGTAAGGGAAAAAGGCCAAGTAACATATAAAGGCAAGCCTATCAGAATTACACCAGATTTTTCACCAGAGACTATGAAAGCCAGAAGATCCTGGACGGATGTTATACAGACACTAAAAGAACACAAATTACAGCCCAGGCTACTATACCCAGCCAAACTCTCAATTAACATAGATGGAGAAACCAAAGTATTCCAAGACAAAACCAAATTCACAAATTATCTCTCCACGAATCCAGCCCTTCAAAGGATAATAACAGAAAAAAACCAATACAAGAACAGGAACCACGCCCTAGAAACTACAAGAAGGTAATCCCTCAACAAACCTAAAAGAAGACAGCCACAAGAACAGAATGCCAACTTTAACAACAAAAATAACAGGAAACAACAATTACTTTTCCTTAATATCTCTTAATATCAATGGACTCAACTCCCCGATAAAAAGACATAGACTAACAAACTGGCTACACAAACAAGACCCAACATTTTGCTGCTTACAGGAAACTCATCTCAGAGAAAAAGATAGACACTACCTCAGAATGAAAGGCTGGAAAACAATTTTCCAAGCAAATGGTATGAAGAAACAAGCTGGAGTAGCCATTCATATATCTGATAAGATTGACTTCCAACCCAAAGTCATTAAAAAAGACAGGGAGGGACACTTCATACTCATCAAAGGTAAAATCCTCCAAGAGGAACTATCAATCCTGAATATCTATGCTCCAAATACAAAGGCAGCCACATTCATTAAAGAAACTTTAGTAAATCTCAAAGCACACATTGCACCTCATACAATAATAGTGGGAGACTTCAACACACCACTTTCACCAATGGACAGATCATGGAAACAGAAACTAAACAGGGACACAGTGAAACTAACAGAAGTTATGAATCAAATGGATCTGGCAGATATCTACAGAACATTCTATCCTAAAACAAAAGGATATACCTTCTTCTCAGCACCTCATGGTACCTTCTCCAAAATTGACCACATAATTGGTCACAAAACAGGCCTCAACAGATACAAAAATATTGAAATTGTCCCATGCATCCTATCAGATCACCATGGACTAAGGCTGATCTTCAATAACAAAATAAATAATAGAAAGCCAACCTTCACGTGGAAACTGAACAACACTCTTCTCAATGATACCTTGGTCAAGGAAGGAATAAAGAAAGAAATTAAGGATTTTTAGAGTTCAATGAAAATGAAGCCACAACATATCCAAACTTATGGGACACAATGAAAGCATTTCTAAGAGGAAAACTCATAGCTCTGAGTGCCTCCAAAAGGAAACTAGAGAGAGCACACATTAGCAGCTTGACAACATACCTAAAAGCACTAGAACAAAAGGAAGCAAATTCACCCAAGAGGAGTAGACAGCAGGAAATAATCAAACTCAGGGGCGAAATCAACCAAGTGGAAACAAGAAGAACTATTCAAAGAATCAACCAATCAAGGAGCTGGTTCTTTGAGAAAATCAACAAGATAGATAAACCCTTAGCCAGACTCACTAGAGGGCACAGGGAAAGCATCCTAATTAACAAAATCAGAAATGAAAAAGAAGACATAACAACAGATCCTGAAGACATCCAAAACACCATCAGATCCTTCTACCAAAGGCTATACTCAACAAAACTGGAGAACCTGGATGAAATGGAAAAGTTCCTAGACAGATACCAGGTACCAAAGTTGAATCAAGATCAGGTTAATGATCTAAACAGCCCTATATCCCCCAAAGAAATAGAAGCAGTCATTAATAGTCTCCCAACCAAAAAAAGCCCAGGACCAGATGGGTTTAGTGCAGAGTTCTATCAGACCTTCAAAGAAGATCTAATCCCAGTTCTTCACAAACTATTCCACAAAATAGAAACAGAAGGTACTCTACCCAACTCATTCTATGAAGCCACAATTACTCTGATACCTAAACCACAAAAAGACCCAACAAAGATAGAAAACTTCAGACCAATATCCCTTATGAATATTGATGCAAAAATCCTCAATAAAGTTCTTGCTAAGCGAATCCAAGAACACATCAAAACAATCATCCATCCTGACCAAGCAGGTTTCATCCCAGGGATTCAGGGATGGTTCAATATACGGAAATCCATCAACGTAATCCAGTATATAAACAAACCCAAAGACAAAAACCACATGGTCATCTCGTTAGATGCGGAAAAAGCATTTGACAAGATCCAACACCCATTCATGATAAAAGTCTTGGAAAGATCAGGAATTCAAGCCCATACCTAAACATGATAAAAGCAATCTACAGCAAACCAGTAGGCAACATCAAAGTAAATGGTGAGAAGCTTGAAGCAATCCCTCTAAAATCAGGGACTAGACAAGGCTGTCCACTTTCTCCATACCTATTCAACATTGTACTGGAAGTCCTAGCCAGAGCAATTCGACAACAAAAGGAGATCAAAGGGATACAAATTGGAAAAGATGAAGTCAAAATATCACTTTTTGCAGATGATATGATAGTATATTTAAGTGACCCTAAAAATTCCACCAGAGAACTCCTAAGCCTGATAAACAGCTTCGGTGAAGTAGCTGGATATAAAATTAACTCAAACAAATCAATGGCCTTTCTCTACACAAAGAATAAACAGGCTGAGAAAGAAATTAGGGAAACAGCACCCTTCTCAATAGTCACAAATAATATAAAATATCTTGGCGTGACTCTAACTAAGGAAGTGAAAGATCTGTATAATAAAAACTTCAAGTCTCTGAAGAAAGAAATTATAGAAGATCTCAGAAGATGGAAAAATCTCCCATGCTCATGGATTGGCAGGATCAACATTGTAAAAATGGCTATCTTGCCAAAAGCAATCTACAGATTCAATGCAATCCCCATCAAAATTCCAACTCAATTCTTCAACGAATTAGAAAGTGCAATCTGCAAATTCATCTGGAATAACAAAAAACCTAGGATAGCAAAAACTCTTCTCAAGGATAAAAGAACCTCTGGTGGAATCACCATATCGGACCTAAAGCTTTACTACAGAGCAATTGTGATAAAAACTGCGTGTTACTGGTATAGTGACAGACAAATAGACCAATGGAATAGAATTGAAGACCCAGAAATGAACCCACATACCTATGGTCACTTGATCTTCGACAAGGGAGCTAAAAACATCCAGTGGAAGAAAGACAGCATTTTCAACAAATGGTGCTGGCACAACTGGTTGTTAACATGTAGAAGAATGCGAATCGATCCATTCCTATCTCCTTGTACTAAGGTCAAGTCTAAGTGGATCAAGGAACTTCACATAAAACCAGAGACACTGAAACTTATAGAGGAGAAAGTGGGGAAAAGCCTTGAAGATATGGGCACAGGGGAAAAATTCCTGAATCGAACAGTAATGGCTTGTGCTGTAAGATCGAGAATTGACAAGTGGGACCTCATGAAACTGCAAAGCTTCTGCAAGGCAAAAGACACCATCAATAAGACAAAAAAACCACCAACAGATTGGGAAAGGATCTTCACCTATCATTAATCAGATAAGGGACTAATATCCAATATATATAAAGAACTCAAGAAGGTGGACTCCAGAAAGTCAAATAACCCCATTAAAAAATGGGGCTCAGAACTGAACAAAGAATTCTCACCTGAGGAATACCAAATGGCAGAGAAGCACCTGAAAAAATGTTCAACATCCTTAATCATCAGGGAAATGCAAATCAAAACAACCCTGAGATTCCACCTCACACCAGTCAGAATGGCTAAGATCAAAAATTCAGGTGACAGCAGATGCTGGCGAGGATGTGGAGAAAGAGGAACACTCCTCCATTGTTGGTGGGATTGCAAGCTTGTACAACCACTCTGGAAATCAGTCTGGCGGTTCCTCAGAAAATTGGACATAGTACTACCGGAGGATCCAGCAATACCTCTCCTGGGCATATATCCAGAAGATGTCCCAACCGGTAAAAAGGACACATGCTCCACTATGTTCATAGCAGCCCTATTTATAATAGCCAGAAGCTGGAAAGAACCCAGATGTCCCTCAACAGAGGAATGGATACAGAAATTATGGTACATTTACACAATGGAGTACTACTCAGCTATTAAAAAGAATGAATTTATGAAATTCCTAGCCAAATGGATGGACCTGGAGGGCATCATCTTGAGTGAAGTAACACAATCACAAAAGAACTCACACAATATGTATTCACTGATAAGTGGATATTAGCCCCAAACTTAGGATACCCAAGATATGAGATACAATTTGCTAAACGCATGAAACTCAAGAAGAATGAAGACCAAAGTGTGGACACTGTGCCCCTTCTTAGAATTGGGAACAAAACTCCCAGGGAAGGAGTTACAGAGACAAAGTTCGTAGCTGTGATGAAAGGATAGACCATTTAGAGACTGCCGTATCCAGGGATCCATCCCATAATCAACTTCTAAACGCTGACACCATTGCATACACTAGCAAGATTTTGCTGAAAGGACCCAAATATAGCTGTCTCTTGTGAGACGATGCCGGGGCCTAGCAAACACAGGAGTGGATGTTCACAGTCAGCTATTGGATGTATCACAGGGCTCCCAATGGAGAAGCTAGAGAAAGTACCCAAGGAGCTAAAGGGATCTGCAACCATATTGTTGGAACAACATGATGTACTAACCAGAACCCCGGAGCTCTTGTCTCTAGCTGCATATGTATTGAAAGATGGTCTAGTCGGCCATCAATGGAAAGAGAGGCCCATTGGACTTGCAAACTTTATATGCCCCAATATAGGGGAATGCCAGGGCCAAAAGAATGGGAATGGGTGGGTAGGGGAGTGGGGGGCGCTATGGGGGACTTTTGGGATAACATTGGAAATGTAATTGAGGAAAATATGTAATAAAAATATTAAAAATTTAAAAAAAAAAGAAAATATCTTAAAAAAATGCACCCATAAAGCCTGAGGCAGTTGGTCCTATAGAAAGTGAAAGTGGGTATTCTAAGTTTGTGGGCTAATATACACTTATCAGTGAGTACATATCATGTGAGTTCTTTTGTGATTGGGTTACCTCACTCAGGATGATGCCCTCCAGGTCCATCCATTTGGCTAGGAATTTCATAAATTCATTCTTTTTAATAGCTGAGTAGTACTCCATTGTGTAAATGTACCACATTTCCTGTATTCATTCCTCTTTTGAGGGACATCTGGGTTCTTTCCAGCTTCTGGTTATTATAAATAAGGCTGTTATGACCATTGTGGAGCATGTGTCCTTCTTACCAGTTGGAACATTTTCTGGATATATGCCCAGAAGAGGTATTGCTGGATCATCCAGTAGTACTATGTCCAATTTTCTGAGGAACCGCCAGACTGATTTCCAGAGTGGTTGTACAAGCTTGCAATCCTACCAACAATGGAGGAGTGTTCCTCTTTCTCCACATCCTTGCCAGAATCTGCTGTCACCTGAGTTTTTGATCTAAGCCATTCTGACTGGTGTGAGGTGGAATCTCAGGGTTGCTTTAATTAGCATTTCCCTGATGATTAAGGATGCTGAAACTTAGAATACCCAAGATACAAGATACACTCTGAAAAACACATGAAACTCAAGAAGAACAAAGACCAAAATGTGGACACTTTGCCCCTTCTTAGAATTGGGAAAAAATAACACCCATGGAAGGAGTTACAGAGACAAAGTTTGGAGCTGTGATGAAAGGATGGGCCATCTAGAGACTGCCATATCCGGGGATCCATCCCGTAATCAGCCTCCAAACATTGACACCATTGCATACACTAGCAAGATTTTGCTGAAAGGACCCAGATATAGCTGTCTCTTGTGAGGCTATGCAGGGGCCTAGCAAACACAGAAGTGGATGCTCACAGTTAGCTATTGGATAGATCACAGGGCTCCCAATGGAGGAGCTAGAGAAAGTACCCAAGGAGCTAAAGGGGTCTGCAACCCTATAGGTGGAACAACAATATGAACTAACCAGTACCTCCCCAGAGCTTGTGTTTCTAGCTGCATATGTATCAGAAGATGGTGTAGTCAGCCATCATTGGAAAGAGAGGCCCATCAGTCTTGCAAACTTATCTGCCTCAGTACAGGGGAATGCCAGGGCCAAGAAGTGGGAGTGTGTGTGTGTGGGGGGGGGGACTGGGGAGAGGGTATTGGGGGGACTTTTGGGATAGCATTGGAAATGTAAATGAAGAAAATACCTAATAAAAAAATAAAATAAAAAGAAAGTGAAAGTGGAATAATAGTTAGTAGTACTGGAACACATGGGGCATCTGAACTAGGTCAAAATTTACTAAGCTATTGTTCAGGGAACTTCTGGTATTCTGTTGCAAGTAAGGTAGATATAAATATTATGCATATTTCAAAAATGCTAGCAGAGAGACTTTTGAGTGTTTCCATTAGAAAAGATAAGTATTTGAGAAGACAGACATTCTTACCTTGAATCGAACCTTACATGTAGGATGAATACATATATTGAAATGTCACTATCTTTCCAGTGGTGAGAAAAGTTTGAGGGACTCATTAAAATAATTCTCCTGCTGTTTAAAAATGACCAATGTCATTTTAGGAGCCTTTGGTTGCCTGCTATCACCATAGTGTGGATAAAAGTAATACTGTCCCTTGCTATGATTCTACATAGGATTAAATAATTTATAATAAGCATCATCAAAATATCATATACCTGGCAAAAATGTGATGGAAACCCATAGACTAAAAAACACATGGAAGAGACTTTTTTATAGGTATAAAAATTACAACTATTTTTAAACACCCTTTCCCAAATGCCAAAATTGTCTGTGTAAAATATCAATTGTCAATGGAAAGTTGACCCTTTCTTTAGAAGACAAAACAAAAAACAAAACAAAAAAACAAAATCAAGACTAAGCCAAACACATGCCATTCTAAGCAAGTGCCAATGCCCCCATCTATCTCCCTGTTTTTGTTGTTGTGGTGGTGGTGGTGGTAGTGGTGGTATCTAGATTCTGCATATGGGAGAAGACAAACCATGTTTGTCTTTCTGAATCTGGGTAATTCTGCTGATGTTACAATTTCTGCATTCACCCTTCTTCTGCAAACCACATGGTTCAAGGACTCTTAACAAGCTCTATAACTTGGGCAAGTCAGTTCAATTTTCTGGCTTTTAATCCCTTTTGTCCTAAAGAATAATTAATACTATTTAGTTCTATATTTTAAATTATAATTATTAGCTCACACCAATTGTATAAGGATTTGTGTTATGACATTTCCTTATGTGCATATAATTCATTTGATTCACTCTCCCAATTACTCTTTGTTTTAAATTCCCCATTCCTCCTCTCTCTTTCCCTTCCCCTTTCTAGGAATCTCTATTTTGGTTTCATGGCCTCCTTTTTTTCCTCCAAGAAGCCTATGAAAAATGCCATTATCCTTCATTATTAGAAAAGTGCAAATCAAAACTTCTTTGAGATTTCACTTCACCCCAATCTGTGTGGTTGTCATCAGCAAATCATTGCAAATGCTGGAGAGGGCGTGGGAGGCAAACATCCCTTACATACTTCTTTCTTTCTTTGTTCTTTCTCTCTCTCTCTCTCTCTCTCTCTCTCTCTCTCTCTCTCTCTCTCTCTCTCTTTCTTTCTTTTTTTCCTTTCTTCCTGGTTTGTACAATTTTGAAAATTGGCTTATTTATACACTTTACATCCCAATAACAGTTCCCCCTAGGTTCCTGTCCTCCCAGTACCCCCTCATGCAAAATTTCCACCCACACCTCCCCTTCTCCTTTCAGAAGGAGTTGCCTCTCTAAATATCACCCCCATATTCCACCCCTACCCCTGACATATCAGGTAGCTGCAGGACTAGGCACATCCTCTCTCACTGAACTCAGACAAGGCAGTCCATTTAGGGGAATGGGGATCCACAGGCAGGCAGGCAACAGATTCAGGGCGAGCACCCACTCCTATTATTGGGGATCAAGTTGCTAATTTGTTCAGGGGACCTAGATCCAGCCTGTGCTTGCTCTTTGGTTGGTTATTCAGTCTCTGGGAGTCCCCAAGGGTCCAGGTTAGTTGTCTCTGTTGGTTTTCCTGTGAAGTCCCTGTCCTCTTAAGGTCCCTTAATCCTTCTCCCAACTCTTCCATAATATCCTGGAGCTCTATCTAATATTTGGCTGTGGATGTCTGCATCTCTCTCCATTGGCTGCTGAGTGGAGCCTCTCAGAGGACAATTATACTAGGTTCCTGTCTCTGTGAGGACTCTTCGAAAGTGTCTAAGTTCTCTGGAATATTAGATACAGAGAACATATTTTGACTACTGTAATACTTTCATGTTTATTCCACATGCTGTGTTTGTTTAAAGACAATGCCCTACATAGTGACTCTGTTGGTATGCAGATTCTACAGCCTTAGCATTAAATTTCTTCAAGTGGAATTTCCTGTGCAGATAAAGCACTGCTCATGACAAGCTTTGACACTGGGGACATTTCCTTTGATTAAACTCACGTCAAAATGTGTATGGGAGTCACATTGCTTAGCCCTTTGTTTCTGTGAGAGCGGTGCCCTTTACAAAGTCAGCTGAAGATATTCAAAGCAATTTTCTAAAATATTTCAGTTGATTTCTCAAGCTGCTATGCTGCCTCATGCTGACATCTAAATCAAGTGAGGCTGTACCCTTCAGGGTGCAAATTGACGGACTGGCACCAGGCTAACACAGAGAGACTGTGGAGAATCGATACAGACCATTTAAGAGTCACAACTATGTTTCATGTTTGACGTGTGAGTTTACACTTAGTGAGTGGGAGAGCTTTTTCTCTATAGCAGCGATAGACTCATTAGGAAGTGTCAGTTGGGATTATAATGTATGTTAAATAAATATGGCCAGTACTGAAACAGCCTCATTAACTGGTTAGGAAAGTGTCTGGATGTGGAAGCAGCTTCGCAGACTTGGTTAGAATAGGATTTGTAGACACCTCTCTCTAATAGACTTGTCACAGGGCTTAAAATACACTAGTAGGAAAGGAAGCATGAGGGTACAAAACCCCTTTTATCTGAGGTGTGGAACAAAATGATATGCCATGTGTTTAAGAAGACAGTTTGCTTATTATTTTTAAATCGTATGTATTCGTTAAAAAGAAATGTTAAAAAGTAAAAATGTGTTGGACATCTGGCCGTTCTTTGTCAGCTTAACAAACACACAGGCAGGCTGTGTGAAGAAGCACGTGCCCATGCTCACAGGGTGATTTCCAAACATGAAGCTTTACCAACAGAGTTTAAACGAATCAGGCTCACATCACCCTTCAGGACAGAATGACAGAGGAACCAAGGATGCTAGTGATAGCACCCATAGAAATGTCTTTCAGGAGATACTCTTGTGATCCCCAGGTCTCTTGTTCTGCCTCATCTTGAGGATTTATGTCTGGCCCTTGCTCTTCTGCCCTGTACCTTTTTGGGTGCAGAAGACATGAATCACTGGGGGAACCATGAACTTCTCTGCTGTGTCTCCTGACCCCAGCCTTGATCTTTTTGTTCCATCAGTCATGGTTCTGTAGAGGATCCTGGCAGCTTAGCTGTCAACCACTTCCTGGGTCTGGTCAAATCCCTATCTTAAGAACAGGTTGGCATTGCTCCTTGTGTTTTGTTATAGGGTCTGTGTAGCCCAGGATGGCCTCAAACACTATACTGTAGCTGAGGATGACTTTAAATTCCTGACCCTCCTATATGTACCTCCCAAGTTCTAAGACTACAGGCACATAACCATATCAATTTTAGGTTTTATATGGCCCTGGGATCAAATTCAGGGATTCTCATATGTTAGACGAACATTCTATGAACTGCCCCAGCTCCAGGCTCTAGCACATTTTTAAAAATGTTAGCTTTACTTTCCTCTGTTTATATGAATGTTTTTTCTGCATGCACTTATGAACCCAGGCTCTTTGCAAGAGCAAGAAGTGCTCCTAACCACTGAGCCATCTCTCCAGCCACTCTCTGGTTATGTTTTAATAGCTCAGAAACAGTTTATGTCTTATATTTTGTCTTTACTGGTAGAATGCTTTCTCTGCCTGCCTCAGGTAATGATTTGCTCCTGCCTTCTACCAATCACATATTTCCCCTTATTTTCCTAGAACTGCTGTTGGTGATGGCAAAACATAGCTTGTATCTGAAAACAAAAGAACTTTCAAGCATAATTGGCCTTGTCAATTTCTTCAGGACATTCATGAAACCAGTCATAAAATCCCAGCAGGATCTCCAATTTATGGACCCGTTGTATCTTTCTATATTATGTTTCCTGAATAAAAATTAGAAAACTTGGTTATTAGAACCAAGTTGTCTTATCATCCAGATTATATTCTGAATTCAACTTAATAGTAACACTTTCTTCAGTCCAGAAAAGATCAATGCTAGTTTTACTAGGTAGCAAAAACTTCAAGTATTCAATTGGAGATAGTATATGTTTAAATGTTAAAATATTCAGCTGTCTCTAATAATTAATTGAGTTGGCATATAGTCTTATTCAGTAAGGAAGTACTGTTTTAATAAAAAGAAATGAAGCCATTTATTAAAATGTTAATCCATATAAAGTGCTTGGACGAGATCCTGGTCCTCCACTAAGGGCTTCTTTTGACACTTCTCCAACTCCTTAGCAACCTTCGTCTGGGGAAGCCTCTTCTCAGGACTACAGCCCACTGTGGAGAACTACATATCCCAGGGTACCTTGCTAGCTTCAGCTGGAAGGCAGCCAGTGGGAGGAGCCATGGTGAGATCAGCTTTGGGAAGAAGAAGATAATTAAATCTTGCTGGGTCCTAATTTGCTCACTACCTTGGAAGCAATCCAGTCCCTCCTTGCAGATCTTCATCCCCTGATGTAGGACCAGTTCCTCTTTTGTTCCTTCAGCCCTAGGTAAGGAAATGCTTTGCCTGCGTTTACTGGTCCCAAGTGCTTCCATTTTCCATTCTCACTTTATAACTCTGCCCAGGTTTCTGTGATTGGTTCCCTCCACTTCTTGTTGTCTAACCAATTACCTTAGGGGTTCACAAGTCTTGTTGCACGTTTTCATCTGTATGGATCTTCTGATAACCACCAGTACGTGGTCCTCATCCCTCCGAGAGCAGTGTTACAGGCCTTTGGAGAGTCCCATCATTCAACAGCTCCATGGGTAATGAAGCCAGACCTGAGAACCACTTAGTGAAAGCAACTGAGTGGATTCTGTTTCCTCCAAGACCTGACTGATGAGAGCTCAGTCTATGTCATGTGTTTAATGTTTAAAACTGCCGCCTTGATGCACCATCATTCCCACTCATTTATAGATGAGACACTTGGAATTCTTGTTCATATACAACTTTTCAGTCAGTCCTAGGGATGGAGAGTGTGTGTCCAGAAGTCTTCCAGCTGATGCCTGTGTTCCTGGCCCAGTGACTTCACACTGGCACAAACAACTCTCTCAAAACTTCTTCCAAAAACTCCACACATCCCCATCATGTTCACCTGATGACCGTGCTCCTTGCCTCACCAAGTACCCCACAGGGATTCTGCCAAACACACCATCACCTCCACCTGCTTCTTTGCATCTGCATCTTCCATCAGAGGACTGACCACGGGTGGCCTATTTATGCTCATATTCCCAACCACTCTATCGGGCACACCAGATCCTATTTACTCTTGCTTCTCTCCAATTCAACATGATCCTCTGCATCTGTTTTGTCCCTACTGGAGTGTTTCCATCAGCACAGCATAGGAATATCTTTTCTTCTCTTAAAAGATAGAAATGCAGATTGATTTCATTTCTTCCACCAACTTCCACTCTCTTAATTTTGTCTGAAAAAGAAGCTACTAAAGTTTTCCAATAATTTTCTCTATAACTATTCTTTGACTTGCTCTGCCTTAACTAGCCCTCCTTGAAGTCATTGATAAGATTCACATGCTAAGCCCATGGATAGGCTCCCTACCTGTCTGTGAGTATTTAGTGTATTTGACAGCTTCTCCACCTTGATCTTAGAACAGAGTTTTATTTTGGCTTCTTGGCCATTTACCAACTCCATGTGGTCATCTTAACTGGACCCTCTTCTTTTTTGCAGTTCTGTTAACTTCAGTGTATTTCTGACCTCGATCTTTGATTCTTTTTTCTTTTCCCCAAGATAGGGTTTCTCTGTATAGTCTTGGCTCTCCTGGAACTTACTCTGTGGACCAGGCTGGCTTTGAACTCAGAGATCCTCCTGACTCTGCTTCTCAAGGACTGGGATTAAAGATGTGCACTGCCACCACCCCGCTTCACTTTTGACTCTTATTTGTAGTTATTCATAGTGGTGGTTTCCTCCAGAAGCATTGCTTTGAATACTATAAGATTACCAAATTGATGCCTCTATCTTGCATCTTTTGCTGACATCTTTACCATCCCAATAGCCTGTGCAATCTCTATACGAGGTATTTAATAGTCATTGATGATTTTTTTGAAGTTGATCCCATCATTCTTTCCAGGTCAGAACATCTCAACACAGCCTTGAAGTGCACTTGTTCCCTACTCCCAGCCAATGTTATCATATGGACTCTCCAAAGCATATGCAGGAGCCTGTGCTTCATCCACAACCCCACTCTCCTAAGCTACTTGCTTGGGTCTCCAGTCTCTGAACATGTTTCTTGCTTCTACACTGCTTGCCCAATATCTAAAATCTCTTTCCATAATGCTTCCCTTTAAAATATGATTCAGATCATATGATGGCATTTCTCAATAGCCCTGGGAAAGCTTATTTTATCCCACCAAAAGCATCTATATAACTCTCTTTTTTTCTGTTCCACCTCTCTGACTTCAGATCCCACTTCTTCCCCACAGTTACTCCTCGCTGAATATGTTAGTTTCCGTGTTTCTCTTTAAGACAGGCTCCTGCCTCTGCCATTTCTGTCACTCTTGAATGTATCCACATCTGTTTGACCAGCTTTCTCACTTTCTAAGTCTTGTTCAGCTCTCTGGGACCCTCCTTCTGGTCATCCTCCAGCAATTTGTCTTCTATCACTAATTCTCTGTTTGTCCTGATTCCCATTTCTTTTCTATATTATAGAGTTGTCTACATTATAAATGTCACATATCACCCAAAATATAGATTTCCATGTCAGGAATTTTGAGATTGACTTTCATAATATTCCTTTAGGTTAAAAAAAAATTAGTTTCTTTTATGCTATAGTACTCAAAACGTTTGGTTGCTTGTTGGTTCAAGTTCAGTGGTATTTGCAACTAATTGACCAGAAAAATTACAGATTGCTCTTTCCCTTTCACACCCCCATTACTTCACTTGGACAGCCTTAAAAATTTTTTTTATTGAAACATGAATGCTAAAGAATTTTTATTGCAATTTTAGAATAGTAGATGATAGAATGCTTTCTTCTTGCTAGCCAAGTACCAAGAGTCAAAGTGTTCTGCTTATGATAATGAGACACAGATATAAAAAAATAAAGATGAGACATCTCTTTCTAGATTAAATTGATTATATAGTATCTAAGAAATGAGTTCTAGAGAGAAGTTTATGGATTGACAACGTGTATCTTCCTTAAGCTTTGATCTAGTCCATGATATCTCAGGCGGGCATCTATTCCCTACATTCTGTGCTCTATAGCATCTGCCAACATTTTCTAATATGAAGAAATGCCTCACAGCATGGAATTTGGGCTGACAGGATGCATAGGGGAATCAAGAGGTTTAAGGTAATGTTCAATATTTCACAGTACATAGCCCTCAGGGTGATATTCTCTAGAAGAAATCATAATTGGAGCTGAGCTAAATAGCTTTGTTCCCCTCAAATGTGAGCTTGGTTACTTTATCAAGGAAACAGATGTTTATTGCTTTCAGGCAGAGCATAATAAGTGGGGAAGGTTTACAAGCCTCTTTTCCACCCAGAAAGCATTTTTGTCAGCTTCTTCATCCTTTGAGAAAATTACCAAATCAAGTCTTGAAGGGTGAATGATTAGTGGGCGGCGTGCTTGGCATCTCATTTCTTCTTCCAGGCTGGGGATACAGAGATGTCATTGACCTCCCACTTAGGAACTCAGGATTTTTGACAGCAGAGTTGTCTTGAGGGCATTTTTCGTGGAGCAGAGAACACAACTATGGCTTAATGTGCAAAAGCAATAGAGTCTGGCATGAGCCACTCAGTGTGGCTTCAGTTGTGGCTTACACATTGTGATTCAAGGGCTGGCACTTAACTACAAGGGAGAAATGGATCCTACATTCTCACCCCCCCCCCCCCCAAAGTAATTTGGAACATGCTGAAGAAGTCACCTAGTAACCTCTTTATCCTTTTCAGTGTCCAAAGTTTTCAAGGACCATTTTTTTTAAGGATTGAGAGTTGTAGTTAACGATGGAAGTCTCTAGATGTTTCATTCTCTACTTAGAAAGCACTCAGAAGTTCTTCATGCACATGGAAATGTCTTAGTTTTGAATGACATAACATATACCGTTTTAATAATGGTTATATATATATATATATATATATACATACACACACACACACACACACATATATATATATATGAGATGGCAGTCTGAGAAAGATTATCTTTTTTTTTTTTAAGATTTATTTATTTATTTATTTATTTATTTATTTATTTATTTATTTATTATATGTAAGTACACTGTAGCTGTCTTCAGACACTCCAGAAGAGGGAGTCAGATCTCATTCCGGATGGTTGTGAGCCACCGTGTGGTTGCTGGAATTTGAACTCTGGACCTTCGGAAGAGCAGTCGGGTGCTCTTACCCACTGAGCCATCTCACCAGCCTGAGAAAGACTATCTTATAAGGTCTTGTATATCTTGTAATGTGGAAGAGAGTCAGGACCAACAGAGCTTGGAGAACCTTTGCCCACACTCAGGCTCATGATCAGAATCAAGTGGAATGGGAATTCAGAAACTGCTACAGATTCAGTCTTACATGTTGCTGAACATGTGGGCATACCACTGTATAATGGCTGTGAGAATCCTTCTAGCTGGTGTCCTTTGCTGTGAGAGTTACTAATAATACAATATGTGATCTGGTCCCATCAGTTACGTTGGACTCGAAACTCCCCTGCTATTCCTGTCATTCTTGTAATGGTGGATCACACACTTCCTCATAAACTGAAAACTCTTTGAAGGTGATGGGAGAGCATGGTATTTGGAGATGGGATACATGGATGTGGATCCTTGGTTTGTGGAAGCAATGGAGGGAAGATGAGATCTTTCCAAAGCTTTTAGTTCGTTCCTGGATAAAGTCGCTATAACATATGACAAACCAATTAGAGCAAAACGTTGTGGTTTGAATGAAAAACGTCTTCTATAGGCTCATGTACTTGAATACTTGGTCCTTAGCTTATGTCATTGCTAGGGGAGGTTATGGAACCCTTAGGAAGCTGATCCTTGCTGGATGACATGTGACATTGTGGGTGGTGTCTGAGATAATATAGCCTTACCTCACTTCTCGTTTGTTCCCTCCTCCCTCAGGGCTTCGTGTGTGGAGGAACAGTGGTCAGCCAACTTCCTGTTCCTGCTCCCATGCTTCCCCTCCCTGTTGCTGTGCCTGCTCTATCATGATGAACTCTATCTCCCTGGAATGGTAAGCTAAAATAAACCCATTTTTCCTTTAAGTTGCTGTTGGTATGTTGTCATAACAACAGAAAGTAACCAAATGTAAGCATAGAGTTTTACAAAATCTAAAGCCCTCCACTAAAAAACGAGATACCAGCATGTATGTAAGCCTGTGTATTTTCATGCTGTGTTTGTTAGAAGTACATATTTTGGGGTAAGAACAACTAGACAAAGGGATTACAGCAAACATAGAGATAAAGTGGAGGAGTTTTGCCAGACAGAATCTTCTCAGCTTCTCTTGCACTCATGTGTGAGTATATTCCTTTCCTCTAGAATAGGTAGCTCTGGGTTGAATGTTTACATATCTACTTAAGGAGAAGATAGTGAGCAGGTTAACTGTAACCTTGTTTTATTTGTTTGTTTCTGGATTTTTGAATTCCAAGCAGCTATACCTTGCCTACCTGTGCGCGAGTGTGTATGTTTGTGTATGTGTATACACATGTGCATGTGTTCGTTCAAATGTATGTGGGTGCACATAAATGTGGATAAATATGTAGCAGTCAGATGCTGATCTTGACTGTCATCCCTAAGTCTCTTCTTGCTTTTTGAGCTAAACTCACCCATTGGCCTGAAGCATACCAATTAGGCTAGGCTAGTTAGCCAGCCAGCCTGGGAGCATCCTGCAGAATTTACCTCTCCAGCACTGGGATGGGAAGCATATGCCAACACATGTGCTTGTGTGTGCAGTTTTTGTGCATGTGTGTATTTTGTGTATGTGGAGGACACATGAGGACACTGAACGTCCTGCTTTATTGCTCTCAGCCTTATTCTCCCAAGGCAGAGTCTTTCACAAATCTGGAGCTAGGTTTGTGGCCATCAAGCTCAGCAGCCATCCTGTCTCTGCCCTCCCCACCCATAGCCTTGGGTTTACAGGGCATGGTGACAACCCCTGGCTTTTTCTATGCATTCTGGAGATTTTATATGGGCTCTCTCCCTTACTTGTACAGCAAGCACTTTAATGCATGAAGCCATTTCCCTAGCCCTACACCTGGATTGTTACCAGATACCCACCCCAGCCTCCCTAGCAAGATACCTGGAACTTCATTATTAAGTGTGAGTAAAGGGCCATTCATTTAAATTTACTATGAAGAGTTTTACTTTATTTTTATAATGTCAATTGAAAAGTGGGGAAATAACCCAGATACCACCAAAGCAGGATGACAATAAAGACTTAGTATTGACAGTGATTGAATATTCCATAGACATTGGCTTCCCAAGTGACACACAACCCCATGTTGCTCACTACGAAAGTCAATTATCTATAGCTGTTTACCTGATTTTCTTGGTGTTTGCTGAAGCCTCAGAATCATGTTATCTTAACAACTGAGTTACCTGGTGGGGAAAGAGGATCTGAGAAAATGGGAGTTTGCCCTCCTGAGTGGTACAGCTGTTCATGCCTTTCCTGGTGCTTTTGTTTACATAAACATTCCATATTCACTCCCTGTCTTCTCCCTGAAATAAACTCATGAAATGCATGGACTTCATTTTCACTGTAGCAGTTTCCTTCCTAGCATCTTGAATGCAGATTGAGTCTCACAGATAGATCAGTACAGTGTTTCCTTCCCTCCTTACTTCCGCTGCACACATCAAGACCCCAGAACGCTCTGCAGAATGACGCGTCTTATTTTCCTTTAGAGACATCAATTTCTATTATTTTATTGTGCTGTATAGAAATTGTCATAAGCTCATAGGGCACCCAGGGACTTCTTTACCTCAGCCTTTTTTTTCCCCATTCTTTTTGTTCAGTTCTTAAATTATGGTCTTAATAACAGAAATATAATTTTCTACCTATGGAATGATTGAATTGACAGAAAAGACAGGGATCAGATATTTGGGCAACACAAAACAATGGCTTTCAGGAAGTACAAATTCTATCAACAGGTTATTGCTAGGAGCATTGTGTTAATAGATAAGGTAGTAGGGAAATAACATTAAAATATATAAGAAAAAATATCAAATCACTTTTCCAATAAGCATCATCACAGAACCAACCAACAACAGCATAGGTCAACGGTGAGAAATTATCTGGGAGGTGCACAGAAAAAAGAGGTTAAGGAGCCAAGAATAGGTGTGTTGTGGCCAAGGAATTTTGCTCTTAGACCGTGTCTACTCAAGATCCCACATCTCTGTCATATTCTCCCTTGCCTCCACTTAGTTCTGATTCTTTTAAGGAATGTAGTATATTCTCAAAGTTACAGAAAATGTCTTTGGCAATGAAATTAGAAGACCATACTGATGATTTTTAGAAGAACTTATGATGAATAAAGTATAAGACAGCTGCCCATGCAAGACCTGTTCTTGCATGGTCCTGTAGTCAGCCAGAACCCTCCAGCAATAACTCACATGGTGTTTTGTCATCATCTTCAACGCGGAGAAAAGGATGTGATTTAAAAAGTCAATATTTGCTAGAGGAGAACAAGTTAGTCAGAGAATATTGACAGCCAGTGACTTAATACTAAGAGTTTCTAATTCTGAAGGATTGTTTCTGAGAGAACTGTCAGTATTTTTGCTCAATGCATATCCACAGCAGCATATTGCTGGTATTGATGATTTTTTTCTCTTTATTATCCTCCTTTTTTATTATTTCCTCATGTCTTTTGTACAGTGTATTTTGATCATACATACTTTCTTCCTATACTCTTTTCTGACCCATCCTCACTTCCCTACCCACCCCAAACCTGTACATACAATGTGCTGAGTCCATCTAGCATGACTTGTGATACAATTTCAGGGCTCACCACTTTGTACTAAATAACCAATTAGGGGGCTAATCACTAGGAGAGACTAATATGCATTCTTAGTCTTTTTACCTATATCTCATATTTTGGGGGATGGAGTCCTGTGAGATTTTTGCTTTCTACATTATTTTGTTTATTGGTATTGTCCTCTTTCTGATCTTGTTTAGGCAGCCATGTTGTTGAGGTATCATGAGTGTAACTTTCCTGTCATTTCTAGGAGATAGTATTTCACAGCAGACTTCCTGGTCTTCTGACTTGTCCCACAACCTTTCTAATCCCTCTTTCATGATGTTCCCTGAGAATTAGGGGCAGAATGTGTGTTGTGAATGTGGATGTTGGGGCTGGTACCCCACAATCAATTAATCTCTGCATTGTGACCAGTTTTGATTTTCTCTAATGGTAAGTGAGTGCTACAGAGAAAAACTTCTCTGATGTGGGGTAAGAGCTCCACTAATCTATTGATATGAGAATGCTTTAGAATGTGCTTAGGAATTATGCTTGTCTAGTAAAGTGATAATATAGATTCTTCCTATACAATTGATCACTTGTACCAGGTAATTCTCTAAGCTTCTAATACTGGGAATAATCTCTCTCCTGTTGAACGGGTCTTTAAGTTCAATCGGACAGCTATTTATTACTCCCAAGATATGAATGTTACTAGCCCCTTACAGACATCTTGACATTTGAGTTGTTGCTTTAAAAAGTCCTAGAAACTCCATTTCTGTTGTATGGGGTTGCCTGTCAGAGGTTGAAGTTAAGTTCCTACTGTTGAAGACATTTGGGACACAGTACGCAGAGGGCTTGATCTGGATTCTATTCTTCCTTCTAAGAAGTTCAGAGGGTCCAAGAAAGTAAGCAATCAGTATTTCTTTCCAGCTGTGGCAGCTAAGAACAAAAGAATCATTCCTAGAACTGAAGGCATTGGATTGGCAGTAGTATGCCCAAACTTCTGAAAGCACATCCCATAACTTAGGCCTCTACACTGTTTCTCTCTCTCTCTCTCTCTCTCTCTCTCTCTTGAATGATGACTGTGGTTGGAGAAAAGAGCTATGGAAAGAGTGGTAAGGCCGTGTTGTGTCTCCCACCCTCTCACGTCAAAGCTTTTCACTTTCTAGTACTATATTTTCCCCCTAATTTTCCATGTCAACTTAAGGGAAATCTAGAAAACATAATAGTACAACTCTCTATAACCAAAAGTAACATAGTCTTTTGTATTTCCCAAATCCAGAAAAACATAATCATTTTAGGAAAATCAAATTACCAGTGTTGATTAAAGGAGCACAGAGAATCAAAATATACCAACAATTGGGAAAATTTTTAAAAATCTACCAAAAATATTAAGATATGTTAATGTATACCTAAACATAAAAACTGAGGTCAGATCCTAAAATTTAATCAATTATAACTATAGACAGATGTAACTGAAGAACAAATCAAGCAGCATTGTCAAATTTGTCAGCATTTAAAAACTCACATAGGATAACCAAGTTTGAAAAAAAGTCTTTTATTCACTCAAATACATCTTGTACCTTAAAAAAAAAATTTTTTTTTCATGCAATACATTCTGATCATGGCTTCTTCTTCCCCAGCTCCTCCCAGATTCTCCCCCACATCCTCATCTATCCAACACCACCTTTTCTTTCTATCTCTAGAAAACAAAGAGAGAAAGAAAAATAAAAACAATCTGCAATTTAAAATATGAGTTAAAAGCAAAAAAGAATACATGAAAACACATACACAACATGGAAACACACACACACACACCATAAAACACAGAATTGCAAACCATAATATACAAGCAAAAGACCAGTAAGAAAAAAAATGCCCCAAGCAATATGAAACAAAAATATCAACAAGAATACAACTGAATTCATTTTGTTGGCCATCTGCTGCTGGGCATGAGCCTAGCCTTAAGTGTGGTTAGTATACCCAGCGAAACCATGTTAGCGAAGACTAATTTTTCCTTTGCAAGTGGATGTCAGTTGCAGATAGCTTCCTGGTTAGGGATTGGAGGTCATGCCCATTTCCCTTTCTCAGCACTGAGACACCATCAGGCTTGAACTTGAATTTGTACAAGCCCTGTGCATCCTGCCATAGTCTCTGTGGGTTCACATGCACATTGGTCCTGTTATGCCTAGAAGGCCTTGTTTCCTTCATGTCCTCCATTCTTTTTCTGGCTCCTACAATTTTTCCACCTTCTTTTCTGCAGTTACCTGGGCCTTGATGGGAGGGATTTGATAAGGACATTCCATTTAGAAGTGAATGTTCAAATCTTGTAAAGCTGACTTCTTCATAAATTTTATTTATGTCATTGATTTTCCTGGACCGTGGGGTTGTTTGATGAACAAGACGATATGAGCTGGAATGTTGTGGAACACAGTTGCAGTCATATGGTAAAGAATTAGCAACAGTTGCCAATGAATTCTTCACATAAGCTGATCCTGAAGTCTAAGAAAAGAACACAGGCATAGTTTGCCATCAAAACCATGTGGTCAGCAGCCTTTGGGTGGGAAATTTGCTGATTCTTTGCTTTGGGAGGCTTGGATTGTTCATCCGTGTGGCCATGATGTCTGTTGTACTGTTTTGTGGCCTTAACAGAGTTTTCCTTCGTACCATTGCTCTCAAAGTGAACAATAAACTATCTGCCAATCTGAGGAGTCAATATAGATAGAGTATTTTTACTGTCATAAAACTATGGGCAAGTGTTTTCTCTTTAGAAGATTGTTTAGCCTTGCATTAATATTGAGCCAAAGGAGATGATGTTACAGGGCTGTTCAGTACATTTTGTAGATAAACATGCTCTGAGGTTCTAAGATGGAAGTAGAATATAGTCAATTTCTAAACATTAATATCTCATAGTTTTTCTTAAAGGGGTATAATATTTACTTTGGGTTTAATATTATGTGCTTTGGAAACCCTTAAGAATGCTAGATAAGTAACATATAAAATTTAAGAACAGTAGAAACATGTGGCACCTCTAGTTTAAACATTGTTTAAAAATTGTTTCTAAAGGCCTAATACAAAACAATAAAGTATACAGTATACTGGATATACATTAAGGAAAAGGTGGAGGAGACATTTATGACTTATTCCCATGAAATGCTAAAGAATGAACTAAAACGCCCTTGAAGCTGGTAAAGGAATGGAAGACCATATTACAGCAGCGGGGCTCTCTGCCATGAGTGATGTATAGCAAAATATATTTGAGAACTGAGACTTTCTGATTCTCAGACTTGCAAGTTTTGAAAAGAACACAGAACTATACATACTTTTCACTTAACAAGGTCTCTTGTTAAAATAATTTTATGAATGGTTTATTTGCCTTCCAAATCTCACCTAGAGGACACCATCGTGCTAGGGATTTAGGTTGGCCAAGCCAAACATCTCCACTTTACTTTAGCAGCCATCTCTCTTTTCCATTCAGAATAAGCACTTCTTTGATGACTTTGGTATTAACAATAGGACTAACAATATTTTTTTTAATCACACTTTCCACAAATTATACAGTTGCATGTTAGGGTGGGTAGAGAACACAGTTACAGTGTACTAGGAAGGGTGAATAATGCAGGTACTCCATATTATGTGTGTTGTACAGAGGGTGGAGAACACAACTAAGGTGAGGATCCAGCTTTCTCTTTTTCTTTGTGCCAGGCACATAGCTGGATATAGTATAGCAAAATTCCATATTAATCTGTTTTTTTTTTTAAATAAAAATCTCAAATGTTTGCTTTTACTAACAAAAACTTGGGAGCCAGATCCTAGGATGAAGGCCTGGTAGATCAGAGAACCAAAGAAAGTACTCAGCTAATCTTCCTCCTTAGCTGCTATTCCCAAAGGGAACTCTCCTTCTCAAAAGCCCTTCAAACTGAATGCCCCTCCCTTCTACTTCCTGTGTGTCTCTCTATCCATCCCTCTGATTCCCTCTTCCTCTCTATGGTTTTTGCCCCTATGCTCCCTCTCTGTCAACTGGTTGCTTGTTCCACCTCTTAGCCTATGGTTGACTTTATTTAATCCTGTTTACAATAAACAGAAAACTCTTAGGTGTGTGCTAGGGCTGAATCACACCACAACTAGAAATAGGTTTTTCTTATAAATAATGCAATCTCAGGGTTCACAATGGGATTGGCTATCCTGAAATATTATTCCCTGACGTGAACCTTTGAGACTGTAGCCATATGTAGTAAGTGCTATACCCAGTTCTGTGACATTGAATCCATAAAGCTCGCCAGTCCTGTCAACAGTAAATGCAGTGATCTTTAGTACCATCATGAAGATGCCATCCTTTGTAAAAAACCCTAAAATATTTGACTCCAGGTCACTTATGTTTAATTCATCATAATTAAAAACTTCACATAGCATGCATCTGCTTGCACCCTATCAAAATATGTGAAATATCTGAAAATTATGAGGGCCACCATATTCTAATAATGCAAGGTAAGTGTATTCAGTGATGAATAATGGATGGGAATCTTCAAAATAGGATGTGAGGCAGATTATAGATCATCTAGTCTTCAATAATTCATCTGCTTACTGTCTTACATCATAAAGGTTATGAGTCCCATTTAACACAAGAGGAAGCAAAGACATTAAGAGGTTAACTGGCCTTTTCAGGACCACATGGGACATTGTTTGTAGAAATGGAGCTAAAGGTCAAGGATAGCATCAAGCCATTTTCTCTGCCCCCCTTTCTATAATTGGAAACATTTATTTTAGCTGGTCAAATATTGAGCTGTGAAATACTACAATGAACCAGAAGCAGTACACACACACACACACACACACACAAACACACAAGAATACAGAGAATCATTTAAGAGCAGTCTAAGTAATTCGTTATGTAATTATAACATAATTACTTAATGGCATAATGTAATTATAACATTTGAAGAGAGAATAGTTCTTATCCTTAGAAAACTTGACCAAGGTACCAAATATCGGAATGGTTTTCAAGCTCTAAGGTGTTTAATTCCGTCTTCATGAAAAATCTTCCTTTTTTTAACAGTTACCACAGATGATCACAAAGCAACTACTCTACAAACTATGTGTTAAGAGACATCTCAGGGCAGTGTGGAGACTGGGGTACCAAGTAGATCTATAGTGAGTACCAGCACCCTGATGTAACAGGAGATATATACAATTAAAATGGAAAAATTATAAAAATGACCAAATGAAAAATTAAAGAGACATGAGAAGATAAGGCAGCAACAACAAAAAAGTAAAGAAAATGAAATATCCCGTCTTCATGGGCCTGGCAATGGACCCTTACTCTCCCAGGAGTGAGATTGGGGCCATTTTGGGATGTACATTGAGTACCTTTCGCAAACACATATTCTGCTGAGGAAAACGCTTCATCTTTAACTAGACTCCTTTGGAAGCACCATGAGTCAGACTTCAATGCTAAGTGATTTGAGAGGTGGCTCCTGAAAGAGGAGCATGAAGCCCATTGATGTTCATAGTCACACGTTCACTGAGAGAGTTCCATTCTTAAGCCCACTTTTGCCAACTGAGTGGCTCCTGTGCCTAAAGCTGCCTTGCTCAATAGAATGAAAGCAAATACCTTCCGTGGTCATTGCAGAAGCTGTTCAAAGGGAGCGTGTGTTCTTTCCTCTCAGCCTGTCCCTATGTGACTTTAAGGATCCAGTAGCCAGAAGTTGTCCTCAAAGCCACATAGTCCTAGATGCTCAGAGGGATCACAGGCTACAGTTCACCTTGGGTATGTCTCAGGTACAATCATGTCCCATATTGAGTTGAATGTGTCCCATTAGGGATTCTTCAAAGGCTTGTCCAGACAAAAAAATAAGCTAAAAATGATAGATTAAAAACCAGTGTTACCAGCCACTTTTCTTTACCTTCATATTTCTTCATGACAGTCAAATATTACTTTATGATTTATCTTCTAATATCCTCTTTATAACATTTTGCTCAAGAATATGTTCCTTAATTTGCATGCATTTGTTAGCTTCCCATTTTTCTTTCTTGCTTTCTTTTAACTAATTTCTAGTTTTATTGTATTATGGTCAAAAATTGATATGATTTTATATTTTTAAAATTTGTTAAGGCTTATTTTGTGGGATCTGGAGAGATGGCTTATCGATTAAGAACACCAGCTATCTTTCCAAAGGACCCAGATTTGATTCCCAGCATCCATATTGTGATTTACAATTAATTGTCTATAACTTCAGGTCCAGAGGGTGATGCCTTCTCATAGTCTTCATAGGCATCAGGGCATGGATGAGGTTCACAGGTTCACACACAGTCAAAATATTCATATATAAGACAGACAGACAGACAAAAAGCAAACTTGCTTTGTGGTCCAATCCACAATGAGTCTTGGAGAGCATCCCATGAGTGCTTGAGGAAAATGTACATTGTACTCTTGATGGGTGGGGCTGTGGGTACATCTTTTGGGGCTAATATGGTAATGTTCATGTTCCCTGCTGGTTTATATGATGCAAACAGATCACTGGCAGTGCTGTTTCATCGTTATTTGTATGAGTTATCTTCCTCCTTTCAGCCTGCAAGAACATTTCAATGTGCATTAGGTCTTCTGCAGATAGCAGATAATTGGAATCTCCATCTACTCAGCCACCCTGTGTTTTAGGAAGTTTAATTATTTACACTTAAAATAACTACGGATACGGAAAGATTTACTAGTATCATTTTACTAACTTTAAAAATTAGTTTCTCCTGGTGTTCTTTTTTTTTTTAATTTCTTTTCCTCTGCGTTTTAAAAATTTTATTGTACAAGGCTTTTCACTCCCTGATTAGTTTTATCTTAAGCTTTTTCCTTATTCAAAGTTAGGTTTATTTTAAGCTATTTTCATTATATGAAGCTGTTGTGAATGCGATTGTCTTCTCATCTCATTATTTATTGGTATACTCCTGGCTGCATATGATTTTTTGTTGTATTTGTCCATTTGTTTGGGTGGAATCTTTAGGGTCTCTGTGTGTAGGATCATGTCATCTGGACATAGGAATAATTTGACTTCTTGCTTTCATATTTGAATATATTTTATTTAATTTGTCTCTACTATGTCAAATAAGGGAGAAGAAAGAAGACATGCTTGTCTCATTGTTCATTTTGGTGGAAATGCTTCAGTTCTCTTAGCTTAGTGTTGGCTATAGACTTGTCATATGTAATATAATCTTTATCAAATGAGGTATAATCCTTCTGTTTATAGTTTCTGGGGCTTATATCATGAAAAGATGTTAGGTTTTGACAAATGTCCTTTGTGCATCTACTGAGATAATCAGGTGGCTTCTGCCCTTGAATCTACTGATGTGATGTATTAGGGCAATGAATGTACAGTTGTTGAATTATGCCTGTATCCCTAGGAATAAAGGGATACTTGGCTGTAATGGATGATGATTTTGGTGTGTAGTTAATTTTTGGAAAAGTTTATTGAGAATTGTTTGCATATATGTTATCAGAGACAATCTGGCCTATAATTTCCTTATGTGTGTGTGTGTGTGTTTCTGTTTGTTCAAATAATATAGGTTTCATACAAATCAGATTGATAGCATTCCTCTATGTTTTATGCATTGATGCTAGAAATATTATTGTGAGTTCTTTAATGGTCTGGTAGAATTCATGTGGGCCTGGCTTTGTTTTAATTGAGAGACTTTTAAAAAAAATGACTTCAACATTAGTGCTAAGGAGGTAAATATGTCTATTGAATTTATTAAACCTTGTTGATTTAATATTGGTAGATGATAGGTACCTGTATTTTCTAATTTACTGGAATATAGGTTTTTGAAGTATTTTTTAATGATACTGTATATTTCTCTGGTGTTTTCCACAATGTTTTGCTTTTCATTCTTACTTTTAATAATTTTTATCCTCTCTCCTTCACTCTCCTATCAGTCTCCTTTTCTCCCTCCCACCCTCTGTCCCTCTCCCCCTCTCTGCCTCCCTCTTACTTTCTTCCTATTTCTCTCCCTCTCTCTTTCTCACTCTCTCCCTCCTTCCCTTTCACTCTTTTTCCCCTTCTCTGTCTCTCTGTCTCTGTCTATCTCTCACCTAATTTAAAGGATTGTTAAGCTTATTTATGTTGGCAATGTACCAGGTTTGTTTCATTCATTCTTTGCATTATTCTTTTATTTCTATTTCATTAACTTCTTCTCTTAACTTATTCCCTGATTTGGATTTCTCTTGCATTTTTGAAAATCAAAACAAAAGATGTGCATTAGTAAGTTATTTACTTGAAATTTCTCTTAATTTCAAAAAAAAAAAGCAAGCATTTAGAGTTTCAAATATTCCACTGGGGATCACTCTACTGTATCTCACAGAGCCTCACATGCTGTGTTTTTATTAGCAGCTATTTATCAGCAATGTATTTCCTTCTTGATTTCTTTAGTCATCCATTAGTGGATTACTTAGTCTGTGTGAGTTTATGTTCTCTGGTTCTGGCTGGAGATTTGGGGATTTGCAGTTCTACTTCATTGTTATCAGAGAGACTATAAGAAATGATTCTGTTCCTCTTGGATTGGCTAAGTCTTAATTTGCTCACTAAAGTGTGATCCATTTGTGACAATGTCCCCATGAACATGTGCATTCTCTAGCAGTCAAATGCAATGCTCTGGAATGTTCCGTAAAGTCTGTACCATTTGTAATGTCATCTACTTCTGTATCTTGGTTAATATTTTTGTTTGGTTTGGATGATGATTTGTGTGTGTGTGTGTGTGTGTGTGTGTGTGTGTGTGTGTGTGTGTTGCTGTTAGCTGAGAGTGAGAGCTGATAATTATTCTCTTTTATTGTTTTGAAGTACCCTGGTCCCTTTACATTTGGTGGCATCTATCTTACTATTAGATGTGCCAGTTCATATTATGATTGTGATGTGTTTGTCGATTGGTCCCTTAATCAATATAAGTGGCCTACTTGATCTCTTCTAATTTTGGTTTCTAGACTGCTTCATAAGACACTACTGCTGACATAACTGCTTGCTTCATAATACCTGATTTTCGTCTTGTGACTATATTATAGAGAATCAAGATTATTAACATACAAAGTTATTGCATGTTGCCTATAAATATCTGCTGTTTTGTTGATGGTTAGTGTTTTCCTCTTTCTTATTGGCTTATTATTTCCTGCTATAATGTGTCCTATGCTTTTCCTTAGACTCACTGATGTGTTTATCTTTCTTTTCCATATGAGGGACTCCTAAAGGTATCTTCTGTAATCTTAGTAGTATGAATTTTCTTAGTTTGTGTTTATCATGGAAAATTTTTATTTTTCCCTTCAGTTATGATGTATGGCTTTATAGTACATCACCATCACGTATGGCAGTTATTGTCCTACTCATGCAGAAATATGTCATTCCAGATCTTCTTGGGTTTTAGAGTGTAGAATTTCTGTTATTCTGATGGATTTGTATTTATGTGTAATGTATTCTCATGGATTATGATTTAACTATACATCAATATGTTACGGTTCTTTTTTGCTCTTGCTAGTGTTCTAAATACTTCTTCTGTCTGGACAGCCATCTCTTTCCCTAGATTTAGAAAACATGGATGAAACCCTCTGGATGCAACCAGTTGTTAGATTTTCTTACTGTTTGAGCATCCTGAAAAAGTACATTATGGAAGATCTTCCTTTCATACTAGTCAGACAACACACTGAATGCTGTCAAATACTAGACTGTCCTAAAAAGTACATGTATGTTTAAAGGTCTACCTTTAATACTATTTTTAATCCATCGACAATACTCTTGGACAACAATTTTGAAATTTACACCAATTTCCTGGTAGAATATTTTCCCCCAGGTTCCAAAGCACCATCCTCAAAGTTTTAAGGTGGTACTGGACATTGCTGCCAAAATGTTCAATATGACTCAAAGGCAAGAGTCTCTTACCAGTTGGCTCTTCCTTCTCCAGCCTTGAATTCCACATTCCACAATCTTCTCTTTCATTTTTGGCCAGTATAATATGAAAAAATGCTGAAGTTTGAGGAATATTCCATCCCTCTGTTCATGGGGTCTGAGGACCACGTACTCCCTTGGTGATATCCTGGGCTTTGCCCTAGATATTAACTGTAAATAATGAAAAGAGGAAGAACAAGGTCTCAATGTATCTTATTTTGTGACAGATTTCTCCAAAGATTATTCTATCAAAAAGTCATAAACATGTATCATAATACTCAATTCTGATAATCAGAATTTTCTGGGAGCAGTTTATTTATATGGTTCTAGCCCAGGGTTTTCCATGTACTAAACAGATTAAGGTTTGTGTTTTCCATGGGCTCAGTGGAAATTTTCCTGAACAGAAAACCAATGGCTTATGCTCTAAGATCAACAACGTCGACAAATGGGACCTCATAAATTGCAAAGCTTCTGTAAGGCAGAAAACACTGTCAATAGGACAAAACAGCAACCAATAGATTGAGAAAAGATCTTTACCAATTCTACATCCAATAGAGGACAAATATTCAATATATACTCCAGAGAACCAAATAACCCTATTAAAAATGGGGTTCAGAGCTAAGCAAAGATTTCTCAACTGAAAAATATTGAATAGCTGAGAAGCACATAAAGAAATGTTCAACATCCTTAGTCATCAGGGAAATGCAAATCAAAACAACCCTGAGATTCTATCTCATACCAGTCAGAATGGCTAAGATCAAAAACTCAGATGACAGCAGATGCTGGCGAGAATGTGGAAAAAAGAGGAACACTCCTCCATTGTTGGTGGGATTGCAAGCTTGTTCAACCACTCTAGAAATCAGTCTGGTGACTTCTTAGAGAAATGGACACAGTACCTAAGGACCCAGCTATACCACTTCTGGGCATATACCCAAAAGATGCTGCAACATATAACAAGGACACATGCTCCACTATGTTCATATCAGCCTTATTTGTAATAGACGGAAGCTGAAAAAATGTCCTTCAATAGAGGAATGGATACAGAAAATGTGCTACATTTTGTACACAATAGAGTACTACTCAGCTATTAAAAACAATGACTTCATGAAATGCTTCAGCAAATGGATGTAACTAGAAAATATCATCCTGAGTGAGGTAACCCAGTCACAAAAGAGCATACATGGAATGAATTCATTGATAAGTGGATATCAGCCCCAAAACTTGGAATATCCAAGATACAATTCACAGACCACATGAATCTCAAGAAGAAGGAAAACCAAATATGGATGCTTCAGTCCTTATACTCATGGGAGGTAGAGGGTAGAAGGGACTTGGGAGAAAGAGAGGAGGGGCAGGGGAAAACGGTAGGTGGCAGGATCAGGTAAAGGAGTAGACAGGGAATGATATGCAGAGGGTCAAGAGTTTGAACAGAGGTGTGTAGCAATGGGGGATAGGGAACTTGGCATAGCCACCAGCAAGTCCCAGATACCAGGAAAACAAGAGGCTCCCAGGACTCAACATGGATGAGATTAGCTGAAATGTCCAACTAAGGGGAGGAAGAACCTGTAGAGACCATATCCAGAGGTTAGGCAATGTACCTGGTTGTAGATGACACCCACTCATCTCCAAATTTTTAACACAGAATGGCTCCTATCTAAAAGAAATATGGGGACAAAGTATAGAGCAGAGACTGAAGGAAAGGCTATCTAGAGACTGCCTCATCTAGGGATCCATCCCATATACAAACAGCAAACCCAGACACTATTGTGGATGCTAAGAAGTGCTTGCTGGCAGGAGCGTGTTATATCTGTCTCCTGAGAGGATCTGCCAGAGCCTGACAAATACAGAGGCAGATGTTCACAGCCAACCATTGGTTTGAGCATTGTGTCCTCATTGGAGGAGTTAGAAAAAGGACTGCAGGAGCTGACAGGATTTGCAACCCCATAGGAAGAACAACAATATGAATTAACCAGTACTCCCAGAGCTGCCAAGGACTGAACCACCAACTAAAGAGTACACATGGAGGGGCCCATGGCTCCAGCAGCATATGTAGCAGAGGATGGCCTTGTCTAGCATCAGTGGGAGGAGAGGCCCTTGGTCTTGTGAAGGCTCAATTTCTCAGTGTAGAGGAATGCCAGGGTGGTGAGGTGAGAGTGGGTGCGTGGGAGGGAGAGCACCCTCATAGAAGCGTGGGAAGGGGTAAAATAGGGGGAGTCAGGAGGGGAAACCAGGAAAGGGGATAACATTTGAAATGTAAATACATAAAATATCCAATTTATTAAAAAAAAGTTGTGTTTTCTAAAACTTTACCAGACTCATTAGAGGAGCCTGTTTCACAGGAATTTCTAACACAGATATTCACTGGAAACCTTACAATCTTCATGATAACATATAAGAAATGTAATCAAAGCATGACAATAGCAGCCCACCAGTATGTCTAATAAAACAGTGAGCAAAATGGACATCATTTTGCCTTTTATGACCTTTCAATTATGCCTGATCTTTTCAAACATAAGATTTACAGTCCCTGTTCAAGGGGGAGGGCTTTTTAAAAAAATAATTTATTAACTTACTTTAAAATAATTACACAAGATCTTGAGTATACCCTATGTAGCATTTTGCCTGTACATATAAAGTTCAAGCAGATATTATTTGATAATTAAAAAAATATGAATTAGAATACATGTGACCTAATCACAAATTGGAAAAGATATAATGATAGTTCCAGCATACAATTGGAATTCTCTACTTCATATAATATTGCAGGTGGGCATAATTGAATTTATACTTCTAATTTGCATCTCTTACTTGATAAAATTAAGATGTATCTTTTATTTCTACACAAACTCTCCCTATATTACTATTCTATAGATTGTCATTAAGAGATAAATGTATTTATTCAAGCAAGTTCTTGGTTCAGAGTTCTCTGGGAAAGAAAGGAACTTGGAGCATCTGGAAGACATTTGGATCATCGGTGTCCAGCTTGAAAGCAGGCTTTCAGGTTAGATCAGAGAAGACACTCACTTCCTCGGGGTAATTTTCATATAATCTAGCTATCTGGAAAGGCATCATAATTAATTATCAAACTAATAAAATATAGAGAAATCTAGAGCAGAATGTGGGTAGTTTAAAGAAGTGACATAAAAATCATGTTCTTTTTTGAGGGTCAAGTAAGTGAGAAAAGGCATTTTTAAAAGATGAGGGAGAGAGGGAGAAAAAGAGAGAGAGAACCAGTGGCTACATCTGGCCTTGTTAGTCATATTTGGTTAGAAGGAACCAATGTTTTAGGAAACAGACAGACAAGGCAACATTGTGGGTGGGATAGAACACACTAAGTGTCCTTGTAAGAACCATACTTATGGAACATACAAGCCAGAAAGAGCAGATATAGCATTTCCCACATCTCCTAATTACTTAATTACCTGGCTACCATAAATACTTAAATTTATGAGGTCCTTTTAATTTTTTTAAATATTTAAATTCTTGAAATATCCCTTCAGGAAGGTAAAAATTATACTGCATAGAAAAGTGAGCTGAGTGATTGGGGATGAGTGTGGTGGTGCATGTCTTTGATCCCAGCACTCAGGAGGCAGAGGAAGGAAGGAAGATCTCTGTAAGTTCTGGGGCCTTGTGGTCTACTTAGCAGATCTATCTTATAAAACCTAAAACCAACCAACTAACCAAACAAAGAAACAAATGATTCTGTTACCATGCTAACCAGCAGGGGCAGACTGTCTTAACAGCTTAATGACAAACCATCTGAAGTATTTCCTTATCAGCAAATTTAACATAACAAATAGAACTTACCTGACCTGCTTCTACCATGACTCCCAGAGGAAAATTTCTAAACAATCAGGTAAAAAGGTGATACGTTTAAGGTTTTATAAAATGCCCTGAGATCTTAGTTCTGAAAGTTTAGAAAGTAGGTATACTTCCTAAAGATTTCCTGAACTCTGTGTACCTGGAGAAATGGCTTCTGAGTCACATAGAAATATCCCAACCAAGATTTGTGAGTAGAATGTTCTATGATGTGAGATGGAGTCCAGTGGCTAAAAATATTTGAAAAGGAAGAGGAAGGTGGCTTAGAGTCTGCTCAGTTGTGGAGCACCACTTTGAAAGAGAATCATACATAGGTATGAAACATGTGACTTGGAAGGCTGTGGTATTGAAAGAAAATTAAATTCAAGGTCCATGACTCATGTGGCTTGTACCAGTTAGTTAGGAGGGCTTTTGGGCCTAGGGTAAAGAACAAAGGCTGTTGCTGTTAAGCTGTTCCAGGAACTGACTAGCCATAGAGATGAAAGAGACATGCAAGGACAATCTCTGGACAAGCCCAGTTGAGTAATGGGCCACCTGGTCTGGTCTCCTTCTGATATGGTTTGAGTTTAACCAGATGCTCTGCCAACAAAGATAAGCACCCTCCCTTTAGAGTTACTGTCCTGATGTGAACTACTGCTTGCTGATGTTTTAACTGCCCAATTGTGTGTAACTGCACCAATTTCCCCTATCCCCCCCCCACACTCTTTTCCTATATAACCCCCTAACTTTTTTTGTTTGTTTTTGTTTGTTTTTAATTAGGTATTTTCTTCATTTACATTTCCAAAATGTAACTATCCCAAAAGTCCCCCATACCCCACTCCCCTACCCACCAACTCCCACTTCCTGGCCCTGGTGTTCTCCTGTACTGAGGCATATAAAGTTTGCAAGACCAATGGGCCTCTCTTTCCATTGATGGCTGACTAGGCCATCTTCTGATACATATGCAGCTAGAGACACGAGCTCCAGGGGGCAAGCCTTGGGGTCGATTCCTGTCTCCTGCTTGAGATACATGTCGGCCCAGAGCTGTCATTAAACTGCCTCGTGTGTTTGCATCAAGACAGTCTCTCATGATTCCTTACGTGCGTGCCATCTCAGTCTCCCCACTGCGGTCTTTCAGTATCACTGGTTTAGTTTTTATTCACTATCCACTGGAGAATATCAGTTCTAATTCAGACACAGCATGCTCTAGTGGAGATACAATTACACCTACAATGGGTACATTCTTGGTGTGTACTTGCTGTATGATGTGAGACACATATATTTTGTTGTTCATTCCTTGTTTGATTGATTGATTTTTGGCAATCATAGAGTTTTTTTTTTTCACAAATTTAAGTACAAATTTAAATTATTTAAATTATTAATAGGAATGTTACATTTAATCTTTGTTTCATAACATTAATTTCAAGGCAATTGTTTGTTGTGGATAGCCCTGGGGCTAATTATATTTGATGTTAATTCTGTTCTCCAGTGAGTGGTTTTGAACAAGGAATGAGTCAGCACTCAGGTGATTTCCTGTAAACCTGCTTCCCACCTTAATTTGTAAAATAAAGGAGAGCTGATGATTGGGCAGATAAAAGGGGAGGTGGAGCAGAAGGTAAGGAGAGAGAAGGAGAAAATGGAAGAGGGAGAGGACACAGAGGAGGAGGAAGAAGAAAAGCAAAGCAGAAGCAAATGGCCTGGAGAAATCATAAGTTCTAAGGGGTCTCATAGATGTGGAAGATGGTAGTGTAGCAGTAGATCTGCACAATCTAGGAGCATAGCATGTGTTCATATTAATTGTGTAGTACTTTCATTGCTGGGGCATATCTGGGTTGGAGATTTACCGCAACAATTATTGGTGCATCAGTCAGTTTTTTCTTACTCTGAGGAACCTGAAGCAAATAACTTATAAACAGAAAAGGCTAATTTTAGCCTTTTCTAAGTAGGATGATCTAGGCCAAGAGCTGATGGCTCAATAGATTTGGGCCTCTAGTGTTGATGGGACATCTTGTTGGGGACGTAGGACATAATAATGAGAATATGGTTCTGTGATTTCTTTAAAGAGCATGCTTCTGTGATGTAAGTACACCCACCCACCCACACACACACACACACACACTGGAGCTTCCTTCTTAAAGGTCCAACAGAACCTCCCAATAGAACTACTTACCAGTCCGCATACCAAGACTTTGAATATAAGATCTTGGGGAGCTATTTATCCAAAACCAGAACATTGGATCTCTCTGCACCTCCACTTAGTTGTAGACATTAGAAGGTTTCCATTGAGTACTGGGAACTTTTGACACTTGGCAGTGTTAGACTGCATTGTGATTCCAGTGGAATTTCATGTCCGTCATGAACAATTATTATCTACAAGTGAAATAAAAACAGGCATTCATCTCTGTCCTTTTTTCCTGTGCATTTTCTATGAACCATTAGACTTCACTTATGAATTCAAATTCAACAATATTAAACTATGAAAACTATCAGGAAGGCTGCAGCATAACATACAACTACGTGGCATTCTGAGTTTGGGACCGAGTGTACAGTGTACAATGACACTGGCACAGTGTCATTGACAAAACTGGCTGAACCAACTTTAATGGGAAATCATATAAAACTTTCCACAAAATTTCCTAAGCACGTTCCTAAAACTACTGTTGATTAAAAAAAAAGAAAAACAAAAAAAAAACCACATCTTAATAAATTATGTTATTTGTGTGCTTTTAAAAAACATATTTTTTAATTTAAATTCATATCATTGAAAGTAGTGTATTGGTTAATTTTGTCTGTTTGCAGACATTGTATTTCTAGCAGTTTTACAAAACTTTTGTTATGTAGCCAGATAAATGTTTGGGCTAACTCCCAGTTCTGAGAATTGTGGACCCAAGCCCAAACTTCAAGGTCAAAAATTAGGGACAGTTTGGCTCCTTGAAACCATTAGAATTGGGGAAAAAAAGTCTCCAATGACCTCAGCATGGAAGAGAGAAACCTGAAGGGCCATGGTTTCATAGTACCTCATCCCCTGCTCCTTTAAGCTCTCACGAGTGAAAGCCATCAGATTTAGGAAGAACAGAATTTATTGCATGTAGAAATGGCTGTTTTTAAACTCTTTAAACCCGGAGATGAATGAGGGTGAGATAAAGTGTGTAAGTTAGGGTCAAAACATTTTCTAAATAGTCTAGATTATACTAATGGAAGCCTGGCCAAACAGCTCCCTGTGAGAGTAGATACCCATGAATGTGCTTTCTGTAAACTACCTTAGTTCTAAAGCCAGTGCTGTGAGGGTCTTGCCTGTTATACTTCATGGCCATTGATTGGAAGCCCACTAAAGGCACCTATTTATTTACTTCATTTCATGTGGCCTAGGAATATTTTTATAAAACACCAGAATATTCCTCAGACCAATGGAAGATAATACATAGATCTGCCATGGGTTTATGTGAAGAATGAGACCAAAATTCAGGTAGATAACACTGGCTGCATGTCAGGTACAGCTGTGCAAAGATGAAACAGAGAATGTATGATGGGGTTGCCGGCATTCACATCCATGTTCTCCCCCCATTCACACACATTTTGGTCTGTACTTTAGCTGTTTTTTTCCTCTGTGCTCTGAAAGGGATTTTTTTTAACAAGGTCTGTGGAGTTTCTGCGCGCTGTTTCGTATGTTTTAGCATCGCCAATGTTCACTTTTGCATGTGTTTTATTTTATTCCCCTAATAGTCTTAAATGTAGGACAAGAATTATTTAAAGGGGGAAAGAGATTATTATTTCAGTTTAAGATTCCCAGTAGGATGGAGGGAACTTGGAAAGTGTAAAGAGTTCCCTCTTGCTATTAAGTGTGACTCAAAAGCCACCCTTGGTTTTACACCATCTCTATCTGTAATTTGCTTCTTTTCTAGCATACTTTTTCAGACATGCACAGCAGCTAATCCCCATAAAGCAGAAGCCACACATGAAATTTAAATTCCAACACATTTGCTCAAATTCCTGTAGGACACTATCTCTCCCCACTCTGTGACCATATTAAATTGACTACATGGAATAGAGTCAAACTTTTCCCTCCAACATTCACGTTTGGACAGAGTCCCAGATTTAACAAAGAAATGCATAGAAAAGCAGGTATTCTCAGATGTGGACTACCTGGCTATGCTTTTATGGCTGTTACAAATAACACTTCATAGAGGAAAACTATTATGTACCTAAGGAGAGGACCTCTAATTACACCACATTTGCAGCCTATCAGAGTTTAGTAAATGTCAAAGCATGTCTGATGTATACATCTATGTATGTGAAGAATTCCAGAGACTCCCTGAGAAGGGTCAGGTTTATGTTTGTTTTGAAAAATGTTCAGGTATTACAAGGCTTTTTGTCCCCCAATCCTTGGTTAGCCAACATTGGGAGAGAAAGACAAAGGCTTATGAATAGAGCCTGCCCTGTTTTATTCTACTGGAGACATGAGACCCAGAAATGTAAGTCTGAAAAACCAAGACCTGGATTTTACAATTTTCTTCCTTTTAACCCAGAATGTCAGAGACTTTATTGAATCACAAAAGAAAGGTTAGATTGTAAGTGGGCTCCAAGTCTGCTGCCTACAGGGTAGGCTTAGTAAATTCTTCCTTTTGTCAGTATTATCTAGAAATCCACAAATGTTTCATTATTTCATTTGAACATGGCTGCTCTGCTGTATAAGAAGTACCCTCTATTAACAGGCAAAGCAAGTATGACAGAGACAGACACAGAAAGAGAATAGAGAGCGAGAGAGAGAGAGAGAGAGAGTTATTATTTTGGTATTTTGTTCATCAGGTGAGTCCTAAAGTCCCAAACACCTGCTGACAACAGTATCTGTAACCACATATATTTGTAATATATATAGAGGAATTTAAATCCAGCAACATGGCTGCCCTGGCAAGGGATTACATCCAAAGACCTTCTAGGTATGTGTGATCTCACTGGAATGATACACCTTTAATCTCTCTGACTGAAATACAAATATGCTCTTAGAATATGCCTTTAACTTCAAACAATGAAAGTAAAATTAGTTTGTAGAAGGAAGCAGTCATGTTTGAAAGTGATGTCTAATTGAGTGGCAGATAAAGTGAAGAATCAGAGAAAGGTTTGACAGAGTCAGATATAGGATATGCCCAACTCTCAGGAAAACAGACAGGAAAGAGGCTACTTAAGAGCAGTACAGGCTGATGAGATGGCTCAGCGGGTAAGAGTACTGATTGCTCTTCCGAAGGTCCTGAGTTCAAATCCCAGCAACCACAAGGTGGCTCAAAACCATCTGGAATGAGATCTGATGCCCTCTTCTGGTGTGTCTAAAGACAGCTACTTACATATAATAATAAATAAAAATCTGTGGGCCAGAGCAAGCTGGACTCAGAGCGAGCAGGGCCAGAGCAAGCATAGGTCCTGAGTTCAATTCCCAGCAACCACATGATGGCTCACAACCATTTGTACAGCTACAGTGTACTCATAGACATAAAATTCAGGAGATGAGAGCAGTTCGGTGAGTGCAGCTCAGCTGACATAAGGCAATGCAGTGAAGCATGGTTGCATTCACTTCTGTGCAGTTCAGTTTGTGGAGCCCAGAGGCAGTTTTTCAAAGCAGAAGAATTCAGTGAGAAGCTGAGAGAAGCCAATTTGAATCAGTCAGCTTGGAGAGAGCACTTTGAGCCAGAACAACTGAGTTGAACCAGCCAGCTGGAGTTCAGAAAGGCTGAGTTTATTCAGCGTTAAGCCTCCAAGATGATAATTACATCTGGTGAACAAAAGTTTCATTTACAGATATCTAAAAGGTTATCCATGCACTTTTTCTTATTTCAGGTATCAACAGACACTTTCTGTTTGTATCGACAAACATCTCCCCTTATCTTTATAACAGAATCCTATTTTGTTGTTTGTTGTCTGTCTGTTTTTTGATACAGTATCTGGATATATAGTCCATATTGTCCTCAAATTTACTATGTATAGGAATAGGACCTTGAACTTCTGAGCCTACTGCCTCCGTCTCTCAAGTACAGGAATTATAGCTATGTATCTATTTTATTCTGTACTGGGAACTGAACTGAGTGTTTATGCCTCATAAGCTGGCACTCAAATGAGCTACATCTTCAGCCCTGTGACTCTGACTTTACTTTGTCCCCTGTTGCAGCATGTTTAACAACATTCTGTGTAGTCGTTACCAAGCTCTGAGGGCCAGTGAAATGAAGTAGAGTTATGGTGTGCTTTAGCTGAGGACAAAGACAGGGTGACTCAGCTTAGAGTCACCTTACCTTTACCCATCAAGCCATCTCCCCAGCCCAAAGGCTATGTTTTTATTTACGAGACAAGCCCTTTCCATTTAAGTCGTCTGTGCTGTCCATATTATCTGTGTTTGTGTTTCCCAGGCAACAAGTCTTTCCCTCTCATCACTACTATAAACAAAGATTAATCACACATCTTTTTTCACTCATACTCTGAGGTCTTTCAAGATAACTTTTTTTTTTTTTTTTGGCTATTTTATTTACTTACATTTCAAATGTTATCCCCTTCCCAGTTTCCCCTCTGCAAATCCCCATCCCATCCCACTTCCCCCTGCCTCTATGAGGGGGCTCGCTCACCTACCCACCCACTCCTGCCTCAACATCCTAGCATCCCCCTATGCTGAGGCATAGAACCTCCACAGGACCAAGGACCTCTCCACCCACTGATGCCAGATAAGGCAATCCTATGCTACATATGGGGCTGGAGCCATGGGTCCCTCCATGTTACTCTTTGGTTGGTGGTTTAGTCCCTGGGAGCTCTGTGGGGTCCAGTTAGTTGACATTGTTGTTCTTCCTATGGGATTGCAATTCCTTTCAGCTCAAGATAACTTCTTATTTTCAGCATTGATTGAAAGTTAATATTTCCTCTTCCATGTCACATTTATCAAGGGCATTCAGGTATTAGATTTATCAAAGGCCCATTTGGTAGCATATACAATTTCCAGCAGATATGGTGATTTTATTTTTTTAGAGGGAGGGGGACACCTGTTTGCTCTTAGACTTTACATTAACAAAAACTATATAATGAAAGTTCTTGACCCTAAAGACTAAAGAATAGGCTCCAGGAAAACCCAAGTTCTTCACTATAAAATTGATGGAGCTGGAAATGTTGTCAAGTATTCAGAATGATAATTCAAAGTGACTTTATTTCGTGTTATTTAATTTATTCTTAAGACAATATCTTACATAGCCTGTGCTGACCTAAAATTCATTCTCCTCTTGCTTTAGGCTTGTACTCGCATAATCATGTGCCAAAAGGCTTAGCTTCTAAATTTTTTTCTACATTTTGATAGTAACTTATACTTAGGTTTTGAAAACATGAACTATATGTACTTCTAAAGGCTCCTACCAACACATTGAGTGTCAGTAAGAAACTGCAACATACAGCAAGAACACTTCTGACATTAGAATCACTGAGCACAGAATGAAATAGGTGTAGTTTTATAAACATACCTGCTATTAACCTCTTCTTTTCCCTTTTATGTTCATGACGAGAGCAGAAGTACAATGTCAGTTTTCTTCTGAACTCATTTGTTTCTGTCAGCATAGAGCATTTCTTTTTAATCATAGGAAGAAATATGGCTAGGCGGTGGTAGTACATGCATTTAATCCTGAGAGAGAGAGAGAGAGAGAGAGAGAGAGAGAGAGAGAGAGAGAGAGAGAGAGAGAGAGAACAAATGAACATAAAATTGTTAGGCATGCACTAGCAGAAAAGACTCTGTATCTCCAATCAGCTTTTGGCATTTAGGCATCTATAATGTTCATTGCTTCAATTATCTGGGCATATATTTATTTAATATAATATAACATGATACAATAAATATAATATAAATGAAAGAAAGAAGGTAAGGAAATGATTTCAGCTCTTTGCATCTAGTCCTTAGTAACTCTTCATGCTGACTGAGCCTTCATTTCTTTTTTTTTTTTTTTCCAGACAGGGCTTCTCTGTGTAGCCCTGGCTGTCCTGGAACTCACTTTGTAGTCTAGGCTGGCCTTGAACTCAGAAATCCACCTGCCTCTGCCTCCCAAGTGCTGGGATTAAAGGCGTGTGCCACCACACCCAGCCTTCATTTCTTTGAATAGAAAAAACTGACCCTTGGAAGGCAGAAGATTCATGTCTAAGGAACTTCCTAGAGCCACTTTGAACATGACATTCTCTAGTCATTAGTTGGTATCTTAGACAACTGAGTAGAGAGAACCCAATAATGATAGCGGTAGAGCTTCTGTGAAAGTGTTGTTCTCTCTCTTAAGCCCTGAACCTCTTAGGACAGACAACTGATTCAATTTTTCTCTGTATCACACTGATAGAGTAGGCTACATAGCTTTACTTGTGCAATGCTTCCATTACACAAATTAAGTAGGTTTTAGAGATCCGTTTGGGATAATGATAATGTTATCTTAAATGTATCTTAGGAAACCAAATAAAACCATTAAAAAGTCAGAAAACCAATATACACTCCCCAAGCTATACAGTCTCTCAGTACAAAACTCAACAGCTTTGGTTAGATATGTTAGTATATGCCCAAGATGCCAGCTCTTGGAAGACAGAATCAAGAAGAGCACTAGATTTAAATCAATGAGAACTGCATAGTGAGACCTTGGCTAAAAATTAAGAATCCCCCCCTCCAACTAAAATTAAAGAAAAGCAAAACAAATTAATAGACACAATTCCTTTCAGTGTGTTCAAAATTTGAAAAGACGATGCCTTACATAGTAACATGTAGGCTAAAAGTGGGCAGTATTTTCTACATGCAGAAAGTTCTGGTGATCCCCTGGAGAGCCTTCCCAGTTATTATCCTAGGGGAAGAGATGGGGAGTTGGCAATACATATACAGCAAAGGGGACATGACAGAGCCATAACAGCAGATAAGATGGAATAGACCAGTGGTTCTCAACCTGTGAGTTGCCACCTCTTTGAATGTTGCATATCAGATACCCTCATATCAGATATTTACATTATGATTCATAACAGTGCAAAGTTACATTCATGAAGTAGCAATGAAATAGTCTTATGGTTGGGCATCATCACAACATGAGGAACAGTGCTAAAGGGTCACAGCATTAGGAAGATTGAGAAACAGTGGCATAGACAAATGGCTCCACCAGAGGATTACCATCTCTATGTACTACGTACTGTCTTCATGAGAACTTTGACACCATTCTTCTTAGAAGTGAGAAGGCGTGGGAAGTTCTAAGTGGAAATGGCACTCCTCTAGCAGTGGTATACAGGGCGAATGACTAGTAAAAAGTGCCTGGAGACAGTTCCATTCACTGGTGACTTCTCATCAGGACCTTGGTGAATTCAGAACTGAATCAAATGTAACTTTATTTATTCAAACCATACGTGTGTCACTGAGCACATTATAATACATTGGGAATGCATTTATTAGTCTTCCAAGTGAGTATATGTGTCAATGGAAAAATCTCTCTCTCTCTCTCTCTCTCTCTCTCTCTCTCTCTCTCTCTCTCTCTCTCTCTCTCTCTCTCTCTCTCTCTCTCTCCCCTCTCTCCCCTCTCTCCCCCCCTGTGTGTATGTGTGTGAGAGAGAGAGAGAGTGGGGAGAGAGAGGAAGAGAGCGAGAGAGGGGGGAAATGGAGAAAAGTTTTAATGTAAGAAAGGGAGAAAATTTCAAATTAAATTGAAAATAAAAGAGAGGCAGTGACTTATTTAATGTACAAGGAACCAGAGAAGTTGGTATTAAAACCTAGTAAAAGAGCCCAGCAGACAGGACTGTGAGGGGTTGTCACTGGCAGGCATTACCAAAGGCACAGAGTTGTGAGGACCCCAGTATTGCCGATCAGAAAATGTTTTAGTGTAACTAGTTTCAAGAGCAATACAAAAAGTTGAGAGCACATTCTAAAGACTTTTTTCCCCTCACAAATGTCATACATTCTTGAACCAATGCAAAAGCTAAACATTTATCTGGCAAGAGAATAGATCAATAAATGCTAACTAGTAATGAGAACAAAAAATGGCTTCTGTTCTATCAGCGTGGGTGAACCACTTGGCTATTGATGACTTGAGCAGGAAGAATACATTACAGAAAATGTACAAAGTTCAGTTTATTTATATTTATATAATGTGCTTTTATTTAAGTCAATACTATGTACCATTTTGCCCCAAAATGCTTCTGAATAGAAAATGTGTGATTTAGCATAGAGTTTGTTTCTAAGAGTCTGGGCCAAAACATGTGAGTTAGCATGGACAACCTTCAAGTTAGTGGCTTGTTCTCTTCTTCTGTTAGTGCTAGATGTGATGTTGTTATTTATATGTCCTAAATGTTCTAACTAATTTCCACTATATTTTTTATAACTTATGTCATATGGTACACATTCTGTCACATACCTGCAACCTCAGTACTTGGGAGGGTAGGGCAGAAGGATGTTAGCTTTGTGGCCAGTCTGAGCTAAACAGTGACATCCTATCTAAACGTTAAAAAAAAAAAAAAAGGTGGGGGAGGGGGAGAAAGGCATGCCTAGCTGAGAAACTGACTTTGAAGATGCAAGCTGAAATTCTGCCTATGGTCCAGGACGGATATTGCTGAATCTATTTAAGGACTTAACATTAGTCCAATTTTCCTATTTCCTGACTTGATGATGATGATGATGGATGGGCTCAAGTCTCCCCTGGACTCCTTCAAATCCTCTCGAGATGAGTCGTCTGCATCACAGGATGCTCACCCCTGCCCCTCTCCAATACAAAATCAATATGAATCTGACCATGGATTGTGTATCAGGTGGCTCCTGGCTGCCTGCCGAGGTCTACCGCTCTCTCCTATGCAGCATGGCCATGCTGTCTTTGAGAGCTGTTTCTGTCCAGGAACAGAGTCAGATTTCTCATTAGTCTGTGAAATAGCTGCTGGACTTGCTGTATTCTCAGCTGAAATTCCCAGCACTGGCTGAGTCATGACTAAGATCCTGTTGAAGCCAGCCTGAGCTGCTTTCTCTGTTTATGGCCACAGGGGGATAAAAAGCAAAATCTAAAGCTTACCATTTGGAGTCAGGCTGCATTTAGATGCATCTACTGGTCCTTTGGTGCTTGATCATCTGAAGGGTTGTTGGAGTGCTCTCTACTTTTAATTATAAGCCATTGACATCCACATAAGAATTATGACTGAAACCAGGAGCCTGGCGTTATAATAGAATCAGGATTTTTGTGTTTTTCCATGAAGGAAGCAAGGAAGTGAGAATCACTCAATAAGTTCTGAATAAATCATGTCCCTGGCTCCAGTGCACAGGGACCCAGCATTTCCTCTGTGAGGCCCAGCTGATGGACCTCTATAAAAATCTTCGCAGGCACTTAGGGCTCAGCAGGAGCTCTGTTGGGATGAAATCATGGAGCACTAGAGGACAGCACCCCATCCCATCCCCATGGCAACTGTTAATCTCTTAGGAACAGAGATGATGTCGAGGGTTTGTGTTTTCTCTGGAGATGGCCTCTGGGAATGAGAAGCCTTATTAAATTTCAAAGATCCAAGTACTGAGATGCAAGGGAGGTTTTCTCTTCTTATGTACTGGGTAGGGAATCTTCTTACTGGGAAACAAACCTTAGCTGACCCGATAGGGGTTATTGGTGGCCACATTTTGCTCCAAACTTGGAGATAATGAATGAGGGAAAAGGAGAACGAGAGATGAGCCCTAGAATCCATCCTATGTGCATCCACTGAGATATGTAAGCCACTTCCACATCCACAACTTTTTCCTGTTGTTCCACCTGTCCCACCACAACAGAGTATATTCTAGACTGTAAACCAAGATGAATCCTGTCTCCCTTAAGTGTTTTACAGCATCAATAAAGTAACTCATTTAATAAAATTCCCACTTCTGTTTGAATGCACACAACACACTAAGACACGGGGCTCTAAGAAGTAATGAATTAACTGATCTGTGAATTCTGGAATTGTCATCTTGCATCTGTACACAGTACCCAATGCACATTAATGGGAGGGGTGATAACTGCTAATACTAGACAGGAGGTAGGATTCTTGGTAGGTGGTCAAACTCTCTGGCCAAAGAGATGAAAGTCCCTTTCATGTTCTTCTTCAAAGAGCAAAAGACTTGCACGTTGAAATGAAATAATGGCCTGAAGAAGGAGCTACGTTAAGGGACCAAGACGTTTTTGCTAAGGTCACAAATCCCAGAAGATCTTGAAGTTCAGATGAGGTCACACTCTGATCACTTGGGTTGTATATAAAATTGACTTTATTACATATAAAAACCTACAATTAAAAAAAACCACTGTCAAAACATAGAAGACATATTTAATTGACATGTTTTATATTTCTAACTCCTTCAATACATCTTGCCTTTATTGAATATAATAATACATGTATTATCTAGAATGGAGAGCTGGACTAGTTTACTTCTGTCATTCATATTTTATAACTAGGAATGACATGTAATACATGGACATTTGGAGTTTTTTTAAGAGTCCATTTTAAGCCAAATAAAACCTTCAATTAGTACAGATTTGAGTTAAGTCAGCAGCTTGTGAGTTAAGGAGGGAGGACTCAATGTCAAATGCCATTTCTTAATTTAATAAGCATGAAATGTTTCTCCTTTGCAGTGGTAATCTCTGGGATTTCCTGGTACTTGTATTTCACCTCAAAGGATTCCCAGAACCCCTACACAAATCAGCTTTGCTTTTCCCACTTTTAGTGTGATTAACTCCATGAATCGCTTTCAAAATTCAAATATCTTCCAGTATAGGAAGGAAAACACAAACCACTAAACAACAGCTAGAACTACCGGTCATTTGTCATAAGTTTATTAGAGCAAATATTGTAAGAAAGCTCAAACAAATTAATGTAGAAACAAGACTCCTACCACAAATAGATTTTTAAAAGGCATTCATTCAAAAATCTTTTCTATCTTTACCTACATAGCCTCACTGAGGTGAATGGTTTTATGTTGGCTTGACACAAGCTAGAGTATCTGAAAGGAGAGAACCTCAATTTAGGAAATGCCTCCATAAGATCAGGCTTAGGATGTTTTCTTAATTTGTAAATGAAGGAAGAGATCCCAGCTTATTGTGGGTAGTACCATCCTGGATTCTCCAAGAAAGCAGGCTAGGTAAGCCATGAGGAGCAAGCCAGTAACAGCACCCCTCCATGACCTCTGCATGAGCCCCTCCTTCCAGGATCCTTCCATGTTTGAATTCCTGTCTTGGCTTTTTCAACTGATGGACTCCAATGTAGAAGTATGAGAAAAATAAACCCTTTCCTCCCCAACTTGCTTTGTGGTCATGGTGTTTCATCACAGCAATAGAAACCCAAACTAAGACAAATACGATATATAGTCTTTCTCTTCCTGTTTCTTTTCTACTCTTGTGAGTCCTAAGTATTCACGGGCATGTGCTGTACCAATGAATCTACCTTTACTGACATCTTCTCTTTCTCCTTGGAGCTCCTGGCTTGAAAGTGACACATGATGGAAACGTGCTTCTGAAAAAGAAAATCAAACAGGTCAAGTGCTTAACCCTCTGACTCCTGGAGGAAATGACTTTTGAACCTCAGCTCTGAAGTCCCAATCGAAAGGGAAGATGGCCTTAGGCAACATGAACACTTCCACTCATTTGAGGTCAATTGTCTGCACCAAGGAGGATACAGAATGAGTGGCCCTCAGACTGCTCAATAAATTAAATTGAGATTTTTTTCACAAGCCTCTAACCCTGGGTCTACAAGGCTGAGCCAAAACAATTACATTTCAAGATGACCCTGGCTACAGAATAAGTTCAAAGAAAACTCCATCCTAAAAAGTAAAGAGGGTTAAGAATAGTTTGGACCATAGAGCCTGCCTAGCACATGCAAGGTCCAATTCCTAAGACCTCAACAAGCAAAACAAAACAAATTGGTGGTTTATTCTTTAATATGCGAAGAACCCCTAAATGGGTTATTAGAAAACGAAACAAAAATACATAACTTTTGCCCTAGGAACCTATGTAGGCAGCACACTTGGAAAGATTCTTGTTTTACTTGCTTTCATTTGTACAAAAGCCCTCACGGTTCTGCTTGCTCACCTTTGGCCTGTCACCCTCTGAGCAAGGGTGACTTCATGCTCTTTTGACCTTCAGTGAGGAACTAAGATTGTATTCAGGTTCATACCCAGGTATTAGGACCACAGTACAAAGCATGTGTTGTCTAATAGGTTTCAGGGAATTCCGTTATTCTTCCCCATTCAAGTGTAAATGTCGATAATGCAGGAGCCTTTAGGAGGTGGAGCCTTAGGAGTGGAGCCTTAAGGGGCAGAGGTAAAGGATAGAGGTTTACCTTCTCTTTTCTGCACACTAGAATGTGCTAACCAGATGCCCCTTGAAGCAGAGGACTGGTTCTGACCCAAATCAGCTAATGCCTCAATCCTAGACTTCCTATTCTTCCAGCCAGTGAGAACGAAATTTCGATATTTTTAAAATCAGTTTCCCAGTCTGTGCTACTTTACTATAACTGCTCAAATTACAATAAAGACTATCCATTTTTAAGAAGCAGGGTCACACTATGTTGCTACAAGTGGTCTTGAGCTTTTTGACTGAAGATACTCTCCTGCCCACTTTCCAAGGGATTGATGCAATAGGCACACACCAAGACTCCATACTTCTGAAAAAAAAAAAAAAAACAAACAGAAACAAAATAAAATAAGATCCATGAGATGGCTTGACAACATGCCATCTACTAGGAACAGCTACAAGAACAGCCAGTTCAGGCTTGATTCCCAGCAACCGCACAGCAGCACACAACTGTCTATAATTACAATTCCAAGGAACTTGATACCATCTTCTGGTCTCCATGGACACCAGGCATGTATGTGGCTCACTGATAGGTAGCCAGGCAAAACACCAATACACGTTTGTTGTAGATTTGGTCTAATGTTTATATTATGTTAATTGGATCCCCCAAATTATAGGAGAATCCACACATAAGATGCTGAGGGCCCCTGGCCCCAGTTGGTTTTGATTGGTAAATAAAGTTGCTGGTGGGCAATGGCCAGGCAGGGAGACAGAGACTGGATTTTAGGATTCCTGGGCAAGAGATGGAGGAAGGAGCATGAAGGGAGAGGTGACATGTTGGGGAAAGGAGTAAAGACAAGACCTGAAAGGTACAAAACAGAGACCATGCCAACCTGTCAGGGATTGTGGCCCAGGAGGGCTGTAGGTGTGGGCTTGGGGCCCCCAAGATAAAATAAAAATTTAGTAAGTGATGAATCAGGAATATTGGAGGGGAGAGTGTGTTAGCCTCATAGAGGTTAAAAAGTGGCCCAGTTATTGAGCTGTTTAAGACATTTTAAAATGCAAAGGTAAGTGTGGATGTGTTTCATTTGGGAACTCAGAACATTAGTCAATGTTCTATTGCTATGAAGAGACAACATGACCTCAGCAACTCTTATACAGAAAAACATTTCATTTGGGGCTGCTTACAATTCAAGGGTTTGTCTATTATCATCATGAAGGGACGAATGGCAGCATGCAGGCAGACATAGAACTAGAGAAGTAGCTGCATGCTACATCCCAATCAGCAGGCAGCAGGAGGAGAGAGACACTGAGCCTGACTTGAGCATCTGAAACCTCAAAGGCTCAGTAAAACACTTCCTTCAAAAAGGCCACACCTACCCCAACAAGGACACACTTCCTAATATGACCACTCCCCAATAACCAAGCATTCAAATATATGAGCCTATGGGGTGTCATTTTTATTCAAACCACCACAAAATAGAACAGTTCATTTGGGAGAATTTAGCCTTCTCATTCTCTTCTACCTATATGAGAAGCTAGTGAAGAGCTGGATGTCTTCTCCACCCCAGCCCACCCCTGGCTATCACCTTAGTAACAGTGATTTGGGCAAGGTAGAAAGAATGAGAAGTCGAGCAATAGAACATTTAAGCAGGTGTTGAGGCACCCCACTGGTATAGCAAGGCTCAGAGTGCACAGTAAAGATGCCCAGTTCACATTGCAGACTGTTATCTAGCAGCATGAGTCTGGCTTTTGTTAGTGTGATCCTTTTATGGTCTATAAAACCTACCCTAAAATTAAGTTTAGAGAAGAGATGGTAGCTTTCCCCTCATCTGCTTCTCACTTGACTGCTCACTCAAAGATGGCAGCTCCAAGGGAGAAGAGTCTGGAAGGCCAGGACTCACACACCTATTTGTCTGTTTTCATGGACTTAGCAACTTTTTGTCATCTTTTCTCAGTGTTACATTTACAATCTCAAAAAAATTAGTTGAGGAAAACAGTGACAGCACACAGCCCAAAAGTGACAAAGGATAGAAACATACCCCTAAAAAATCCAAATGGGAGTACAGATTCTCTAATGTCTGGAGGAAATTAACCTCTGTACCTCTGCTCGTTGTCAAGCCCCAAGCAAAAGGAAAAATGTAATCTCTCAGCATTGTCCAGGTCTGAACTCACTGGATAATATGTGATCAGAGGTTTTGAGGTATAGCCACCCCATAGCCAGCTCTCAAAAGCAGGTAGGTAAGATGCTGTCTTTTGTGGATTTATGTGGATTTGTCCTTGGTTGGCCACAGGGGTGGCCACTTATGTGTAGAAGGGAGGAGGGCAAAGAAAGATTCATCACCGTGTGCCTTGGGTAGAAGAGCCAGGGGATTGTGCTTTCTTTGACTAAGAGAGCAAACCCCAGAAAAGGACCAGAATACTTTGGTCTAGTTAACCTCAAGGAACAAGAAAATCCTACCACAGTCCAGGCAAAGACGATAGAAGTGACACCTTGGTGAATTGCATCAATGGCTGAGGTTTCTGCTCCTGTGAGTAGCATTCCCTACAGTCCCCTGGGCACCACTTCCTATTCAAGCCTGTTATGATTTGTAGGTCTTAAAGCCTCACCACCAAGCCATAATCCCATAATTCCTTGGCACAGGATGGTGGTCTCAGACAAGTTTTTAATCTAACACTCTATTTTCTAGCTTTTGCTTGCTCATGAATTTCCCATAAAATATTGGGAACATATTTTTGATCCTTTGTGATTCTTTCTATATATCTGGGGCTAGCACAGCAGAAACAGTCCTTGGGATTAGGGGCTGTCATTTGATGCACTGAAGCCTGGAAAATGGAGAGTGTCTTCCTGGTGAAGTTAGTAAGACAAGCATCTAAAAGTTCCAGCTCTCAAGAGCTTCTGGTGCAAAACTAAAATTTCATTCCACGTGTAAAAAGTACACATGTATAAGTATTCCCCAAAGTGGAACATTCTTCTTCAAGGCATAGTATGGTTATTTTGTGGGTCAGAGCCCCCATTTATTGTTCCTGCCCTCAATGCTTGCTTTTCTCTCTGAGCCCCTGCTGTTTAAACACGGGTATTTTGCCACTTAGCACACATTTGATTTTAGAGGTAGGCATCAGGCCAGCTACGTTAAAATGGAATGTTTAACACAGATCTGGAAGCTCACAGAAGTGTGCAAGGATTAGAAGGGGCTTTGGACAGAGCACCCAGGACCTCCTAACTGGTCCAGCAGGAGAGAACTCTTATCCCTGCCACTCTGAGACAAATGGCACTAGAGATGCTGCAGGGTTGATGGCTAGTCACAGAGCTGGAATTCAATGTTTCTGGGTCTTTTGATACTGCCTCTAGCTCACTGTGAGGCCTAACAGTTTTATGCTGGGTTATGAGAGACCAGCCCCCCTCAAGCTAATATGCTAGCATCAGTAAGCATAGCAGCAAGCAGCTGCCTCCTGTCTCACCCCTGCCAAATCTCAAACTATGAGATTTTCCCAAGTCTCAAGTAGCACTCATTTTTTATTTCCTTCTGAAGCAGTCTGGCTATTAGCCTAGGCTGGCCTTGAACTCCTGCTTCAGGCTCTTGTGCTAAGAACACTTTGATAGTGTGTGCAATTACTGGCATGTGTCACCACATCTGGCTAACTTGTGCTTGATTGAGATAGTCTCAAGTGCGTTTATAACCCTTACTAGAAGGCATCTAAGAAGAGTAAGCATATACCTTTCTATATTATTTAGCACAGAGAAACACAAGAAAGAAGCAAGTAGTTGATGACAATTTTACCATGGCAACCGTGAATATGTTACTATCAGTTTTTGTTTCATTCCCCACTCTCAAGTTTGTTAAAAATAAAAACCCCTGTGGAACAGTAAATTACTGTTTAGTCTTCTGGCTTCTAGAAGGATGCATGCTCTGAAATTATAGATTGATTTCCTGATCATTTACTAAGACAATGAATGGCTTTTCCTTGTTAAGAGATAGAAATGTTAATGGTAGTTAACATACTTTGTGTTTTGGATGCCTGTGGATCTTGCAGTAACTTGTAGCAAACACTTAGACCATTTATGATCACTGGGCAAAGAGTAATGGAAGAAACAGTTAAAAGCAGATTGGGCCCACTCCAATGTGCACTGACTCCCAGACATGATGACTTCAAGAGGAAGACACTGATCTAAGTTGTGTCTCTATATTTTATCTTTTTACTAAAAGCTGACTTGCAGAAAGAAAATCTGAGCATTTCAGCATTATAATGAGTATAATTATAGCTTATCTAAACTTAACTTCAAGAGCTTAAAATAAATACATGATATAATCTAATAACAGCATATTAAGTATATGTAGCAAAAAAAAATCCACATCTTTTCTTGCACAGCTATAAGGGGGCTGTCTCTGGTAGTTATTGGAAGAAGTCCATGAACAAAGAGAATCTGAATATTATGGAAAAAATAGCATCAAGGAGATTTAAATTGAGAACAACTTTTAGAAAGTGGGCATGACTAAACCAAGCAGAAGTACTGTGACATGCACAGGACCATACGTCAGGTCAATGGGAAGGACAGATCAGAAACTCAGGTCTTATGAGCAGTGCAGTCCTCTGTTTACCACGTAGCAGGTAATGGACCTAGGTTTTTGTTGAAATTTAGTTTCCATTCCATGGAAAAGAAAATGTTCCAAGTATACATTCATATACATTGCCCTCACGGGTACATTCTGAGATAGCTGATGGTTTTGTCATTGTGTGATGTCGCAGAATGTGGTTATACCAAATTAAAGGGCTGTGATGTTTTTACGTGACACTGAGCCATCATTGACTGAAATACTGTATATAGCTTATCATCATACCATTACTTGGAGGATGTAAGACTGTCCAAGTCCATAATTGCATATGAAAAGCTCTATTCAGTGTATTCACAAAACACATGTGCACATATGACCCTCTGGCTGAGTGATGACTTCAATACAGGTGTTAACAAGAGCATTTATGATGACAGACAAGGTCTCAAAATCCTTATAGCTGAACAGTTCTGGGCATTCTATTTTATCCATGCAACAATATACTCAAGACACTTATACACATGATGCATATCTGAATTTTTAAAATGGGGTCATTTCAGTGTGTGGTTCATACCAGTGTATGACAGGATGATTATTGAAGGGTTATCAGTATTCCCCTCTGTGATGAGGAATTGGGAGAATGGGGGTCTTAAATGCCACCCATTGGCAGTAAATGTTATGCTGGTGTGATGAATTGTTTCCAGGAATTAAAATTTCATAGATTTAGTCCTTCTGGGAAGAGAGAACACAGAGAAGACAGAAAGGATTGTGTAGCAGACATGTCAGTGGGACACTGCCCAGGACGAGCAAAGAGACCTCCCCTTAGCATCTCTCTAGTGCTTAGAGGGCTTTTAATCTTATTTTCATTGAATTTAGTAATTGTTCATAACTGCAAACCTAAAGTCCATATTGATCAATGAAAGGGAAGACAAAAAACAGATAATACAGTGATCTATAGGAAAGCTATTTTTTTCTAAATGTCTCCTCTGCACTCTTTCAGCATGTCTAAACTAATGAATGTCAGGAGCATAATGGTGGGCCTTCCTTTCCTCTTGAGGGAACCATCTTATGGCAAATGTGTATTTTAAGGCAATGTGCTTATTAAACAGTTTCAGTCAATACGACTGAGAAAAGCAGCAGTCATTCAGTCTATATTTACATTACTTCCCAAGACTAAAAGAGAAAAGCCTGTGTCCCTCATAGTAACTGTGAAAGAACACTATCTCTTGTTTGTTTGTTTGTTTGTCTGTTTGTTTTCAGAGGTGAATTATATGTATTCACCCAACCAAAGCACCAGAGAGACTCAGATCCACAGTGTAGAGGGAAATTGTAGAGGGGTAAAGGTCTCTTCACAACCTCAAGGACCCTGAGCCTTGGCCTTGAAGATGCAGGGGATCCTAGTTGGAAAAATGTATTAATCACTCCCTTTTTTCATACTGGGAAGGATCATAACATTGGGAATGTTGAGAACCACTTAAGCTTAGCAGTTGGGATCCCTCAAGGAGTCACTGCCTCAAGGAGTTACATGACCACAATACCTTACTTACTCTCATGATCTGAGTACTTGCAGCAGTTCGAGTACCCAGAGAAGGGCTGAGAGTGATAGATGCTGCAATTTTGCAATTTTGTTTGGGTCTTTTGCCCCTGAACCCCTATCTCCATTGGATACACTAGGTATAGGGATGGGGGTAGGGGTAAGGGGTGCACTGATCAGCAGAACCATGGAAGTTAGTAAGTTCATAAAACGAAATAATTAGTCCTTCCTGCCCCCATTCTCCTTAAGACTCGAGGCTCTCCTCCTCCTCTGAAATCTAATCCACTACACACTACTCCAGTGTCTCCCTGTCTCCCAGGAGGGCAAAAAACCTCAGCAAGACAAGGGTGTTGTGAGCAGGGACCCCACAGGAATAGTAGTCTTGTCCTCCTTGGTTGATTCCTTTCCTTGGATCCTCCTCAAAGCCCGGGGTCCCTTCTCGGACCCCTGCTTTCGCTCAGACTGAGCACCTATTGGAACTGATGGCTGGGTCCCAAGGTCACCATAGAGAGTAGCAGGGGGCTGCTTTCCACACATGAAAGGTCTCCCCTGCCTTGACTTAGTCCTAGTCTGACTTCCAGAGGTCAAAGAACAGCTCTACAGTACCACCTATCAACACCAGTGCCGGCAGATCAAAGCCCAGTGGTCAGTTTCCCTAAGCTAATGGGCAATTCAGAGAATTGCTGCAGAGGGCTAAAGGTCAAATTCAGAAACAAAGACCCCACACCCCTACACACCTGCTGATACTTGAGCCCCCAGCCATCTTCTTCTTGCTGGGTCCCAAAGCTGACCATCCTCTGCTTGTCCTATGCACCATTAAGGAACAGTGGTTGGTAGGGGTACCATAGCACACAACCCCTGTCTCAGAGAACAAAGACCGGCTGCTTCTCAGGAAAATGCCCTTTATGGGATTTTTCCATTAAGGAAAGAGAGAATTGGCCAACTAGGAAGGCTGCTGAGAAGACCTAATGAGATAAAGACAGAACTATGGGGGTTGACAGAGAAAGATGGAACATGAGAGCTTCCATGAAGAAAAAACTGCTTTTCAGATGTCACTGGAAGCAGAGTGTAGCTTCCACAGTTGTGGGGGAAGGGAGGCCAGTGTCTTAAACATGTAGAGATGAGATCAGATCACATTGATTTACTACGTTAAGAACTTCACATAAATTATTTCTTCCAATCCTTTTCACCAGATAGGGACTATTAATGAGATGTGATATCTTAATATTTATGAGCCCCTCGGGAATTATTTTAACTACTGTATGTAAATTCACCTTTAAGTCATCTAACCCTGTGGTGGAGGCACTGTTAGTGGAAGGGGAGAAGGTGCGAGGATGCTCAATGATTTGTCCAAAGCACTACACCACTAAGTAGAAGGGCTGGATTTTGAACCTAGGCAATCTTGAACACAGAAGCTAGGCTAGGCCAGACTGCCAGTATTTAGGAAGATGCTAATGGGACTGCATTTGCTCGCTGCTTTCTAAGCAAGGAGAATGACCACATCTTCATTCATCCATGTGTTTACCCAGTGCTTGTTTGATGCCGCTGTGAGTGGATGGTCAGTGACCAAGACTAACTGTTTTTGCTCCTGAGTTATCATCCAGGCTTGGCTCTGGCTCTTTTGTCTTCCTCCCCTCCCCTCCCCTCCCCTCCCCTCCCCTCCCCTCCCCTCCCCTCCCCTCCCCTCCCCTCCCCTCCCCTCCCCTCCCCTCCCCTCTCCTCCCCTCCCCTCCCCTCCCCTCCCCTCCCCTCCCCTCCCCTCCCCTCCCCTCCCCTCCCCTCCCCTCCCCTCCTCTCCCCTCCCCTCCCCTCCTCCCCTTCCATTCCCTCTGCTCCTCTCTTCTCTTTTCTTATTATTTCTCTTTTTATTCTACTTCCCTACCACCAGCCCATTCCTTCCTTCTGGGAATGCTTGTCATATAGCCTAGTTTGCCTTCAAAGTCTTGCTCTCCCTGTTCATGCTTCTTTCATGCCAGTTCTAGACATGTGTTAGCACTTAGGAAAAGACTTGATGGCAGGTAGAAGTCAGTCACATGGAAATCCTATGAAAAGCATAGTCAGAGGAAGTTTCAGTTCATCAAACTGCTGAGATAGAAATATGGGTTTCAGAAAGAAAATTTCATATGGAAGAGAGCTGGCCAGAGGGTTTACAGAATCATGTTAGCAAAACAGAGGACAGTAAGGATGACAAATTAAGCAGAGAAGTAGAAGACTGGGTCAGTGTCAGATGTGCAGGTGATAGCTAGCACGGGGTTTCATTCTGTGTCAGATGGGAACCAGTGAAAAATTCAAACTGAAAAGTGAGATGATTTGACTCACCTTTAAACGGAGGTATAGGACTGCTGGATTGCAGGTAGACTGTAGAGGGAGAAACATAGAAACAGTACACTTTTGATGAACAGAAGGCTGATGTGGAGTGGAAGTGAGGAAAGATGGGCACATCGCCCTTAGGATGCTTAGTAGGCTTCTGTATGGGAATGTCAGGGAGATAGGGTTAAAGGTATTTTGGGAGAGAGATCTGAGCCAGACATATAACTGGGAGATCAGCACATTGATGGAATTGAAACCCATGTGGCTGGATGGGACTAACAAACTGCAAAGCAGAGTGGGACAAGAGGCTGAAGGAATGACTCTATACCTGCCAACATTAGGAGGAAGTGCCACCAAAGGAAGCCTATGAGGCACACAACATTGACTTGAGTATTCCGTAGGAAATGCAAAGAAGTTGTGCCAAAGGGAGTTTACCCCTTTGGAATTAGAGTCTTAGTTCAAAGGTCTTTAGGTCAGTTGTTCATCATTTGGATCTGATACTGGTTGTTGCTGCCATTGTGTCTGAACCTACACATGAGTCTGCAGCCAGTAGTCAGTGGAGGTGGCTGGTCTAGGGCGATTTTGGCTTGGTTGGTTCAGGTCCGTTACAAGTAGTCCCTCATGTTCCAAGGCTCATTATTAAGACAAGAGGTAAAGTCTGCAAGGCTGAGAACAAGAAAGGGATCAAATGCATGGGCAGCTACAGTCCTAGACGAGGACTGGAATGTTTGCTCTACTCCCTAGTTGAACTGGCCAAATGTCATTCCAAGGCTAAGAATATTCATGGCATTGGAAGTAAGTAGAATGTGTATTTTGATGAGAATCAGAGGCACATTGTCAAAGATACAGTTAGAAAGAAGGGCAAATAAATGGCAAATGATATGTATCTACTCTTATACATATCCCTGCCAATTTAGCTCTAGGTTTTATCATCAGGACATTCTTCTTGAAGGTTGGCAACCTGTTTCTGGATTATAATATACTTCCCTACCTATTTGGGTGTTTCTAAGCTCCTTCATCATCTTTTGAAACCATTCCTACCTGTGCTGATCTCCTTTCTCTGAATGTATATCTACCCTTGCAGGTAGAACCTTGGATAACACATTAAAGTGCTTAAGCAAGGGACCAGCATGTAACAAGAGTTCAATAAATGGCCACCATTACCATTACTCCCCTTCAAGTTAGAAGGCATCTGAACATGTTCTCTAATTATTTTTAAGCAGTGTTCTTGTCAAACTCAGCTGCTATCCCCTTAATGAGAAGTAGATGTCTTCCGCATCTGTCTATTCTAACAGTCGGAGGCACATAATGAGGACTCAATAAAATCCTGTTAATTATTAAGAGCTGATTTAAAGTCTAAGCATATCCTTACAGCCTAGAGATTAGTAAATACTTAAAATGTCTCCCAGCCACCTAAGTCTGGAAATGTTAAGAAAAGTTCGCATCTTGGCAAGAATAGTGAAAAGAGTTTTCCCTTTAAGAATATGATATAAGCCCTTTTCATCATTTTTGTAACACTTTTTTATTTGTTAGTACAGGGGACTTGTTCAACTCAGATATTAGTAAGTTTAAAGAACCATGCCTGTCTATTGTCTTCTTCATTTAGCTCTGAGCTTGGGATGCTTGGATGGGGCTTGCTCTTGCAGCTCAACTTGGAAGAGACAAAGGAAAGCACAGCTTCTCTCAAAATTGAAGTGATCAGCAGTGACCAAAATAAAAGCAAACATAAAAATAATGCTAAAACATTAGCCAGTATTTTTTGAATTAGGGTAGTATCAACACCTTGACTGAATTTTGGGTTCTGTGTCTCCTGTTGAATCATGGACTGTATTACCTGCATATCAGATACATCACAATTTAGAAGACAAAAACTATATAGTAGTATTGGGGGAGGGTGAGAGGGTAGTAGAGAACAACTATAGAAGTCATTGAATTGTTCCCATAGACTCTAGTCTGCCTCTTTAAAATATTAAATCTGCCATATAAAACAGGACAGTCTTCAATTTCAACACACTTTAAGACATCTAGTCAGAATCGAGATGTCTTGCTTGCATAACTCTAAGTGAAATCCCTTGTCTTCTGTCACATGATTCCTTCTATAGGCTTCGTTTTGAGCACAGTCTCCCAGATAAAAATATTTGGGCTAATTTTTTATCTTTGTGGGATCCAGTCTGAAACAAAACCATATTTCAAAGTGAAGGAATCACAATGCTTGGCAAATCAAGGTACTTTTCATTTTCTAGATATTTTTATTTTGAATCTTCCTTTCATTTACTGAAAGGTGCCTGGATCTCTATCTCTGTGTGGGTGCACATTTCTATTTACTGGCCATGAGATCCTTATGAGTGGAGATTTTCATTGGAAATGTTTGGCTTCTATAGACAATACTTAGAGATTCCTTTAGATACCACAATAAAAAGAATGTGTTAGAGTAGTTTAAAATAGCATGTGTACTTTGCTATTTGCTATGTGTATTTGCTATCAATTCAGCTATCCCTTTAGCTGCATTAGCCCACTTCCATTGCTACAGTTCAAACTTGAAAGTTATATCCTGACACTATGACAGATTGTCCCTCTGCATCTTGAGCTCTCTTCATGGCTTCCTCTTTCAACTCATTCTTCTTGCTGCCAAATTAATCTCCCTCGAGTAATAGGTTCATCATTATCAGAGCTTGCTTTGAAACATGCAATTAATTCAATTCAACCCCAAGAATAAAGGTGGAAAAAAAAAGAACCTTAGCATTATATTTAAGACCCTTCAGAATTTCGGTCTGGAGTGTTTCTCAAAGACTTGTGTGCCAAAAGCCTGGTCCCTAGCAGAGAGTGCTTTTGGGGAGCAGTAGACTCTACTGGAAGCACAACCCAATTGTAGGAAGTAGCCCACAGATAATGTGCTTTGAAGGATATAGTTTCTCTCCCTCTCCCTCTCCCTCTCCCTCTCCCTCTCCCTCTCCCTCTCCCTCTCCCTCTCCCTCTCCCTCTCCCTCTCCCTCTCCCTCTCCCTCTCCCTCTCCCTCTCCCTCTCCCTCTCCCTCTCCCTCTCCCTCTCCCTCTCCCTCTCCCTCTCCCTCTCCCTCTCCCTCTCCCTCTCCCTCTCCCTCTCCCTCTCCCTCTCCCTCTCCCTCTCCCTCTCCCTCTCCCTCTCCCCCTCCCCCTCCCCCTCTGCCCCTCTGCCCCTCTGCCCCTCTCCCCCCTCCCCCTCTCCCCCTCTCCCCCTCTCCCTCTCTCTCCTGTGAGAAGAGTAGCTTTGCTCTGACAGGTCCTCATTACCATGGTGATCAGCCCAGTGTAATTGGAGCAAGCATGGTGAACCAAACCCTTTTGAAATGCCAACCCAAACTCTTCCCTCCCCCACTCCTTTTCTGATATATTGCCATGTGACCAGAACATTCCCCCACTTAATTACCTCATTCTGCCTTCTTTGTTTTCCCTTTACTTTCCTCTATTTTTGACAACTCTTTAGACAGCTGCCCTGGTCTTCTGGCTCTTCTCAATATATCGATTGTGTTTTCACATTTGAGAGGAAGACCTTTCTCAGAGATCCTGTGAACCCACCATTGCTAACTCCTCTCTGCATACCCTGATGCTCCAGCTCAGTCCACATTCTCGTTAACAATCTCCTCTCATGAGTGGGGAAGGCATCAGGCCCATACCCAGGACAGGTTCTCCGTTTTCCTTTAGCAGAGGTCTGATGGTTTATTGCCATGCTGCATCTAGTGGAGCAAACCTAATGTTTCCATTCTCACCATGGTCTAACCACAGTCTCTGGACCCTGCATTCCAGCTTCCTGCCAGATCATACAGAGAAAGTTTTAAGAGGCAACAACAAACTTTCCTGTGGTTTACATTGTGTCATTTCCCCATGTTATTTTTCTGAGGGGGAAAAGGGAGAAAACACGTTCACTTAGCAGGTTCTATTTAGGACATTTTTCCTAAAAATTACCAAGAGATATACATTATATTTTTGAAGATACATTGTGTCTTTTCTCATGGAATTCCTACCACACAGATACCAGGATCTCTAACACCATCCCATATAACATTTATGCTTTATTTTCTTTCTCAGTTTGTTTCTACTCTCTACTTTGGTTTGCATTGCTTCTATTGAACTTTCTTCCCTTTCTCTGATTCTTTTGGTTGTGTCTACTCATTCCTTATTGTCCCCACCCAATATGCTCTATGCTCTACAGTGGTGGTTCTCAACCTTCCTAATACTGTGACCCTTTAATATAGTTCCTCAAGTTGTGGTGAACCCCCAACCATAAAATTATTTTTATTGCTACTTATTATGAATCACAGTGTAAATATACATGTCTTTCTGATAGTCTTAGACAGAAAGAGAGTCATTAATACCCCTAAATAGGTTGAGGACCAAAGGTAGAACCATTGTTTTAAAGGGTATATTTATTATTTTCCTTAAAAATATTATTGTGTGTGCATAATGTGTGTATGTGTCCATACATGGGACAGAGACAACATTGTGGAGTTGGCCTCTCTTTCTACCTTTATGTGGATCATGAGGATCCAACTCAAGTAGTCATGATAGCATGGCAAACACCTTTATCCCTTGAACCATCTTGCTGGCTCCAAAACTGTAGCCAAGATTGGCCTCAAACTCATGATGCTTGCCTCTGGCCTTTCAGCACAGCTTGCTATTTTTAACAAAAAGTTTCATTTCTGCTTGTTTTTTTTAGGGCAATAAGAGCACCTCACATGTGAGATCTCAACACTTTTAGAAGTGTACAAAATAATAGTGCTGAGGATACTCTGATCTATGGTAGGTCTACAGAGGGAATTCATCTTATCCAACTGACACCATGCTCTATCTATTGACTAGCAAGCTCTCATTTTCTCCTTCAAATAGTCCCTAGAAACCCACACTTCACTCTCTGCTTGTGTGTATTTCACTGCATTAGATGCATTACGCAAGTGGCATCACTGAGTATAATTTGTCCTTCTGCAACTAGCTTGTTTTCCTTGGCACAATGACCCCCCCCCCTCCCCAATGCAGACTTTCCCTTAAAACTTGTCTGTATTATTTCTGTTTGGTGTGTATTGCTTGTACACATCAATTACAATACACACTTGATATTATACAGGTTGTAGTGCAGTGTCTCCTTTTCTAAGGCCCGATACCATGCCATAGTGGGACTCTAGGGATGTTTGTATCTCTTATCTCTTCAGCTGCTGATGGACACGTGGCTCATTTCCCCATCTTCCCTATTGTAAGTACTGTTATAGTCAATGGTAAACCAAATATTTCTTGAGATCTTTATTTCATTTTTTTATTTAAATACCTAGAAAGAGGTATTTGTTAGACAACATGTTGTCCTTGACCTCATTTTCTGAGGAACTGACATGTTTTTGTTTGTTTGTTTTTCATGGATTGTTTGTTTTTCTCCTTGGCTTGAATATTTTTCTTTTTACAAACACAGTATGATATAATTTTGTATATTATACTTTTTGGAGTGTATTTTCAGTATTTCAATGGTTACCCGTACTTGTACTTGTGTGTGTGTGTGTGTGTGTGTGCATGCGCATGTGCACACACACATGCACATTAGAAAGTAACCTCAAATGTTGTTCTTTTTTCTTTGAGACAAGGTATTTCACTGCTCTTGAGTTTTTTAGGTTACCTGTTCAGGAAGTCCCAGGAACCCATCTGTCTCTGTCTCCCCCACACTGGGATTACATATACCATCAGACCATTTGTTCTTGTGATTATTGTCTGTTTTAATTTTTTTATGAGGCACTGGGGCTCTAACTCAGGTCCCCATACTTTCAAGACAAATGCCCTCCAGACTGACCTTTCCTTTTAGTCCTTAAGTGCTTCCCTCTCTTGGTTGAAATTCTTCACCTGTTCTGTCTGTTTCCACTTTTTAAAATATATGATATTTTAACAAGTTTCTCCACACGTTGTACTATATGGTCATGTGTAGATCTGTTTCTATTGGCTATTTTGTCTTTGATTATATCTCAGATGTTCGAATGACATATTTTTAAAACTCTCTTATTGTATTCCAGGTAGAAGATATAACACATTATGTTCTGAAGATGGTATTATTACCTACCCCAACCCTCTAAAAACACTCAGAAGCTCATTGTGCCATGCCAACTTTATCTGGATCAGAGTCAGATTATGTTCCTCATTAATTGCAGTTCCTTTTTTCATTTCAAGAGATAACACCTGTCTTGAAATATCACATGCCTTTTCCTTTTGTGCCGCTCTACTGTTGAAGGTTGTGTCTCTCTGAATCAGCCCCAAGACTCCTCCAATTCCCAGTTGTCATAAAAAGTCCTGCAGGAGAAAACCAGCAGGAGATGGAAATTGGCACCATGTTGGAGGTTTCTTCATGTTCCAATCTGTCATGCCCACTCTACACAGCTGTTAAAACCTACCAGGGCTTGCTCCCCCCTCAAATAATCTATCTAATTTGACAAGCCAATTTTTTTCTTCATAATCAGACTTGGCGAATTCTTCTCACCCCCGGGGAGAGTGGTTATTGAAAAATAGCTGTCTATACCTGCTTATCTGGGAATGCCTTTTCCCTCTGTGGAATTTATATTTTTAACTTCTTCACATTCACAGCTCTCTCAAAGTTTCTGTGGGTGTTTTCGTTGGAGTAGTGGTCTTTAAAAATAATACATTTTAATTAGAAATGGAATTACATTAAAAATTAGATGTTATTTATGTGTATGAGTGCATTGTCTTCGTCTGTGTGTGTACAGCCTGTTTATGTCTGATCCTCCCAGAATCCAAGTGGTCAGGATCCTCTGAGTGAGTTATATGGGTGCCAGGAACCAAATCCCTGTTCTCTGCCAGGACAGCAAGCGATCTTAACTGCTAAGCCATCTCTCTAGCATTTTTCTTAATAACTTTGCGAATCATCAGAAAATAAAGTTGACAGATATTCTAGAATATTCTAGAATAGGCCATAAGCTATGCTTACATCTTGTCTACTGGCATTGGAATGAATACTGAAAGCTTGGTAAACAAGCCTCTTCTGGTCAGAAAAGTGCCGGGGTAGCTAGGGCGCAGGGTCGGCTGACACTCGCCAGCTACCCACAACACCGGCCACAGGATCTTAAGACTTCTGGTGAGTGGAACACAGCTTCTGTTCCAATCCAATTGCGCGCGGGACCTGAGACTGCATTAGTTAGGGAAACAGAAAACCGGCCTGAGTAGGGCCACAGGCCTATTCTGGCCGGACCAGCACTGAGGTAGCTAGAGCACAGGGTCGGCTGACACCCGCCAGCTAACCATGACCCCCGCCACAGGATTTTGAGACTGCTGGTGAGTGGAACACAGCTTCTGCTCCAGTCCAATCACGCGGGACCTGAGACTGCTTTGGTTGGGGAGGCAGAAATCCGGCCTGAGAAGGGCCACAAGCCTCTTCCGGTCAGAAAAGCACCAGGGTAGCTAGGGCGCAGGGTCGGCTGACACTCGCCAGCTACCCACAACACCCGCAACAGGATCTTAAGACTTCTGGTGAGTGGAACACAGCTTCTCCTCCAATCTTTAAACAGTGACAACGACAACAACTAACCCCAGAGATTACCAGATGGCGAAAGGTAAACGTAATAATCTTACTAACAGAAAACAAGACCACTCACCATCATCAGAACCCAGCACTCCCACTTCCCCCAGTCCAGGGCACCCCAACACACCGGAAAAGCTAGACACGGATCTAAAAGCATATCTCCTGATGATGGTAGAGGACTTCAAGAAGGACTTTAATAACACACTTAAAGAAATACAAAGGAACACTGGTAAACAGGTAGAAGACAGTAAAGAGGAAGCACAAAAATCCCTTAAAGAGTTGCAGGAGAACACTGCTAAAGAGTTACAAGTCCTTAAAGAAAAACAGGATAACATAATCAAACAGGTAGAAGTCCTTAAAGAAAAACAGGAAAACACATCCAAACAGATGATGGAAATGAACAAAACCATACTAGACCTAAAAAGGGAAGTAGACACAATAAAGAAAACCCAAAATGAGGCAACACTGGAGATAGAAACCCTAGGAAAGAAATCTGGAACCATAGATACGAGCATCAGCAACAGGATACAAGAGATGGAAGAGAGAATCTCAGGTGCAGAAGATTCCATAGAGAACATCGGCACAACAATCAAGGAAAATGGAAAATGCAAAAAGATCCTAACTCAAAACATCCAAGAAATACAGGACACAATGAGAAGACCCAACCTACGGATAATAGGAGTGGATGAGAATGAAGATTTTCAACTCAAAGGACCAGCAAACATCTTCAACAAAATTATAGAAGAAAACTTCCCAAATCTAAAGAAAGAGATGCCCATGAACATACAAGAAGCCTACAGAACTCCAAATAGACTGGAACAGAAAAGAAATACCTCCTGACACATAATAATCAGAACAACAAATGCTCTAAATAAAGATAGAATACTAAAAGCAGTAAGAGAAAAAGGACAAGTAACATATAAAGGCAAGCCTATCAGAAGTACACCAGATTTTTTACCAGAGACTATGAAAGCCAGAAGATCCTGGACGGATGTTATACAGACACTAAAAGAACACAAATTCCAGCCCAGGCTACTATACCCAGCCAAACTCTCAATTAACATAGATGGAGAAACCAAAGTAGTCCACGACAAAACCAAATTCACACATTATCTCTCCATGAATCCAGCCCTTCAAAGGATAGTAACAGAAAAAAACCAATAGAAGGACAGGAACCACGCCCTAGAAACAACAAGAAGGTAATCCCTCAACAAACCTAAAAGAAGACAGCCACAAGAACAGAATGCCAACTTTAACAACAAAAATAACAGGAAACAACAATTACTTTTCCTTAATATCTCTTAATATCAATGGACTCAACTCCCCGATAAAAAGACATAGACTAACAAACTGGCTACACAAACAAGACCCAACATTTTGCTGCTTACAGGAAACTCATCTCAGAGAAAAAGATAGACACTACCTCAGAATGAAAGGCTGGAAAACAATTTTCCAAGCAAATGGTATGAAGAAACAAGCTGGAGTAGCCATTCTAATATCTGATAAGATTGACTTCCAACCCAAAGTCATTAAAAAAGACAGGGAGGGACACTTCATACTCATCAAAGGTAAAATCCTCCAAGAGGAACTATCAATCCTGAATATCTATGCTCCAAATACAAAGGCAGCCACATTCATTAAAGAAACTTTAGTAAATCTCAAAGCACACATTGCACCTCATACAATAATAGTGGGAGACTTCAACACACCACTTTCACCAATGGACAGATCATGGAAACAGAAACTAAACAGGGACACAGAGAAACTAAGAGAAATCATGAATCAAATGGATCTGGCAGATATCTACAGAACATTCTATCCTAAAACAAAAGGATATACCTTCTTCTCAGCACCTCATGGTACCTTCTCCAAAATTGACCACATAATTGGTCACAAAACAGGACTCAACAGATACAAAAATATTGAAATTGTCCCATGCATCCTATCAGACCACCATGGACTAAGGCTGATCTTCAATAACAACATAAATAATGGAAAGTCAACATGCACATGGAAACTGAACAACACTCTTCTCAATGATACCTTGGTCAAGGAAGGAATAAAGAAAGAAGTTAAAGACTTTTTAGAGTTTAATGAAAATGAAGCCACAACATACCCAAACTTATGGGACACAATGAAAGCATTCCTAAGAGGGAAACTCATAGCTCTGAGTGCCTCCAAAAAGAAACTAGAGAGAGCACACACTAGCGGCTTGACAACACACCTAAAAGCTCTAGAAAAAAGGAAGCAAATTCACCCGAGAGGAGTAGACAGCAGGAAATAATCAAACTCAGGGGCGAAATCAACCAAGTGGAAGCAAGAAGAACTATTCAAAGAATCAACCAAATGAGGAGCTGGTTCCTTGAGAAAATCAACAAGATAGATAAACCCTTAGCCAGACTCACTAGAGGGCACAGGGACAACATCCTAATTAACAAAATCAGAAATGAAAAGGGAGACATAACAACAGATCCTGAAGACATCCAAAACACCATCAGATCCTTCTACTAAAGGCTATACTCAACAAAACTGGAGAACCTGGATGAAATGGAGAAGTTCCTAGACAGATACCAGGTACCAAAGTTGAATCAAGATCAGGTTAATGATCTAAACAGCCCTATATCCCCCAAAGAAGTAGAAGCAGTCATTAATAGTCTCCCAACCAAAAAAAGCCCAGGACCAGAAGGGTTTAGTGCAGAGTTCTATCAGACCTTCAAAGAAGATCTAATCCCAGTTCTTCACAAACTATTCCACAAAATAGAAACAGAAGGTACTCTACCCAACTCATTCTATGAAACCACAATTACTCTGATACCTAAACCACAAAAAGAACCCAACAAAGATAGAAAACTTCAGACCAATATCCCTTATGAATATTGATGCAAAAATCCTCAATAAAGTTCTTGCTAACCGAATCCAAGAACACATCAAAACAATCATCCATCCTGACCAAATAGGTTTCATCCCAGGGATGCAGGGATGGTTCAATATACGGAAATCCATCAACTTAATCCAGAATATAAACAAACCCAAAGACAAAAACCACATGGTCATCTCGTTAGATGCGGAAAAAGCATTTGACAAGATCCAACAGCCATTCATGATAAAAGTCTTGGAAAGATCAGGAATTCAAGGCCCATACCTAAACATGATAAAAGCAATCTACAGCAAACCAGTAGCCAACATCAAAGTAAATGGTGAGAAGCTTGAAGCAATCCCTCTAAAATCAGGGACTAGACAAGGCTGTCCTCTTTCTCCATACCTATTCAACATAGTACTTGAAGTCCTAGCCAGAGCAATTCGACAACAAAAGGAGATCAAAGGGATACAAATTGGAAAAGATGAAGTCAAAATATCACTTTTTGCAGATGATATGATAGTATATATAAGTGACCCTAAAAATTCCACCAGAGAACTCCTAAGCCTGATAAACAGCTTCGGTGAAGTAGCTGGATATAAAATTAATTCAAACAAATCAATGGCCTTTCTCTACACAAAGAATAAACAGGCTGAGAAAGAAATTAGGGAAACAACACCCTTCTCAATAGTCACAAATAATATAAAATATCTTGGCATGACTCTAACTAAGGAAGTGAAAGATCTGTATAATAAAAACTTCAAGTCTCTGAAGAAAGAAATTCTAGAAGATCTCAGAAGATGGAAAGATCTCCCATGCTCATGGATTGGCAGGATCAACATTGTAAAAATGGCTATCTTGCCAAAAGCAATCTACAGATTCAATGCAATCCCCATCAAAATTCCAAATCAATTCTTCAACGAATTAGAAAGTGCAATCTGCAAATTCATCTGGAATAACAAAAAAACCTAGGATAGCAAAAACTCTTCTCAAGGATAAAAGAACCTCTGGTGGAATCACCATGCCAGACCTAAAGCTTTACTACAGAGCAATTGTGATAAAAACTGCATGGTACTGGTATAGTGACAGACAAATAGACCAATGGAATAGAATTGAAGACCCAGAAATGAACCCACACACCTACGGTCACTTGATCTTCGACAAGGGAGCTAAAAACATCCAGTGGAAGAAAGACAGCATTTTCAACAAATGGTGCTGGCACAACTGGTTGTAAACATGTAGAAGAATGTGAATCGATCCATTCCTATCTCCTTGTACTAAGGTCAAGTCTAAGTGGATCAAGGAACTTCACATAAAACCCGAGACACTGAAACTTATAGAGGAGAAAGTGGGGAAAAGCCTTGAAGATATGGGCACAGGGGAAAAATTCTTGAATAGAACAGTAATGGCTTGTGTTGTAAGATCAAGAATTGACAAGTGGGACCTCATGAAACTGCAAAGCTTCTGCAAGGCTAAAGACACCATCAATAAGACAAAAAAACCACCAACAGATTGGGAAAGGATCTTCACCTATCCTAAATCAGATAAGGGACTAATATCCAATATATATAAAGAACTCAAGAAGGTGGACTCCAGAAAGTCAAATAACCCCATTAAAAAATGGGGCTCAGAACTGAACAAAGAATTCTCACCTGAGGAATACCGAATGGCAGAGAAGCACCTGAAAAAATGTTCAACATCCTTAATCATCAGGGAAATGCAAATCAAAACAACCCTGAGATTCCACCTCACACCAGTCAGAATGGCTAAGATCAAAAATTCAGGTGACAGCAGATGCTGGCGAGGATGTGGAGAAAGAGGAACACTCCTCCATTGTTGGTGGGATTGCAAGCTTGTACAACCACTCTGGAAATCAGTCTGGCGGTTCCTCAGAAAATTGGACATATTACTACTGGAGGATCCAGCAATACCTCTCCTGGCATATATCCAGAAGATGTCCCAACTGGTAAAAAGGACACATGCTCCACTATGTTCATAGCAGCCCTATTTATAATAGCCAGAAGCTGGAAAGAACCCAGATGTCCCTCAACAGAAGAATGGATACAGAAATTATGGTACATTTACACAATGGAGTACTACTCAGCTATTAAAAAGAATGAATTTATGAAATTCCTAGTCAAATGGATGGACCTGGAGGGCATCATCTTGAGTGAAGTAACACAATCACAAAAGAACTCACACAATATGTATTCACTGATAAGTGGATATTAGCCCAAAACTTAGGATACCCAAGATATAAGATACAATTTGCTAAACGCATGAAACTCAAGAAGAATGAAGACCAAAATGTGGACACTGTGCCCCTTCTTAGAATTGGGAACAAAACACCCATGGACGGAGTTACAGAGACAAAGTTTCGAGCTGTGATGAAAGGATGGACCATCTAGAGACTGTCGTATCCAGGGATCCATCCCATAATCAGCTTCTAAACGCTGACACCATTGCATACACTAGCAAGATTTTGCTGAAAGGACCCAAATATAGCTGTCTCTTGTGAGACGATGCAGGGGCCTAGCAAACACAGGAGTGGATGCTCACAGTCAGCTATTGGATGGATCACAGGGCTCCCAATGGAGAAGCTAGAGAAAGTACCCAAGGAGCTAAAGGGATCTGCAACCCTATAGTTGGAACAACATGATGAACTAACCAGTACCCCGGAGCTCTTGTCTCTAGCTGCATATGTATCGAAAGATGGCCTAGTCGGCCATCACTGGAAAGAGAGGCCCATTGGACTTGCAAACTTTATATGCCCCAATATAGGGGAATGCCTGGGCCTAAAGAATTGGAATGGGTGGGTAGGGAAGTGGGGGGGGTGCTATGGGGGACTTTTGGGATAGCATTGGAAATGTAATTGAGGAAAATATGTAATAAAAAATATTAAAAATTAAAAAAAATGAAAAAAAAAAGCTTTGTAACTATAGCTTCGGCATCTCTGATGATTAGTTTCTTAAAGCTGAATTTCATTGCCCATTCTAGGAAGGAACAAAGTATCCACCCTTTGATCTTCCTTCATCTTGAGTTTCATGTGTTTTGCAAATTGTATCTTGAGTAGTCTAAGTTTCTGGCTTAATATCTACTTATCAGTAAGTGCGTATCATGTGTGTTCTTTTGTGATGGATACTTCATTCCTTCCTAGAATGGGGAACAAATTACCCATGGAAGAAGTTACAAAGGCAAAGTTCAGAGCTGAGACAGAAGAAAGGACCATCTAGAGACTGCCCCACTAGGGGATTCATCCCATATACAACCACCAAACCCAGACACTATTGCATATGCCAGCAAGATTTTGCTGGCAGGACCCTGATACAGCTATCTCTTATGAGGCTATTCCAGTGCCTGGCAAATATAGAAGTGGATGCTCACAGTCATCTATTGGATGGAGCACAGGGTCCCTAAAGAAGGAGTCAGAGAAAATACCCAAGGAGCTAAAGGAGTCAACAACCCTATAGGAGGATCAGCAATATGAACTAACCAATACCCCCAGAACTGTGTCTCTAGCTGCATATGTAGCAGAGGATGGTCTAGTTGGCCATCAACGTGAGGAGAGGCCCTTGCTCTTGTGAAGATCATATGCCGCAGTACAGGGGAATGCCAGGGCCAGGAAATGGGAGTGGGTGGGTTGAGGAGCAGGGCAGGGGTCAGGGAGGGTATAGGGGACTTTTGGGATAGCATTTGAAATGTAAATAAAGAAAATATCTTACAAAAGTTTTTTTTTAATTTTTAATATTTTTTATTACATATTTTCCTCAATTACATTTCCAATGCTATCCCAAAAGTCCCCCATAGCGCCCCCCCACTTCCCTACCCACCCATTCCCATTCTTTTGGCCCTGGCATTCCCCTATATTGGGGCATATAAAGTTTGCAAGTCCAATGGGCCTCTCTTTCCAGTGATGGCCGACTAGGCCATCTTTCGATACATATGCAGCTAGAGACAAGAGCTCCGGGGTACTGGTTAGTTCATCATGTTGTTCCAACTATAGGGTTGCAGATCCCTTTAGCTCCTTGGGTACTTTCTCTAGCTTCTCCATTGGGAGCCCTGTGATCCATCCAATAGCTGACTGTGAGTATCCACTCCTGTGTTTGCTAGGCCCCTGCATCGTCTCACAAGAGACAGCTATCTTTGGGTCCTTTCAGCAAAATCTTGCTAGTGTATGCAATGGTGTCAGCGTTTAGAAGCTGATTATGGGATGGATCCCTGGATACGGCAGTCTCTAGATGGTCCATCCTTTCATCACAGCTCGAAACTTTGTCTCTGTAACTCCTTCCATGGGTGTTTTGTTCCCAATTTTAAGAAGGGGCATATTGTCCACATTCTGGTCTTCATTCTTCTTGAGTTTCATGCGTTTAGCAAATTGTATCTTATATCTTGGGCAAAAGTTTTTTTTTAAATGCTGAATTTCTTAAACCTTGAGTCAGGTGACCAGTGATGGTCAACAAGCCATCATTGGTATAACAGCTGTAGCTTTGTCTAAGTTTCAATATGACTGACAGCAGATGCAGCAATGAATAGCTTGCTATGTTACAAGGACCCACCAAGTCCTCATGGAACTCAGAGGCAGTGTTTTAGTTAGGGTGGTTTCCATTGCTGTGAAGAGACACCATGACCAACACAACTCTTATTAAGGACAACATTTAATTGGGGCTTGCTTGCAGGTTCAAAAGTTCAGTGCTTTATCATCAAGGCAGCATCTAGGAAGACATGGCACTGGAGAAGGAGCTTAGAGTTCTCCATTTTGTTCCATAGGGAACCAGGACAAGCCTAGCATCCTCAGGCAGCTAGTAGGAAACTTCTTTCCACATTGGGTGGAGCTTCAATGCCTACCAACACAGTGATGCGCTTCTTCTAATAAGGCCACACCTCCTAATAGTCCACTTCCCATGAGCCATGCATATTCAAACCATCACAGGTCACTCAGTCAAATCAACCCTTAAGAAACACCATAATGTAAATATTTGCCATCCATTTTTAATATGTAAATTCCCTTTCTTTGCAAATTACGACATTTTGAATAATGAAAGTTACAAGATCTTCTCTATTAATGTTTTTTAAAAGTCCATTTAAGGTGATGTGTTTCTTTGTTTTGTTTTGTTTTCAAAATATGGATTCTCTGTGTAACCGTGTTGCCTGTTCTGGAACTTTCTTTGTACACTAGGCTGGCTTTATTCCACATATTATATGTGAATTTTCTCATTTGAACTACATTTTCCAATATCCAGTGAATATTAATTCTGTAGATTGTCTGCAGAAAAGAATTTCTTAAATCATTGTGCCCTGAGATTGTTCTGATGTAAAATGGCTCTTTTGATAACAAACAGAAATTTATACATTAAGTGAAATGTTTTGTGATACATACATATACTTTTGCTTCTGTTTCTTTAGTTTCACTTGCCATTTACAGAAGATGTTTCTACTGAGTAATCTTTTCTTTTTGCTTCCAACAAAGTGAATTTACTGATAGCCCTTAAATATTTCGAGGCTCTGGAACATCTAAAAGAACAGTGAGGTCACTAAAAATAATACCTGTGAAATCCTTCAGAGGACTTGAGGGACAGTTCTCTTTCACATGGTCAAAGACTTTGGACCACATAGGCCCTATAATGTAAATTGTTATTACTGAATGCTGTGAAGTTTGTGAACTGGTCAGAGATACCAGCCTTTAATGAAACAGGAAGAATATGTTTATCTGATGTTATAGACTCTCTGGGAAGGGCAGACATATAGTTTAGAGCCTTCCCCCACCACCAGAGGACCTTCGTAATGCGCATGTCTTTCCTTGTATTTGGAATCATTTCTAAATATTAACTTGTGTTTTTTGAAAATATTTTCTAATTTTATTGGCTAGATTTGGGTGCCTGACAATATCATCTTTAAACAGAGGATGTAATTTCTGTAAAATTAGCTGGATCATTTTTACGAGCTACAGTTTACTCTTAGCCATTATAAATGTCAACTTTCATTTAGACTGTCTCACTGTTGGTCTCACACACAAGACAATGCTACCGCATGACATCATCCAGGAACTTTACAAACTTTTAAAAAAACACAATAAAGAATTTTCTCACCTAACAGTTGGTTCTTGAATTTCCAAATTGCTGAATGGCATTTTTGTTTTTTCTGTCCCTGATTACTCTTGCTTAAATCCAATTAATCTCAAGGTTTTAATTTACATGTTCATTCTCAGAATTGATGTGACCCCCCCACAAAGATAATCATCAGGTTTGCCATGGGAGTCTTCTCTCACAATAGCCTGTTCTGCTAGAATCTCAGATTTACTTAAAAGTTAACATATCTAATGTTGACTCTGCCATAAGGCTGTGAGCTCTATGAAGGGAGATAGATGCTTTTGTGTTCTTTCTCACCACATTGTATTCAATGCTCAGAACAGTTTTGCCACATAATACTCTATTGATTGTGGTTAACGTAATGAAGCATATATTCCTTATACGTGGAATAGGAAAAAAGTCACATTCATGGGAACAGAGAGTAGAGTGGTGATTAGCAGGGGCTGGGGCACAAAGTTTCAGAGATGCGGAAGAAAGTAATTCTGCAGGTCTCATGTACAGCAGTGCAACTGTAAGTAACAATATTGTTCTGTGCATCTGAGATATAGGAAGGGGGTACATCTTCAGCATGGTAGCCATACTGGAGGAACTGAAGGAGCTACGTGAGATGATGCATATGGGCTGTGATTAATATTTAGCTTGGTGTGATAAATATTTGTCAATCTATATGCATACCATAACACAAGTTTTATGGCATGCCATATGGCAGTTTTCCTCTCAATTGAAATATCTCCAGGAAGGAATGAGAGAGTCATGATACTTAAAAGGTAAATAGAGTTCAAGTGTTTGGAAAAGCTGAAATTTGCAAGACTCATAATTACCCCCTCTGGCCTTTTAGTAGCACCAAATATCCACTAGAAGAAGACAGTAACCCCTGAGGAGATCTAATACCGTAGAGGAGATCTCTCTGACCTATTGAGCTGTCTGCAAGTTGTTAGAAAACTCCAGGAAGAATGCAGTTTTCATGAGCCATCACCCATACTAGGATAGGCTTCTTGGTGTGACACTTACTCTTGGGAATTAACACTTACCCTGATGCCTGTTAGTAACCTCAATCAAAGTTCAATGTCTCATCAAGTTGGACTCTGGTAGAACTGTTACTTTGATCTGCCAAAGGTTTTTTTTTTTCTCTCTCTACTCACAGTAGGTGAGTGCATCTCCCCAGCAAAAGCTTTTCATACAGTATGACAAAAGCCCTGCCTCTCACCACTCCAGCAGCCTGAATGTGGGCGGGTGTTTCACTGTGTCAATCAAAGACATGAATAAGGGTGAGGAATAGAGGGGAGTTCATTAGTGTGCTGGGAAAACAAAACGGGGTCCTATGATCTTAAATGTCACATGAGCTTCAGATTTAAGGAGAGAAGATTTGCGGAAAGGATAAGAGATATGTAGGTTTAGGTAGTCCTGGTCAAGGTGTAGTTATGTTGGTCATTGTCTTGGTTATAATTATGGGAAGTGGCCTGTAGAAGTCCTTATTTCTTGATGGTATAATCTGGTTCTCTCGGGGGGGGGGCATTTTTCTGCCCTAGATCTAGGGTGCATGTGGCCTCAGCATCATGGATAATTACCCGCATCTTGGGAGTGGTCTGTTCTTTTCAGTTCTGCTGTTCTTGGAATCCAAAGTGACTGCAGTTTTAGGACAATGGCTGGAAACTAGGGTCTAGAACAGAACATAGTATAAACCTGACAATAAAATATTTCAGCATCAACAGGAGATGTTTTGGGTTAGGTAGAAAGACACTCCTTGGTGATTACCATGCCCACACAGTGTTAAAGGATACACAAAATGAAGGCAGAAATGCCAGGTTTTCCTCGTGTTTTTCATTATCTTTTGGAGTCAAATAAAAGCCAATGCTCCTATGCAAAAGTAATAGGGTATGGTTGCTGTATGAGTCAGGGTTCCATAAAGCAATAGAAGTGATTAAAAACTATATATAGAAAGGGGATTATTAGAGTAGTTTATAGGCTATGGCCCAGCTAATCCAACAATGGCTGTTTATTAGTGGAAAATCCATGCACCTAGTAGTTGTTGAGCTGGCAAAGTTGAATGTCTCAGCTGGCCTTCAGTAGATGCTGGGATCCTGAAGACGCAGGTTCTAATGCCAGTGAAGAAATAGACTTGTCAGAAAGAGCTAGAGTCAACAGTCAAAGAGCAAAAGCTTCCTCTTCCATGCCCTTTATATAGGCTGCCATCAGAGGGTACAGCTCAGGTTAAAGGTGAATATTCCCACTTCAACATAACTGGATTAAAGGTGGGTCTTCCCATTCTACTTCATTTAATTAAACAAATCTCTTATAGGTGTACCCAGGCATTTAGGGTTTTGTTAATTCCAGATGTAGTCAAGTTGACAATAAGAATAGCCATCCCAGTTGTATATGCTTAAGTATGTATAAATTTTAATTTTCATTAAGCCTTAGGGGATATTTCAAAAAGAGTGTATATTTAAGCATGTCTTAATTTCATCACATAATAAGCAAAAAGGTGTCTTAATTGACTGGCCCACCCAGTGGTATAGTAGTCATCTGTTTACATCCTCCTTTGCTTCAAGATGAATTGATGTGGAAAGCTGTGAATACCAAGAAATACCTTGGTTTTTATATTGTTCCCGAAAATTAGGAAGAATTTAAACATGAAGATTGTTTAAGTGTTAAGATGTTTTTATAAATTATGTGCATATAATTCTTTGGAAATATTTAGATTTCTCTTGCCCTGTTTTTCTCACAAAAGGATCTTTTCTGAGTCATTGCAAAGCATATTCGTTAACAAGAAAATTGTCGTGATGAGATGAAGTCGCCCTTGCATTACCTTCTATGGCCCTGATTAGATCAGTGGTGGTGAGTGATCTTCAAACATTGAGACCAGCCTGTGAGGTCCTTTCTCAACAGAAAGGTGATGAAAGTTTTCCATGGAACTACCCTTCCATTTTCTTTACAAGTATCCATAAACCTTCAATTTCTATGGCTGTTTGGTTTAGCCTGCCTATATCCCTACATACTAGGTGCTTAACTTGCCCAGAGTACCTCCAGAATATCATTGCTAGTCAGAAAAACTAAAATACTGCTGATTTATTCTACAAAGGTAATGGTCTTCCCATGGTAAGAGAAGTCTCCAATTGTTGCTAACAGCTGGGAAAGGTATTGCAGATAAAGCCACATAGAGTGGGTTTTTTTTTTTCTGTTTTCACTCTTTTATAGACACTTGAAGAATAAGCATTGTACCTTTAGGGACATATACCTGTGTTCAGCAGAGCTCTGAGGAGAAAAAAAAAAAACTAACACAGTTATCATCAATAGAAAATGAAAATGACAGAAGGAACTTCTCTAGATAGAATGGATGGAGAAAGACACGGGGTTGCTCTGAGTCTGACACCCATCTGTTTCCTGTCAAACATTACTTATTACATGTATCTATACATCATATCTCTGGTATACATAACAAATTTCACAATTCTCCCAGTTTTTTTCTCTTTTTTTTTATTGGGTATTTATTTCATTTACATTTCCAATGCTATCCAAAAAGTTCCCCACACGCTCCCCACCCACTCCCCCACCCACCCACTTCTTGGCCCTGGTATTCCCCTGTACTGAGGCATATAAAGTTTGCACCACCAATGGGCCTCTCTTTCCACTGATGGCCGACTAGGCCATCTTCTGATTCATATGCAGCTAGAGACAAGAGCTCCGGGGGGGTACTAGTTAGTTCATATTGTTGTTCCTCCTATAGGATTGCAGATCCCTTTAGCTCCTTGGTTACTTTCTCTAGCTCTTCCATTGGGGGCCCTGTGATCCATCCAATAGCTGTCTGTGAGCATCCACTTCTGTGTTTGCTAGGCCCAGCATATTCTCACAAGAGACAGAATACTGTTAGACATTTTAAAAGATCCTCTACTTCCTCTTCTCAGACACACTTGACAAGATCCTCAGGGCTGTGACCATCTCAACCCCAAGATTAAGGATTTGTTCTTTCCCTGCAAAAAAATGGAAAAGGTGGGTGGGGGGTGACTATTGTGGGAGAAAAATATGTATTACATTTATCACTGCAGCAGAAAAAGGTGCTGATGGGTGGTGAAGGGCGAAAGCTCTGAGCCTTCTCCTGTCTTTTGGTTCCTCCTCTCCAGTCTTCCAACACTCACAAGCACAGACCACTTAGGAGAAGCTATTAACCATCCTATCAGTCTTAAAGTTATCTTTAGAATGAAATATCTCTTCTTTGTATGATACTATGTGTAATTCCAAGATGAAATGCCTTTGTGTGTATGGCTTCATTCCACCAAGTCTGAACTGACATAAATCGATTCAAGGAAGACAAATGCAAAGGGCTGAACCTCTATAATGAATAATTAGCTAATCATACAATTTTTACAGCTGGAAGTTATCTAATCAAATGTCTTCGTTTTACAGATGTGGATTAAGTCCTTGGCTCTACTCTGAGAACAGCCATAAAAGTTCTTGGCTGCTTCAAGAAACAATATCAATGACCTCTCATTACCTTCTGCATTAAACACAAGCCAATGTTGACTGCATAGAGACCTAATAGAAGCCAGAAGTATCTGGCTTATTATATGCTACTAAATATATGTAAGTATATATTATTATTAAGACTTATGTTCTGGTATATATTTTTCAGGGCCAAAATTGTTACTTTCTGGGCTGGTGTTTTCTATGGTAGAGAAAATAAAAAGGCACTTATGAGCATCCTTCCAGATAATGACATACTCTAAACTCCTTCAAATTTTAAGATGACCCCCTCAATTTTTCTCTTTAAAACTTTGACTAGCATGCTTAATTGTACGTGTTAATGGAAAGAGTGTATTTCCACATAGGCAGGCAGCTACACTGATCGAATCTAGCCCCTTCCTATCTGCCATCTCCACAGATATCTTTCCCAACATCTAATAATCACAATTATGTTTTCAGGTTGACCTTTTTTGCATTCATGCCTGAAAGAGAACATGTATCATTTGCCTTTCTGTGCCTGGATTATTTCACTTAATTTCATATCCTCCAGTTGTATTGATTTTGCTGCAGTGGCAGATTGCTTTTTTTTTTTTTTGCCCAGGGTCCAAGTGGTTTTCCACTGGGTGAATGCACCACATTTTAAGAATCCTGGAGTGTTGAACACCCATGCTGATTCTGTGTCCTATTGACCTTGTTACATGGCATTAGGACGTTGGTTTCACATCTTAACATGCCACAGCTTGTTCATATAGGAGGTCTATTAGGAACTTCCAAACTCTTTCCCACAGTAACTGTTCTAGAATATTCATACCAGGTATAAGAGTTCTTGTTTTTCTACATCCTATACATTGATGCTATATCAATGTAGCTAAACAATGGTAGTTTCTCCTTGGGGCTTATGACCTCATCAACCATGAATTTTCTTTTACTGGGTTTTCAGAGAGTATCTAGTTACTTCCATAACTTAGTGCCATTATTGCAATAGTGGACATATCATTCCTGATAGTTTAGTATTATATATCACAGGGTTTGTCGATGCATAAGACCACAGATATTTTTCTTCTTCCAGCAACCTACATAGTGCCTTCTTGCATAATGAAAGCAAATTAGGAAGGAAGAAGCTTCCAGTTCAATTACAGCTTGCTTTATCTGTGTCTTGCAATTAAGGTATCTTCAACAATATGGTCTCATCATCTTACTTCTGGTAGACAACCAAGAGAAATGGTAAACACTTATAATGTTCTCAGTATCTGTGGGATCTCCTTGAACAATAAGGCAACAGGGAAGTATTCTGCTTCTGGTACTATTTATTTTTCGAGGATTTCATTATTACTACTACTATTATCATCATCATCTTCATCATCATCATCATAGTTTGTGTGTGTGTGTGTGTGTGTGTGTGTGTGTGTGTAATTGCGTACTTATAATTGAGTATTGTGTCTATAGAGGTCAGAAGAGGATGTCAGAATCCCCTGGAGCTAGAGTTATAGGAAGCAGTGAGCACTAGAGTTGAATGGATGCTGGGAATAGAACTCAGGTCCTCACAAGAATATCATGTGTTCCTGACTACTGATCCATATCTCTAGTCCTGGGGTTTTGTTAAGTAATCTGTAGTTTCTTGAAACAGCATTATCCAGCCAAGCAAGCTATGTCTTTTAATGGCTAATCTTGGTTGTCAACTAGACCCCATCTGACACAAACTAAAACCCACACAGCTAAGCATTCCTGTGCAGGATTTTCTTGAGTGGATTATGTGAGGTGAGAAGACCCACTCCAAGTCTGGACCACATCTTTGGGTGGCAGCCCACATAGAAGGACATGGAAGAAAGAACCTTCTGGTTTTAACTGATTGCCTTCACTCTCACTGCCAAGTTCATCTATGCCCCTGTTGAAGCATCCTTCCCTTGGTACTAGAACCTATATGTTTGGGAATCCCATATAGATTGGAGACCAACAGCTCTCTATTAAAAAAAAAAATCCTCCCATACCTCAACACTACTGGGACTGATGAGATATTAGTCTTGAGGCCTGAACAACTACTGGATTCTTGGCCTTTCAGTTGAACCACGGTCTGTGACCCATTCTAATAAGCTCTATATACCTAACTCCACTTTGACTTTTCCAACCCCACTACTCCCCCTCTCTGCTTTCATATCAATCACCTATGTTCTATATTCTTCCTCCCCTTGAGATATGTCTCTGATGGCTCTTTTCTAGTTTCCTGTCTTCCATAAGTACACTTCATTTTAAATCGGCAGATCTAAAGATCCCAAGGTCAGTCCCGAGGCTTCTCAGTGCTGATTTGTGCACAGGGTAGCTGAGGTAACTCCAGTTTAGTACAAGAAGTCTCTCCTTCTGTCCTGCCCCACAAGCTGGTGCTCTGTGCAGGTTAGAGACAGGGATGTGCTGTGGAACTGGGAAGTAGGTGCGTGTTTTTTATCAGCGTTTGAGATGGGACAGATTTAGGTTCCTCTCCTCCTTTACCCACTTTCTGAAGACAAGTCTCTTTATGTAGCCCTGACTGTCTTGGAACCCTCAACATAGATCAAGCTGGCCTCTAATTCCTGAGTGCTGGGATTAAAGGCATGCACCATCCATCCGCCTACTTCTTCAGTTGCCTAATTTCTCTGTACAGAATTTTTTGGTGTTAAGTAAAAGGAGATCAGGAGAGTAGACAACCTTCCCTTGTTCCTGAGTCTAGAGTAAATGGTTTCAACTTTGCCTCATTCTTCTCGTGCTGGTTGTGGCTTTGCTCACATTCAGCATTTATTGTAACATGGCCTCATCTCTCTAAATTGTTAAGGGCCTGTATCATGAAGGCAAGTTAAATTTTCTTAAAGACTTTTTTTTCTGAATCTATTGGGTTAATGATATGGCCTTTATCTTTCCTTTTGCCAGATACATTATTACATATATTACATATCAAGCCATATTTACATCCTTGTGATGAGCACAATCTTGTCATGGCCAATGATATTTTTGATGTGCTATACAGTTTTGTTTCCAGGTATTTTATTAGCATCTTGTTCCCTTAGAAACACTGATATATAGTTGTATTTTCACATGTCCTTGATTGGTTTTTGATTCCAAGTAGTGCTGATCTCATGGGTTGAATTTAATGGACTTCCTTCTAGTTAAATTCTTCCAGAGTTTTCACCTCTGTCACTACCATTAAAGGTTCCAGTCTATGTATTTTAAGCAACAAGTTATGTGTCCCTTTTCTTGTATTTGAGATGCCTATAATCTCTGCCCTCCCTTATATCCTTTTGTTTCATTACAACCAGCTGAACACACAGACACATACATATGTGTGTGTGTGTTTGTGTGTGTGTGTGTGTGTGTGTCTGTGTGTCTGTGTGTGTGTGTCTGTGTGTGTGTGTGTCATGTCCTATGTGTTTCTTTATTCGGTCCAGTGAAGATCAACACTAGCTGCCTATAGCAAGAAAACACGTAGTAATGGCTTTCACTCTTTCCTTTTCTTATTGTCTATGAATTCATCTCTTGTTACATGAACCCTCTATTCAAAAAATAAAAACTTCACAGTCCCTTGTGTTAGAGTTTGCTAAGCTTCTAGGGAGAGTGAAGCTCAGACAGCATCCCTCAGTCCTTTACCTTTCTTGATGAGCTCATCTCAACACTCTGCATCTCAACTGTTCTTAGTCACCTAGGTGAGGTAGTGTCCTGCATCTCTTTTATGAAGTGCCTTTTCATTTCCTCCTGTGTTAATCCCTTTGGGAGAAAGTCACTGTGTATAGTTCTCACTAGAGTAAAATGATGCTCTGCTCTGGGAGTGGTTCATTTATACAAATCATTTGTAATTCCTTATGTAGTAGATTCTTTACTTTTGGTGCATTTGATATTCTCTTTGAGTAAAACCAGAGACATGGATGTATTTTCTACTTTTGGCTATAATTAATGATGCCTTTTATTCAAATTGTGCAACTTTGTGCATATAAGTCTTCTGTCCCATTTTATTTATTTATTTATTTTAATAACTTATACTTTATCATATTATAATGAGCTCTTTTTTAATACTGAACATTTGCTTTGCATTCTAACATGTTTTTACGAATTGGTTTTACGTTCGTTTGTCTCTATTTTAGTTATCAGTAGATAGCAACCATTCTCTGATACTATTCAGATGCACCAAACAATATATAACTTTAGTAACAAAATCCTGCAACCTATTAAAGACCTTTCCCCCTCCCCCCAGGTCCCTCTTTTTCAGCCATACTTTGAATCTTTGCTTAGAACTAATTTGATACCTTGTGGATCCTGATTTTTAAAATGGGCTTTGTAGTAGTCTCCTCCCGTTTGTGGTTTATCCTCTTATTCACAAGAACAAATAAAGAACAGGAAATCTAATCGGACTGTTTCCTGTGGAGAGTAATAATAATGAGGTAGTTCACTGCTACAAAATAAAAGAAGAATGGAGTTTAGGTGTGGGGGGGAATACTCTGGAATTTTATCTTTCTAAGGAAGGAAACAGTTATCAGGTTTTGGAGGGCAAAACGCAAGAAGTAGAAGATGAATTAGAGAGAGTTCCAGGTGGAAGCAGCAGAGAATGGTGTCAGGCCCCTTCAGGTTCACATTTGTTTCCAAATGAGAAGTGGGGTTGAGAAGAAAAGAGTTCCCCATGAAAGTGACAGCTGACAACATAGACAACCCACGTGCAGATAAGTGTCTATACATAGTTTAAAAATGAGTAACTATCTCAAATTCTTAAAGTCAAAATTACCCGCCACCCATGGTTTCAGTTTCTGCTTCTGCTCACCCGACTCTGTGCATTCTGGGGATTCTGAACTTGATTTACATGAAGAGCAATAACCCTGCTCAAAAAGAAACCCACGTTGCTGGCTTTGAAAGTTCAAGTGAAGATTGTTAAGAAAAACGGGATTTCTTCTGAGCTAAAAAATGCTTCTTTAAAGTGAAGTCATAAATGCATTTTGTGACCTGAGACATTTCTAAGAATAAGTACATGTCATAAATTTGCAGATTTGATCATTTTTGCAGCATATTCATGTCGTGCGATTGGGAAGAACAGCTGCCTCCCTCTGAATATCTACTATATGCCAGTTCTTTGCTTCTTCCTGTTTTCTCAGCCATATGAGGAGAAACAGTGTGATTCTTACATTCTTCAGATAAAGAACTAAGTGTTAGAAAGCTTGAACCGCCATGTACCATGTCACAGGACAGCAGCAGGGCCACTCAGGCAACACTGGGGTTGTGGTAATTATATCAAAAATACAAAGCAATTCACAGAGGCTTTTAGAAGCCTTTGTCTCGAAAACCAACACATTTACCTCTCTAGACAAAGTGGGTATAAAAAGCGAGGTCTTGAACCTGGTAACTCCAGACACATTAGATTTGACAAGAGGAGTCATTTGCTACATGTGGGCATGTCTGATTCATAACTGCTGTATGCAGCTATGAGTTGTTAGAAGTCATGGCTGTTTAAATATTGATAACCCTACCTGCTATCCTGTTCTCTTAAAAGAATATCTAGAACAGGAACTTTGGGGAAGCAGAGCTTAAGAGAAGATGGAAACTGACTCATAGGAGCTGAGACTTAAGGTGAATTTCTTTTCTGAAGATAAAGAACATTCATTTAAGCTTATAGGTGGGCCCAGAAATTGCCAACTTCAGTCTCGGGCCAACATTTGTCTTCTTTGCCTCAACCTCCTCCATAGGTAGCACTCATCTCCTTAGAGCTGTGAGTGATATTTCAGTCTTTCATCAATAGCAAGTTGAATCAAAGTTATCGAGAACATGAAGAAGCACATAAAAAGAAATCTTCCTTTGCTGGTCTTCTCATGTGAAAGCTTGTGTTCTCTTCCCTTGCACCTGCCAAGAGATGTTTACTCTACCAGAAACGCTTCGAAGGTCCTGACTGCCATTCTGGAAGGAGCCACGAAGAAACTACTGTTCATGACCATTTTCATTAGCACATTCTTCTTGGGAGAAGATAGTATTCTGTCGTCTGCAGTCTGATTATTCTCCAGTCTCAGCAGTCTCATGGCACGGGGCCACTGTAAACTGGAATGCCTCTCTGTTTTCTCAACCTTGGTGAGAGTTGATGGATTTAATTGTTCTTGCTTTGCTTAAAGCATGGCCAAATCCATTGGCATTTGACACAAGGCTGCCTGTTCTGCCACATGCTTGCAGAGCAGTGATCTCATGAAAAATTTCTTCTAACCTGTGTAGGACTCTTAGCTGAGTGCTGTTGATTCCTAAGGGATGATGTCACAACTGCCTTGGCCAAGCAAGAATGAGAAACTGGACAAAGGGCATTTCAGCGACACAAGCAATCACTTGGTGCAAACTAACTTAGAATCTCAGAGAGTGAGCAGAGGGGTAGCAGTCTGTGAATTATTTCCATGACCTGTATGCTGCACTGAACACCTTTTAGAAACGGAGGAGTGATGTGTTCATTCAAGCCCCTATAGTGCCTTGTTCATGACCTAGGCAGTGCCTTTTCTGGCCTCTTCCTCTGCAAGGGGCTAGTCATAATGGGTTCTGTAATACTCACAACACTCTAGGTCCCATTGTGACTCCCCAATTCCCTTATTACAGAACCAAGTATAGTCCATGTCCATTGGCACTTTTCTAGATTATATGCTTACTGTTCCACGTGGGACCCTGATCAGTGTCATTGTTTGCACAGCAGACACTTAACTATTGGCAGACTCATGGCAAACCCTTACTAAGGGATTCTGTACATTCTAACCTAGAGGGTCATATTTGTCAGGAACCAATAGTCCTTTCTCAGTTCTTTTTTTTTTTTTTTTTTTTTTTTTTTTTTGGTTTTTCGAGACAGGGTTTCTCTGTGTAGTCCTGGCTGTCCTGGAACTCACTTTGTAGACCAGGCTGGCCTCGAACTCAGAAATCCGCCTGCCTCTGCCTCCCGAGTGCTGGGATTAAAGGCGGGCGCCACCACGCCCGGCCCTTTCTCAGTTCTAATCTGGCAATGCCAACCCCAGTTTCTTTCTGTTTTACCTTGTGTAGTTTCCTGCAAAGAGTCACCATACCATTCATAGCCCAGGGACTAGTGTCTTTCCTTTAATTCTCTTTCAGAACTCTATTTGCTCAACATGGGCTAACATTATACTCTATAATATTAAACTATTGTGAAACTCTTCATTAAAGAATTGTGATCCTTGTCCCTGGGGATCAAGGATCCCTGGGGGAGGAGAGTGTCTGGACAGGAACTGGTACAGGATTTCTCATGAGCAGCTCTAATCAGGGGCTCCTCTTGCTCAGATTTAGGGCCACATCATGAGGCAGAAGTTTTGTTCCTCATCCAGAGGCTAGAGACAAATGAGACCTCTGTGAATTCCTCATTAACTACCACGTATTGAGCCAGGATTTATCCGAGACTGTTTTGTTATTCATTCTGTAATACCCAAATATATTTGTGTTCTCGGGTGGGTAGTTAAGATGAACATAAAAGTTCCTGTCTGCTTACCAGTGGGGATGATAATTTGAGTTCTATTAATGTGTGACTCTGGATCTCTAGTGTTACACTGAGTCTGAAATCAATGTTTGGTTGGGGCTGTGGAAAGGTCTGACCTCAAGTGCTAGTTATCAGCTTCTGCAATGCTTGAAAACTAGACACAAAAAGGGTATGAAACTTACAGGACGTGGTGTCTTCATATCGTACATGTCCTTGATATGTTTTTACTTTTTACTGGGAAAAGTAGGATTTTACGAGTAGAAGAAAAATTGGTAAGCACATGAAGTCATACTGTTTAGTTTATGGAAATAGACAAAAAGGACTTTTTATACAAAGAGATGAGCTTATGCTCATGACTAATTTCCATGCCTATAACCATCATACAGCAATAGTGGCCCTTTCTCATATCATACCCTGTTGTCTTAATAGAGTCTTATCCTGTAGCCCAAGCTGGCCTGAAAATTACAATCCACCTGCTTCATCCTCCCAAGTGCCAGAATTACAGGCATGCACCTCCATACCCAACAGCCATCTCCACTTTTAAATAATATAAAATCATTTACCATCAAATCCAGCTACACCAAGAGAACTACAGGTTAAATTGATGAACAATATGAGCACCGGCATATATATATTTCATTTTCTGATTTCTATATGATTCAACAACTTAGTTCAATTCTACAAAGATGAAAGTCCAAGTTTGTTATAGGCATTTATCATGTAGCAAATTTGGACTGGGCATATAAGTTTCTTAATAAAGTTATTTTTCTCTGGCCAAGCCTGAAACCTTACCATTTACTAGATTTATTGCACTGAGTTAGATGGTGATTAGGCTGGAAAATGCTTATAGAAGCTGTACAGAATTTAAACACCTATCATCCTGTGTTTGCTTCCTGGCTGGGTTAGTATTTGAGCAATTCCTTGTACCCTTTGAAGACAGGAAAGTACTGAAGAGTCGGTTTTACCCACTTCCTTGTGGAGTGCTAACTATGCCTGTTAGCATAGTTACTCTGGATCCTGTTACCATGATGACTTCATCACTCTTTCACTTCCTGGGAGTTGGTTAACCTGGGTCTTTGAATCTGTCCCCTCTCCAAAACAAAGCTCCTGAGTTAGCTCCCCTGGTTGTCTTAACATTAGAACTCGCATGCATTACCCTGCCTGGTTCTGTTTCCCTATCATATGAGAACCCTGAGAAGATGATTAGCCGTGAACCTTGTACTTAAGACTGCCCTTTAAATATATGAGGTCCGTATTTTAGATTTTTATGTATTTCAATTATGAGGAAGAGTGATCTGAACAACAGGAACGCAACTCGAGGCAGCCAGTTGGAAGAAAGTGATGTCATAAATCCACCAAGGCACGGAGAAGGAGCCTAGTGGGAAGAAAAGAACTGCCGGCTTCAATAACTTTCAACTACCACCTCTCTAACAGTGTGCAAATCAAATAGAGCTCTAAATCATACCACCTGCCTTTGTAATCACTCATTTGTAAGAAAGGGGAAAATTTGAGAAAATCTAGAGTAGCAAGGCAGTTGAGATCCAATCTCCATAAATCCTCCCGAAGTGTCACATGGCAGCTCTATGCTGCTCCCAAGACTGTCTTGTTTCTTCCGGAGATCTTTGTGGTAGTGTCTTTATTGTGTCCAATACTAAGTGATGCTTTCTTCTCCCCTTGTATGAGCAATGGCATTGTTCTGAAATCTGTTTCATCCTGGAAGCCTATAGTTCAAAGCTGCCTCCTAGTAAATGTTAATGTAATGTTCCAAAATATTATGGAAATATTTTGCCTGCTGTTAGGTTTGAACAATTGTGTTTTTGGCAGGCCAGAGGCCATTCAGTGATCCAAAATTGTCATAACTCCCAAGTGAAGGTTTATAGTTGCACATGGTGTGTTTTCTATCCAGTGGTTATGAGGGAACACAGCTCATCTTCAATTCAAACAGTCCCCAAGGAAGACAAGGCAAGACCAGTTTTAATAAGTGTGAACAATGGGAAATAATCTCTGTACCACTTTAGCCTTCACATGAAATAATGTGGGAACTTTTAGCACTTATCTCTTTGTCTGTTCTCTGGGGCAGTTAACAGACTCAGCTTGGGTCACTACAAATCAAACTCTACTAGTGCTTACCCCTGTTACTTTATCTGTTGGTAAACTCACATATTTGAGACTCCTGAAGAAATGGATTTTGACTTGACCAATGATTATATCTTTGTTTCTCACTCATCTTATACAAAAACCATCAATGTTTAAAGTCAGGGTTGTGAGCAAAGGATGCGAGATCACTCTATTGACTTAGTAAAATAACCTGGGTCCCTGGATTCTGTTAGTCACATTTTTCCTTATTGAAAATCACATTTTATAGATTATCTTAATATCTTACCAATAGCCACTAAGATTAAACAGTCTAAATGCTTCCTTGTGTAAAAAAATAGTCTTAATATGAAACTTACATAATAAAATTTGATATTTGAGAGATAAGAAATGAGATGGGCTTCATAGAGCTAAGCCAGAACACTATACTCAACCATTGAGATACACCCCATCTGTGTGTGTGTGTGTGCGCGTGTGCGTGCGCATGCATGTGTGTGTATATGTCATCTGTGTTGTGAGGTGGTCAGATACAGTTCCCTGGTGGTCAGGTGGCTCAGCCTGAGATAGTCACATAGAAGGTTCTGTTGTTACTCTGTGTGCTTTCTTCTGCCTCATACATTAAGCACTGGTGAAGTCACTAATTCTTTTCTGCCACCACTATTTCTTTTATGCATTTATGTTAATTTTGCTTGTTTTCTTGCTTTTCATTGTAGTGGGAATAGTCCCTGAAGATGCTAGAAACCTGTTCTATGACCATAAGATATTCTCCTTCCCTAGTCTGTACTAATGCTTTAAGATTATTTCCAATGTCTTAATAAAGGAGTGGAGTTAGAACATCAGAACCATTGAATGGGAGTGGCCCTTTCTTCATAGGTTCACTATGTAACCTCCTTGGGCTGCTCTTTGTATACCACTTCTTGGCGACTCTATTCCATACTATCTGCTACATCATGCCTCCACTTCTTCTATTAGGGATTACAACCTATAGACTATCTCTCCAATAACTTTTCTTTACTCGAAATCATTGCGCCAAACCCCAGCTGCAGAACAAAACAACCACCTACCTGGTTGGACTTGTTTTACTGGACTATGGAGTCTTGTTGAGAACAATTCAAGTGGCTAGCAATAGTAGCAATAGTGTTTTCTGAATGCTGGCTTTATACACAACTACCCATGGAAAATACCAGGGGTGCAGTTCAGTGATACAGCATTTACATGTCAGCCATGGATACCATCTGAGAGAAAAGAGAAGGGAAGGGAAGGGAAGGGAAGGGAAGGGAAGGGAAGGGAAGGGAAGGGGGAAGGGAAGGGGGAAGGGAAGGGGGAAGGGAAGGGGGAAGGGAAGGGGGAAGGGAAGGGGGAAGGGAAGGGGGAAGGGAAGGGGGAAGGGAAGGGGGAAGGGAAGGGGGAAGGGAAGGGGGAAGGGAAGGGGGAAGGGAAGGGGGAAGGGAAGGGGGAAGGGAAGGGGGAAGGGAAGGGGGAAGGGAAGGGGGAAGGGAAGGGGGAAGGGAAGGAGGAAGGGAAGGAGGAAGGGAAGGAGGAAGGGAAGGAGGAAGGGAAGGAGAAAGGGAAGGAGAAAGGGAAGGGAAGGGAAGGAGGAAGGGAAAAAGGAAGGGAAGGGAAGGGAAGGTGGAAGGGAAGGGAAGGAAAGGAGAAAGAGAAGAGAAGGAGGAAGAGAAGAGAAGGAGGAAGAGAAGCAGGGGGAGAGGAAGAGAAGGGGAAGGGAAAGAGGGAGGTAGGGAGGAAGAGAGACAGACAGAGGGGAAGGAGAAAGGAAAGGAAAGGAATATTACTTAGAAATCATTTAAAATAATTTACCCCTGGATATCTAAATCATTATTTTTAAGGGTTGCAAACTAGGAATAAATATTTTCAACAGCCCACCTCCATATACTTCACATGATTCCTTACCCCGAGGATGCTGAGACAAGAAAATCCCTCAGAGCTCAAAGCCAACCTGGACACAGAATGAGACTCTAACTCTAAAAGTAAAGGGGGGGGGGTAATGCATGGATATATGGATGGGTGGACAGAACAACAGTAGATGGACTGATACACAGAGAGAGAGATGAAGATGTCTCAGATGATAGTCTTTGGAAGACAAAGCTAAGACTCTAAACTGACCATCACTGTAAATTGGGTTCTTATCTCCATTTCCCGTCTTCTCTGCTCTGACCCTTCTCAGCCATAAATCTTAACTTTCCCCTCCACTTTCTTGAATAGCTCACAGCATACGTATGTGCTGTGAGGAAGATAATCCAGCTATGCCTACTTCCAATCCAGACCTCAGCACTCACAGTTTCTACTTCAGTAACCTTTCATCCATAATCTTCCCTTGCACACCAGAGCACCAGGACAATTCCTGTTAGTCAGAGTGTAATATCCCTGCATAGGCTCTTGGCCCCTCTGTTCCTGTGTCTGAGAGTTCCCAATCCACCAGATTTCCTATCTCTTCAGCATTTAAGTCTTGGCAGGCTCTTCCCATATTCCAAATGCTGAGGCTTCCTTGGAAAACAGGTCCTAGCATCCTGTTTTGCGGCACACTTCATTGGATCATATATACTTCTAAAAGTACTACACACTGCTTGCTACCTCTCCATGATTACATCCTTCCATGGGCTTAGTAATTAACTCTGTACTAGGTCTGTACTTACTCTTTGGAACCCTCTATAGCAGTAGGCTCTGTTGTTTTGTTTGGTTGGTTTGGGTTTGGGTTTTGGTTTAATTCTTTCTCTTGCCTTCTTGCTATGTTTTTGTTGCTGGGGTTTTCTCATCTGATCATTCAATATTTCCTTTTCTTTCTCAATATATTTCCCTTTTTAGGTTAATTAAATCCCAGGGCTTCCATTATTGCACACATACTGATCACTCCCAAGTCATACATGAATCCCAGAATTTCCCCTGACTTCTTGAAACTGTCTAGCTGGAGGCCCCGTGCTGAGCTAAATTGGGTTTTACCTCCAGGTTCTCTGGTGACAGAATAGCCACTACCCACCTGAAAAAGCCAGGGTTCTCATTCAACCTGTTTAGTATACCTAGACCTGCATCCCTGTGCTTTATGTCTTTTTACTGATAGTCTGATTTTTTAATAGAACATCGTGGTGATTATCTTTTATCTCTGAGCAATTATTGTTCTAGCCCCTTTAGCAGATTTCTTACATTTCAATTTAATATTCATTAAAATACTTTTCATTTTCTGTGGTGGTTTGAATATGCTTGCTCAGAGAATGGCACTATTAGGTGGTGTGGCCTTGTTGGAAGAAGTGTGTCACTGTCAGGATGAGCTTTAAGACCCTTGTCCTAGCTTCCTGGAAGCCAGTCTTCTCCTGCTTGCCTTCAGGACAAGATATAGAATTCTCAGCTCCTCCAGTGCCATGCCTGCCTGGATGCTACCATGCTTTCTGCCATGAGGATAATGGACTGAACCTCAGAACCTGTAAGCTAGCCCCAGTTAAATGTTGTTCTTTATAAGGGTTGCCTCAGTTATAGTGTCTCTTCACAGCAATGTACACCCTAAGACATTTTCTCTTTCTCTCGCTCTCTCTCTTCCCTCTTCTTCTAGATTTGAAGATATTCATTTGGATTGTATTGAATAGACGTACAGTGGGTAAAAACCTGAAGGATACACAACAAAGAGAATCTGAGGTGATGATAAACAGGTCTTATCTAAATAAATACACACACACACAATTTTTTTTTTCACAGAGTAAGGTCAGTATCATAAAGAACTAGCATCCCTAGATAAGTTTATTAAAGCTCACCTATACACACCTGCAGAGGAAGTAAACAATGAAGAGAGAGGTCTTGGTGGTAAGCAGGTTAGTGATTGTGATGTGGGAAGAGCCATTGAGAGGAATCAGGACTTTTCCTCACTACTTTTCTCAGAAATTAAATAGAAAAGAAAAAAAAATCCATATTTTCCAAAATACAGTTTTGTATTCCTTGTGCAAATAGGTTTATTGAGAGATGGTCCTTAAATTTCTAGGAATCATTTGCTTTTAGGACATCTTAGGTAAGTGAAGAAGTGATTGGAATCTTCAACCTCTATCTCCAGAGGATTACCTACAAGCTAATGATGATAAGTTTAGTTTTAATTCAATAATTTATTTTATGTGCATCTTAGGGTTTTATTGCTGTGAAGAGACATCATGACCATGGCAACTCTTATAAAGAACAATATTGAATTGGGGCTGGCTTACAGTTTCAGAGGCTTTGTTCATTATCATCACGGCAGGACACATGGCAGCTTCCAGGCAGGCACGGTGCTGGAGAATGAGCTGAGAATTCTCCATCTTGATCCACAGGCAACAAAAGAGGACTTGGTGGAGCTTGAGCATAGGAGACCTCAAATCCCACCCCCACACAGTGACACACTTTCTCCAATAAGGCCACACCTACTTCAATAGTGCCACTCTTCATGGGCCAAGCATTCAAACATGAGTCTATGGGGATCATTTCTATTTAAACCACCACAGTGTACAGAGGTGTTTTTGTCTATGTATCTGTCTGTGCATTAAGTGCATGTCTGTGGAGGCCAGAAGAAGATGCCAGACTTTCTGGACCTGGAGTGACAGATGATTGTGAACCTCCATGTGGATTCTGGGATTCAGACCTTGGTCCTCTTGAAGAGCTTCCAGTGAGTGCTCTTAACTACTGAGCCATCTCTCTAGTCCCAAGATGGTTTATTTTAGAACAAAGTTAAAAAATCTGAGCATACCTCCAATCAGCCTAATCGAACCTAGAGATAGCCTACTTTTCCCAGCTCATCTTTGACTTTGTCTCCCTTGGCTGCAAAAAGTCCAAAACTGAGCTACTTCTAACATCCAATAGCTCCCTTGCTCATTAACCACCACACTTTGTTGTGCTCATTGTTTGAAGTTCTCTTCCGTCATAACTTGTACAGTCTCCTTCATTAGGAAAATGGTGGGCACATGCAGGATCTTGGTTATCGCTTTTGAAATAAGAGAAAAAATATTTAAAGAGACTATTCATAGAAATATGCCACTTTTAAAAACTGGCAAGGTCAGGGAAAAGAGTGTAGAATTTATTAAAATGCAATAGTAGGGCTGTCAGGGCATTTCTGCTGCAGGCTGTGGGTGACTGGGCATATGTAGAGAGATGACCTTGTAGATGCCCTGAGATGAGTGAGGGTTCAGCACAGAAGCTCATGTCTTACTTCTTGCTGCTGCTTCAAATCTGTAGTCTTCCCTGCTTGCTGTCCTTCATTTGCCTTGCTGCTTTTCAGCCCAGGGCAGAATAATATATCTCAGGGTTCTGAGACATATTACTATCTTTTTTTTTTTATATTTTTATTACATATTTTCCTCAATTACATTTCCAATACTATCCCAAAAGTCCCCCATAGCGCCCCCCACTTCCCTACCCACCCATTCCCATTCTTTTGGCCCTGGCATTCCCCTATATTGGGGCATATAAAGTTTGCAAGTCCAATGGGCCTCTCTTTCCATTGATGGCCGACTAGGCCATCTTTCGATACATATGCAGCTAGAGACAAGAGCTCCAGGGTTCTGGTTAGTACATCATGTTGTTCCAACAATAGTGTTGCAGATCCTTTTAGCTCCTTGGGTACTTTCTCTAGCTTCTCCATTGGGAGCCCTGTGATACATCCAATAGCTGACTGTGAACATCCACTCCTGTGTTTGCTAGGCCCCGGCATCGTCTCACAAGAGACAGCTATATTTGGGTCCTTTCAGCAAAATCTTGCTAGTGTATGCAATGGTGTCAGCGTTTAGAAGCTGATTATGGGACGGATCCCTGGATACAGCAGTCTCTAAATGGTCCATCCTTTCATCACAGCTACAAACTTTGTCTCTGTAACTCCTTCCCTGGGTGTTTTGTTCCCAATTCTAAGAAGGTGCACAGTGTCCACACTTTGGTCTTCATTCTTCTTGAGTTTCATGCATTTATCAAATTGTATCTTATATCTTGGGTATCCTAAGTTTTGGGCTAATATCCACTTATCAATGAATACATATTGTGTGAGTTCTTTTGTGATTGTGTTACTTCACTCAAGATGATGCCCTCCAGGTCCATCCATTTGGCTAGGAATTTCATAAATTCATTCTTTTTAATAGCTGAGTAGTACTCCATTGTGTAAATGTACCATAATTTCTGTATCCATTCCTCTGTTGAGGGACATCTGGGTTCTTTCCAGCTTCTGGCTATTATAAATAGGGCTGCTATGAACATAGTGGAGCATGTGTCCTTTTTACCGGTTGGGACATCTTCTGGATATATGCCCAGGAGAGGTATTGCTGGATCCTCCGGTAGTACTATGTCCAATTTTCTGAGGAACCGCCAGACTGATTTCCAGAGTGGTTGTACAAGCTTGCAATCCCACCAACAATGGAGGAGTGTTCCTCTTTCTCCACATCCTCGCCAGCATCTGCTGTCACCTGAATTTTTGATCTTAGCCATTCTGACTGGTGTGAGGTGGAATCTCAGGGTTGTTTTGATTTGCATTTCCCTGATGATTAAGGATGTTGAACATTTTTTCAGGTGCTTCTCTGCCATTCGGTATTCCTCAGGTGAGAATTCTTTGTTCAGTTCTGAGCCCCATTTTTTAATGGGGTTATTTGACTTTCTGGAGTCCACCTTCTTGAGTTCTTTTTATATATTGGATATTAGTCCCTTATCTGATTTAGGATAGGTGAAGATCCTTTCCCAATCTGTTGGTGGTTTTTTTGTCTTATTGATGGTGTCTTTAGCCTTGCAGAAGCTTTGTAGTTTCATGAGGTCCCACTTGTCAATTCTCGATCTTACAGCACAAGCCATTACTGTTCTATTCAGGAATTTTTCCCCTGTGCCCATATCTTCAAGGCTTTTCCCCACTTTCTCCTCTATAAGTTTCAGTGTCTCTGGTTTTATGTGAAGTTCCTTGATCCACTTAGACTTGACCTTAGTACAAGGAGATAGGAATGGATCGATTCGCATTCTTCTACATGTTAACAACCAGTTGTGCCAGCACCATTTGTTGAAAATGCTGTCTTTCTTCCACTGGATGTTTTTAGCTCCCTTGTCGAAGATCAAGTGACCATAGGTGTGTGGGTTCATTTCTGGGTCTTCAATTCTATTCCATTGGTCTATTTGTCTGTCACTATACCAGTACCATGCAGTTTTTATCACAATTGCTCTGTAGTAGAGCTTTAGGTCCGGCATGGTGATTCCACCAGAGGTTCTTTTATCCTTGAGAAGAGTTTATGCTATCCTAGGTTTTTGGTTATTCCAGATGAATTTGCAGATTGCACTTTCTAATTCGTTGAAGAATTGAGTTGGAATTTTGATGGGGATTGCATTGAATCTGTAGATTGCTTTTGGCAAGATAGCCATTTTTACAATGTTGATCCTGCCAATCCATGAGCATGGGAGATCTTTCCATCTTCTGAGATCTTCTATAATTTCTTTCTTCAGAGACTTGAAGTTTTTATTATACAGATCTTTCACTTCCTTAGTTAGAGTCACGCCAAGATATTTTATATTATTTGTGACTATTGAGAAGGGTGTTGTTTCCCTAATTTCTTTCTCAGCCTGTTTATTCTTTGTGTAGAGAAAGGCCATTGATTTGTTTGAATTAATTTTATATCCAGCTACTTCACCGAAGCTGTTTATCAGGCTTAGGAGTTCTCTGGTGGAATTTTTAGGGTCACTTATATATACTATCATATCATCTGCAAAAAGTGATATTTTGACTTCATCTTTTCCAATTTGTATCCCTTTGATCTCCTTTTGTTGTCGAATTGCTCTGGCTAGGACTTCAAGTACAATGTTGAATAGGTATGGAGAAAGTGGACAGCCTTGTCTAGTCCCTGATTTTAGAGGGATTGCTTCAAGCTTCTCACCATTTACTTTGATGTTGGCTACTGGTTTGCTGTAGATTGCTTTTATCATGTTTAGGTATGGGCCTTGAATTCCTGATCTTTCCAAGACTTTTATCATGAATGGGTGTTGGATCTTGTCAAATGCTTTTTCCGCATCTAACAAGATGACCATGTGGTTTTTGTCTTTGAGTTTGTTTATATACTGGATTACGTTGATGGATTTCCGTATATTGAACCATCCCTGCATCCCTGGGATGAAACCTACTTGGTCAGGATGGATGATTGTTTTGATGTGTTCTTGGATTCGGTTAGCAAGAACTTTATTGAGGATTTTTGCATCAATATTCATAAGGGATATTGGTCTGAAGTTTTCTATCTTTGTTGGGTCTTTTTGTGGTTTAGGTATCAGAGTAATTGTGGCTTCATAGAATGAGTTGGGTAGAGTACCTTCTGTTTCTATTTTGTGGAATAGTTTGTGAAGAACTGGGATTAGATCTTCTTCTTTTTTTTTTTTTTCCCTCTTCTCTGAAAGCATTTATTGATCAAATACAAATTTTAACACATTTTTATGATAAAAAAATTCAAGCATCTTCTAGGTACAGAAATTGGTATAAAGAAAAGCTGGTTACCCTAAACTTGACCTAATCTTATACTGTGTAAGACAGCGACATGAACTATGACCTGTTTATAACCTATACAGTAACTGCATAATACATACTGGACTTTTTTTTTTAATCTCCTAAACTCAGTTCTTACTCTAGTACAAAGTAGATGTTTTATCTTCTAATGCAAAGTCTTAACAGGTTATCAGTAGTCACCTTTTAAAAACTACAATAGTTAAGATCATGGCAAATTAGCTATTGGAACAAGATAAAGCAGAGATATTAGAAGATCACCTTGGAAATAAAGCAGTCAGGAGATGAATGTGCAACTGTGAAGGTCAAGAGGATAAAATCAAAAGACCGTTGGGAGCCATGTGGTTCCTATGAGTGCACATGTCTGGCTCTAGCTAAGACTGGCAAAGGTATCACAGTGAGAATTGTCCTTGGATATGCAGTGTCTGCCCAGGTTAGCATAGTTCATGTTCTGAAGGACATGGACATCAAAGAAAAGGACTGTACTGTAACTTTTCAATTGTCAAAACAACTGTTTGTTAAACAGACCCAGACTTATAAAAGACAGAACATAGCCAAATATCTGCCTTACAATTTGCAATGTATTGCACTTCAATGTGTGTAGGCTGTTGGTCTACCTTGGATAATCCTTTAAGGGGGTTGTCTGTTTTGTACAGGCCCTAAAGGAGCAATGTGTCTCCCTTCCTTTTTTTTTTTTTTAATATTTTTATTACATATTTTCCTCAATTACATTTCCAATACTATCCCAAAAGTCCCCCATAGCGCCCCCCACTTCCCTACCCACCCATTCCCATTCTTTTGGCTCTGGCATTCCCCTATATTGGGGCATATAAAGTTTGCAAGTCCAATGGGCCTCTCTTTCCATTGATGGCCGACTAGGCCATCTTTCGATACATATGCAGCTAGAGACAAGAGCTCCAGGGTTCTGGTTAGTACATCATGTTGTTCCAACAATAGGGTTGCAGATCCCTTTAGCTCCTTGGGTACTTTCTCTAGCTTCTCCATTGGGAGCCCTGTGATACATCCAATAGCTGACTGTGAACATCCACTCCTGTGTTTGCTAGGCCCCGGCATCGTCTCACAAGAGACAGCTATATTTGGGTCCTTTCAGCAAGATCTTACTAGTGTATGCACTGGTGTCAGCGTTTAGAAGCTGATTATGGGACGGATCCCTGGATACAGCAGTCTCTAAATGGTCCATCCTTTCATCACAGCTACAAACTTTGTCTCTGTAACTCCTTCCCTGGGTGTTTTGTTCCCAATTCTAAGAAGGTGCACAATGTCCACACTTTGGTCTTCATTCTTCTTGAGTTTCATGCGTTTATCAAATTGTATCTTATATCTTGGGTATCCTAAGTTTTGGGCTAATATCCACTTATCAATGAATACATATTGTGTGAGATCTTTTGTGATTGTGTTACTTCACTCAAGATGATGCCCTCCAGGTCCATCCATTTGGCTAGGAATTTCATAAATTCATTCTTTTTAATAGCTGAGTAGTACTCCATTGTGTAAATGTACCATAATTTCTGTATCCATTCCTCTGTTGAGGGACATCTGGGTTCTTTCCAGCTTCTGGCTATTATAAATAGGGCTGCTATGAACATAGTGGAGCATGTGTCCTTTTTACCGGTTGGGACATCTTCTGGATATATGCCCAGGAGAGGTATTGCTGGATCCTCCGGTAGTACTATGTCCAATTTTCTGAGGAACCGCCAGACTGATTTCCAGAGTGGTTGTACAAGCTTGCAATCCCACCAACAATGGAGGAGTGTTCCTCTTTCTCCACATCCTCGCCAGCATCTGCTGTCACCTGAATTTTTGATCTTAGCCATTCTGACTGGTGTGAGGTGGAATCTCAGGGTTGTTTTGATTTGCATTTCCCTGATGATTAAGGATGTTGAACATTTTTTCAGGTGCTTCTCTGCCATTCGGTATTCCTCAGGTGAGAATTCTTTGTTCAGTTCTGAGCCCCATTTTTTAATGGGGTTATTTGACTTTCTGGAGTCCACCTTCTTGAGTTCTTTTTATATATTGGATATTAGTCCCTTATCTGATTTAGGATAGGTGAAGATCCTTTCCCAATCTGTTGGTGGTTTTTTTGTCTTATTGATGGTGTCTTTAGCCTTGCAGAAGCTTTGTAGTTTCATGAGGTCCCACTTGTCAATTCTCGATCTTACAGCACAAGCCATTACTGTTCTATTCAGGAATTTTTCCCCTGTGCCCATATCTTCAAGGCTTTTCCCCACTTTCTCCTCTATAAGTTTCAGTGTCTCTGGTTTTATGTGAAGTTCCTTGATCCACTTAGACTTGACCTTAGTACAAGGAGATAGGAATGGATCGATTCGCATTCTTCTACATGTTAACAACCAGTTGTGCCAGCACCATTTGTTGAAAATGCTGTCTTTCTTCCACTGGATGTTTTTAGCTCCCTTGTCGAAGATCAAGTGACCATAGGTGTGTGGATTCATTTCTGGGTCTTCAATTCTATTCCATTGGTCTATTTGTCTGTCACTATACCAGTACCATGCAGTTTTTATCACAATTGCTCTGTAGTAGAGCTTTAGGTCCGGCATGGTGATTCCACCAGAGGTTCTTTTATCCTTGAGGAGAGTTTATGCTATCCTAGGTTTTTTGTTATTCCAGATGAATTTGCAGATTGCACTTTCTAATTCGTTGAAGAATTGAGTTGGAATTTTGATGGGGATTGCATTGAATCTGTAGATTGCTTTTGGCAAGATAGCCATTTTTACAATGTTGATCCTGCCAATCCATGAGCATGGGAGATCTTTCCATCTTCTGAGATCTTCTATAATTTCTTTCTTCAGAGACTTGAAGTTTTTATTATACAGATCTTTCACTTCCTTAGTTAGAGTCACGCCAAGATATTTTATATTATTTGTGACTATTGAGAAGGGTGTTGTTTCCCTAATTTCTTTCTCAGCCTGTTTATTCTTTGTGTAGAGAAAGGCCATTGATTTGTTTGAGTTAATTTTATATCCAGCTACTTCACCGAAGCTGTTTATCAGGCTTAGGAGTTCTCTGGTGGAATTTTTAGGGTCACTTATATATACTATCATATCATCTGCAAAAAGTGATATTTTGACTTCATCTTTTCCAATTTGTATCCCTTTGATCTCCTTTTGTTGTCGAATTGCTCTGGCTAGGACTTCAAGTACAATGTTGAATAGGTATGGAGAAAGTGGACAGCCTTGTCTAGTCCCTGATTTTAGAGGGATTGCTTCAAGCTTCTCACCATTTACTTTGATGTTGGCTACTGGTTTGCTGTAGATTGCTTTTATCATGTTTAGGTATGGGCCTTGAATTCCTGATCTTTCCAAGACTTTTATCATGAATGGGTGTTGGATCTTGTCAAATGCTTTTTCCGCATCTAACAAGATGACCATGTGGTTTTTGTCTTTGAGTTTGTTTATATACTGGATTACGTTGATGGATTTCCGTATATTGAACCATCCCTGCATCCCTGGGATGAAACCTACTTGGTCAGGATGGATGATTGTTTTGATGTGTTCTTGGATTCGGTTAGCAAGAACTTTATTGAGGATTTTTGCATCAATATTCATAAGGGATATTGGTCTGAAGTTTTCTATCTTTGTTGGGTCTTTTTGTGGTTTAGGTATCAGAGTAATTGTGGCTTCATAGAATGAGTTGGGTAGAGTACCTTCTGTTTCTATTTTGTGGAATAGTTTGTGAAGAACTGGGATTAGATCTTCTTTGAAGGTCTGATAGAACTCTGCACTAAACCCATCTGGTCCTGGGCTTTTTTTAGTTGGGAGACTATTAATGACTGCTTCTGTTTCTTTGGGGGATATAGGGCTGTTTAGATCATTAACCTGATCTTGATTCAGCTTTGGTACCTGGTATCTGTCTAGGAACTTGTCCATTTCATCCAGGTTCTCCAGTTTTGTTGAGTATAGCCTTTGGTAGAAGGATCTGATGGTGTTTTGGATGTCTTCAGGATCTGTTGTTATGTCTCCTTTTTCATTTCTGATTTTGTTAATTAGGATGCTTTCCCTGTGCCCTCTAGTGAGTCTGGCTAAGGGTTTATCTATCTTGTTGATTTTCTCAAAGAACCAGCTCCTTGATTGGTTGATTCTTTGAATAGTTTTTCTTGTTTCCACTTGGTTGATTTCACCCCTGAGTTTGATTATTTCCTGCCGTCTACTCCTCTTGGGTGAATTTGCTTCCTTTTGTTCTAGTGCTTTTAGGTGTGTTGTCAAGCTGCTAATGTGTGCTCTCTCTAGTTTCCTTTTGGAGGAACTCAGAGCTATGAGTTTTCCTCTTAAAAATGCTTTCATTGCGTCCCATAAGTTTGGGTATGTTGTGGCTTCATTTTCATTGAACTCTAAAAAGTCCTTAATTTCTTTCTTTATTCCTTCCTTGACCAAGGTATCATTGAGAAGAGTGTTGTTCAGTTTCCACGTGAAGGTTGGCTTTCTATTATTTATTTTGTTATTGAAGATCAGCCTTAGTCCATGGTGATCTGATAGGATGCATGGGACAATTTCAATGTTTTTGTATCTGTTGAGTCCTGTTTTGTGCCCAATTACGTGGTCAATTTTGGAGAAGGTACCATGAGGTGCTGAGAAGAAGGTGCATCCTTTTGTTTTAGGGTAAAATGTTCTGTAGATATCTGCCAGATCCATTTGATCCATAACTTCTGTTAGTTTCACTGTGTCCCTGTTTAGTTTCTGTTTCCATGATCTGTCCATTGGTGAAAGTGGTGTGTTGAAGTCTCCCACTATTATTGTATGAGGTGCAATGTGTGCTTTGAGCTTTACTAAAGTTTCTTTAATGAATGTGGCTGCCTTTGTATTTGGAGCATAGATATTCAGGATTGATAGTTCCTCTTGGAGGATTTTACCTTTGATGAGTATGAAGTGTCCCTCCCTGTCTTTTTTAATGACTTTGGGTTGGAAGTCAATCTTATCAGATATTAGAATGGCTACTCCAGCTTGTTTCTTCATGCCATTTGCTTGGAAAATTGTTTTCCAGCCTTTCATTCTGAGGTAGTGTCTATCCTTTTCTCTGAGATGAGTTTCCTGTAAGCAGCAAAATGTTGGGTCTTGTTTGTGTAGCCAGTTTGTTAGTCTATGTCTTTTTATCGGGGAGTTGAGTCCATTGATATTAAGAGATATTAAGGAAAAGTAATTGTTGTTTCCTGTTATTTTTGATGTTAAAGTTGGCATTTTGTTCTTGTGGCTGTCTTCTTTTAGGTTTGTTGAGGGATTACCTTCTTGTTGTTTCTAGGGCGTGGTTCCTGTCCTTGTATTGGTTTTTTTGTGTTATTATCCTTTGAAGGGCTGGATTCGTGGAGAGATAATGTGTGAATTTGGTTTTGTCGTGGAATACTTTGGTTTCTCCATCTATGTTAATTGAGAGTTTGGCTGGGTATAGTAGCCTGGGCTGGAATTTGTGTTCTTTTAGTGTCTGTATAACATCCGTCCAGGATCTTCTGGCTTTCATAGTCTCTGGTGAAAAATCTGGTGTAATTCTGATAGGCTTGCCTTTATATGTTACTTGGCCTTTTTCTCTTACTGCTTTTAGTATTCTATCTTTATTTAGAGCATTTGTTGCTCTGATTATTATGTGTCGGGAGGTATTTCTTTTCTGGTCCAGTCTATTTGGAGTTCTGTAGGCTTCTTGTATGTTCATGGGCATCTCTTTCTTTAGATTTGGGAAGTTTTCTTCTATAATTTTGTTGAAGATGTTTGCTGGTCCTTTGAGTTGAAAATCTTCATTCTCATCCACTCCTATTATCCGTAGGTTTGGTCTTCTCATTGCGTCCTGTATTTCTTGGATGTTTTGAGTTAGGATCTTTTTGCATTTTACATTTTCCTTGATTGTTGTGCCGATGTTCTCTATGGAATCTTCTGCACCTGAGATTCTCTCTTCCATCTCTTGTATTCTGTTGCTGATGCTCGTATCTATGGTTCCAGATTTCTTTCCTAGGGTTTCTATCTCCAGTGTTGCCTCATTTTGGGTTTTCTTTATTGTGTCTACTTCCCTTTTTAGGTCTAGTATGGTTTTGTTCATTTCCATCATCTGTTTGGATGTGTTTTCCTGTTTTTCTGTAAGGACTTCTACCTGTTTGATTATGTTATCGTGTTTTTCTTTAAGGATTTGTAACTCTTTAGCAGTGTTCTCCTGCAATTCTTTAAGGGATTTTTGTGCTTTCTCTTTATTGTCTTCTGCCTGTTTAGCAGTGTTCTCCTGCATTTCTTTAAGTGTGTTATTAAAGTCCTTCTTGAAGTTCTCTATCATCATCAGGAGATATGCTTTTAAATCCGTGTCTAGCTTTTCCGGTGTGTTGGGGTGCCCTGTACTGGGCGAAGTGGGGGTGCTGGGTTCTGATGATAGTGAGTGGTCTTGGTTTCTTTTAGTAAGATTATTACGTTTACCTTTCGCCATCTGGTAATCTCTGGGGTTAGTTGTTATCGTTGTCACTGTTTAAAGATTGGAGCAGAAGCTGTGTTCCACTCACCAGCAGTCTCTAAATCCTGCGGCGGGGGTCGTGGGTACCTGACGGTACCCCGGTGCTGGTCCAGCTGGAAGAGGCCTGTGGTCCTACACAGGCCGTTTTTCTGCTTCCCTAACTAATGCAGTCTCTGGTCCCGCGTGCAATTGGATTGGAGCAGAAGCTGTGTTCCACTCTCCAGAAGTCTTAAGATCCTGTGGTGGGTGTTGTGGGTAGCTGGTGAGTGTCAGCCGACCCTGCGCCCCAGCTGCCCCGGTGCTTTTCTGACCGGAAGAGGGTTGTGGCCCTATGTAGGCCGGATTTCTCTCTCCCCAACCAGAGCAGTCTCAGGTCCCGCGTGATTGGACTGGAACAGAAGCTGTGTTCCACTCACCAGCAGTCCCAAAATCCTGCGGCGGGGGTCGTGGGTAGCTGGCGGGTGTCAGGCAACCCTGCGCTTCCGCTACCCCGGCTCTGATCCGCCCGGATGAGGCCTGTGGCCCTACTCAGGCCGGTTTCTGCTTCCCTAACTAATGCAGTCTCAGGTCCCGCGCAATTGGATTGGAGCAGAAGCTGTGTTCCACTCACCAGCAGTCCCAAAATCCTGCGGCGGGGGTCGTGGGTAGCTGGCGGGTGTCAGGCAACCCTGCGCTCCCGCTACCCTGGTGCTGATCTGGCCGGATGAGGCCTGTGGCCCTACTCAGGCTGGTTTCTGCTTCCCTAACTAATGCAGTCTCAGGTCCCGCGCAATTGGGTTGGAGCAGAAGCTGTGTTCCACTCACCAGCAGTCCCAAAACCTGCGGCGGGGGTCGTGGGTAGCTGGCGGGTGTCAGGCAACCCTGCGCTCCCGCTACCCCGGCGCTGATCTGGCCGGATGTGGCCTGTGGCCCTACTCAGGCAGGTTTCTGCTTCCCTAACTAATGCAGTCTCAGGTCCCGCGCAATTGGATTGGAGCAGAAGCTGTGTTCCACTCACCAGCAGTCCCAAAATCCTGCGGCGGGGGTCGTGGGTAGTTGGCGGGTGTCAGGCAACCCTGCGCTCCCGCTACCCCGGTGCTGATCTGGCCGAATGAGGCCTGTGGCCCTACTCAGGCCGGTTTCTGCTTCCCTAACTAATGCAGTCTCAGGTCCCGCGCAATTGGCTTGGAGCAGAAGCTGTGTTCCACTCACCAGCAGTCCCAAAATCCTGCGGCGGGGGGTCGTGGGTAGCTGGCGGGTGTCAGGCAACCCTGCGCTCCAGCTACCCCGGCGCTGATCCAGCCAGATGAGGCCTGTGGTCCTACTCAGGCTGGTTTCTGCTTCCCTAACTAATGCAGTCTCAGGTCCCGCGCAATTGGATTGGAGCAGAAGCTGTGCTCCACTCACCAGAAGTCTTAAGATCCTGTGGCGGGTGTTGTGGGTAGCTGGCGAGTGTCAGCAGACCCTGCGCCCCAGCTGCCCAGGTGCTTTTCTGACCGGAAGAGGGTTGTGGCCCTATGTAGGCCGGATTTCTCTCTCCCCAACCAGAGCAGTCTCAGGTCCCGCGTGATTGGACTGGAGCAGAAGCTGTGTTCCACTCACCAGCAGTCCCAAAACCTGCGGCGGGGGTCGTGGGTAGCTGGCGGGTGTCAGGCAACCCTGCGCTCCCGCTACCCCGGCGCTGATCCGGCCGGATGAGGCCTGTGGCCCTACTCAGGCCGGTTTCTGCTTCCCTAACTAATGCAGTCTCAGGTCCCGCGCAATTGGATTGGAGCAGAAGCTGTGTTCCACTCACCAGCAGTCCCAAAATCCTGCGGCGGGGGTCGTGGGTAGCTGGCGGGTGTCAGGCAACCCTGCGCTCCCGCTACCCTGGTGCTGATCTGGCCGGATGAGGCCTGTGGCCCTACTCAGGCCGGTTTCTGCTTCCCTAACTAATGCAGTCTCAGGTCCCGCGCAATTGGGTTGGAGCAGAAGCTGTGTTCCACTCACCAGCAGTCCCAAAATCCTGCGGCGGGGGTCGTGGGTAGCTGGCGGGTGTCAGGCAACCCTGCGCTTCCGCTACCCCGGCTCTGATCCGCCCGGATGAGGCCTGTGGCCCTACTCAGGCCGGGGTTTCTGCTTCCCTAACTAATGCAGTCTCAGGTCCCGCGCAATTGGATTGGAGCAGAAGCTGTGTTCCACTCACCAGCAGTCCCAAAATCCTGCGGCAGGGGGTCGTGGGTAGTTGGCGGGTGTCAGGCAACCCTGCGCTCCCGCTACCCTGGTGCTGATCTGGCCGGATGAGGCCTGTGGCCCTACTCAGGCCGGTTTCTGCTTCCCTAACTAATGCAGTCTCAGGTCCCGCGCAATTGGCTTGGAGCAGAAGCTGTGTTCCACTCACCAGCAGTCCCAAAATCCTGTGGCGGGGGGTCGTGGGTAGCTGGCGGGTGTCAGGCAACCCTGCGCTCCAGCTACCCCGGTGCTGATCCAGCCGGATGAGGCCTGTGGTCCTACTCAGGCTGGTTTCTGCTTCCCTCGACATATTACTATCTTATTAGAATTTTCATCTTAACACTTCCCATTATATTTTAAGTTTTGAGTCAAGTTGTGCGCTCTCTCTCTCTGTCTCTCTCTGTCTCTGTCTCTCTCTCTCTCTCTCTCTCTCTCTCTCTCTCTCTCTTTCTCTCTCTTGTGGAAACTGCATGCATGAGAGAAATACCTGTGTTAGCTATCTTATCTCTATTACCAAAATGCCCAAGAGGACAAGTTAAGAATTCACTTTGGCTCATGGTTTCAGAGGACTGCATCCATCATGGCAGAGAGGGGTTATGATGGCACTAAGGTTCATTCTGGGATAGCCAAGAAACAAAGAAAAAAGCTTGTTGCCTCACTTTCACCCACAGTCAGGTCAGATCTTTCCCACTGAGTTTTTAGTCCTGTCTGGAAACACTGCAACAGAAACATCTCCAAGTGTGATTTAATAATCTCACCAGGATGTCACGACTGAAGCAAGCTGATAATCAAATTAGCCATCACAATTCCTTTTCCTACAAAATCCTTGTTATATACGTGGAGCTCAACTATAGGGAATGGGGAGATTGCCTGGTTACTGATGTTGTAAATAAGGCAAAAGGTTTTCACAGTTAAACCAGTTCTTGTGTATGTAGGACTTATAGTTACATCCTCATCAACACCTACAGTTTCTACCTGAAGTACACCCCTTGGTATTCACTTATTAGGAACAGACTGTCTGGGGTTTATTTAACTAATTTCATCTTCTTTCTAGTGTCAAGGTAAATTAACATGCACATACATTTGTTTTACTAACCTATATTAATTATATAAGACAACGGCTTTCGTGATAACATTTCGACACATGTATATAATTTAATAACACTCTCCCCTTCTTTTCTCTGTCTCATCTCACCTCACCTTTCTTTTTACTCCACCACTGTCATCAAAGTCTCCCTTTTATATTCAGTTACTGTTTCCTACTAAATCTGCATGTGATACTTGTCCTCCTAAGTCTGAGTTCCTTCATGCTCCAGGCTTCTCTTAGTCTCTCCACTTCCCTGAAGGTAGCATACCTTGGCCCTTCTGGCTGGCGTAAGCACCATTGTCTATCTAGTGTATGTTCATCTGTTGAGGGGATGAGGAGACCTTAGGCTGATGCCAAAACTTGACTACTGCAAAGAGTTTCCTGATGGACACACATGTGCACTGTAGGTTTGCACAGGTGTTCAGACCATGTAACCCACAGCCCATGGAAAATATATGTACTTCTGCTACACTAACAGGTTCCTCCCTGTTCATGTTCATCTGTGTTCCCTCCCTTCCTAGCCCAAAGCAAACACTGTTTTTTGTTTCTATAGCCTTAGATACTGTTTGCAAAGTGAAATATCATAGTACTTAATTTTCTCTGGCTTATTTTGTTTTAGACATTACTTTTGACACTACCCTTGCATTTGCATAATCGGAAGATTTATTCTTTACTGAAGAATACTAGTCTACTGTGTGAAAAGACCACACAATACCAGTATAGTCTCATGTTGATGGACATTTACTGTTTTCATTTTTGTTTTTGGAATGAATGAAAATGTGGTTCACACTTTTTATGAGCTTTTAAGTGCTCATTTGTTTTTATTTCTTGGTTATAAATCATTAGAAGTGCCATGTCTGACATATATAACACACACAATTTCAATCCTATAAAAAACTAATGGCAGTAGATCTATATTTCCTGCCATCGTCTTTGAGAATATAGATTTCCTTGCCTCATCTTCAACATTAGGAATTTTTACTAGTAATGGATTTAAAGATAGAAATTATAATAGATACTTGAAACATCTTACTGCAGTTCAATGATGTTATATTTTTATGTTGATTATTTTAAACTTTGAAAAAATAACCTCTGTAAGAAATTTCATTTTAAATAGGTTCTCAGTGTTTTACTGATTTTTAATATTTCTTAATATCATCATCATATTTCACAATTTGCAATATTCTTTGAATATTTCACAATTTGCAAATTCTTTGAAGTACACATTTTAAGAAGATTCTTCTCCTTGGCAATGTTTTGCTTCTAATTTTATCAACTTCTTTTGCTGAAAATAATATTTTAAATTCTGGCAAGCAGGGCCATCAGGTCATTCACATACTGTTGGTAATGTGTGGTTTACTTTATCTATCTACTTTGATGTAGGGAAGACATTCTCTAGGTAGCTAAAAGCTTTATATTTTTAGCTCTTATATGTAAGTCTATAAAACATCTTGAGCTTGCATTTCTGAATACTTTGAAATATGGTTCACTATTTGTTTTCCTGTAAAAATATCCAATTGTAACAAATTTGGTAAAAGGATTCCTTTCTGCCCTAAATTATGATAGCACCTTCCTCAAACACCATCGATACATGTTTGTTTGTATTGATTACTTTCTGCTGGGCTCCTCTGCTCCTTTTTATGATCACATCAGCATTCACTGTCTTTATGGCAATTTATATTAATAAAAAGTAGTATGCCGATGCTCTGTTTTGTAAAGTCCTGCTGATTTTTGTAGAAATTTTATATTTTCATCTAAATGATATTATTAAGAATCTGCAGAAACAAGCTACGTGCATTTATTTTTCTATACCTCTTAAATTTATAATCAAATTTACAGTTTCTTCTCAGTCAAGATACAGATAATTCCATGAAATGGTCATCCTTCCTTTGGGGACCTGGCTGATACCATTCTAAGATATCATAAGTTAAAGGGTAGCCTTTCTCTATTATTTTGCCTTAGCAACTTGCTGAAAGATAAGATGATTGGATGCCTTTAGTAAGACTGCAGATTGGTAGCACATACCATATACTGAATTAAAGGTCTTTAGCCAGAGACTGTGGACAATTCTAGATGCCATCTTAGGAATTATAATAACTAAGTCATTTCAAACAATGTAGCCTCATCCTGGAGATTCTTAGAGCAGAAGGAAATAAACAACTACCATGACACTAAAACTCAAACTTGTCAGAACACTGAGGAAACCAGTTTGGAAATTGCTGAAGGCAGTGGCAGTAGCATTGAGCTTCACGGAGAGATGCCAGGAAGAAAAAGGCTTTAAAAGCTCTAGACTACCACTGTAGCTGCCTAACCATTGATATGAAATAACTGGCATTAAGATGCTTCATAAAGAAAAAGAGAATACAAGGAAATAGATAAAAGCTACATGAACAAAATGAAAATCTCGAAAGAAAGAAAGAAAGAAAGAAAGAAAGAAAGAAAGAAAGAAAGAAAGAAAGAAAGAAAGAAAGAAAGAAAGAAAGAAAGAAGTCAAGCTATAAATAATATCAGCAAATTGCAAATTCTGGACTTGCAAGGTTTGGGGATCAAACTTGATCAAACAGAAGGAAAAAAACAAGCTTTAAGATAATTAGTTCAAATTCTTAAATCATGGGAGCCAAAGAGAAAAGTAAGGAAAACCTAACAGACATAGGAACACTCTGAACTGAGGCATTATACTCATTATGGTAATCCAGATACAGATAGGAGGCATAAAAGGGGACCCAGCAGTGGTGGCACACACATTTAATCCCAGCACTTGGGAGGTAGAGGCAGGCAGATTCCTGAGTTCAAGGCCAACCTGGTCTACAGAGTGAGTTCCAGGAAAGCCAGGGCTATACAGAGAAACCCTGCCTCAAAAAGTAAAAACAAACAAACAAAAAAAAGGCATAAAAGGATAGAGTTTACCTGAAGAAATAATGTTTGAATAGCACAAATCTTTGGAAAGATACGATCACACATGAAACTCAGAGAAATAGTATACATTATACTTGAGCTCTCCAAAATCAGACAGAAGTTTTGAGAGCAGAAAGGAAAAAAGCAGGCATGTACAGTGCCTCCCACAGGATTATCTGCAGACTTCTCAGCAGACACTTGGCAGAGCAGAGGGAAAGGGATAATTCAGTCATTGAGGTGACAGAAAAACCTAGCAACCAAGAATACTAATATTGTCACTGGTCAAATTATCTCTTAAAATTGAAAGGTTAACTAAAGTAATCTGCTAAGCAATGCCCAAGGGAATCCATCATCATTAAGTTGTCCCATACGAATGCTGAAGGATCTCCTTCAAGATGAAATCAAAGGACAGTTGTCAGCAGGGTGAAGTTTTACAGAAGTGTGCGGTGTTCTTCAGTAACAGCAAGTACCATAACACAATGTGTAATGTTTTGCTATATTTAGTTTAAATGACAAAAAGAAAAAAAACAATGATAGACATTTTGATGGGTGCATTATATAGGCAGTTGTAAATAATGGCAATAATATTCTATCTATAAGAAACTTACTTATTCCTTACAAATGATAATCAAAAGTAATCCAAAAGGGGTGGGGGCTAGAGAGATGGCTCAGCGGTTGGCATCTGCTGCTCTTACAGAGGACACAGGTTTGATTCCCAGCATCCACATGACAATTCCCAACCATGTATAACTCTAGTTTCAGGGGATTCATGCTCTCTTATGGCCTCTGTGGGACTGGCACACATGTGCACATATACACATACACATAAAAAAATCAACATAGTAAAAGAATAAGTTCTCCTCCCATAAACATGTATGTTTAATGCAATATTCAGAAAGATTTTCTGCAGGAAGCTAAAATAATTTTTTAAAAGAAATGAAAGGATCCCATTGCTTCCAAACTTATGCAACTGTAGTAATTAAGTTGGTGTCAATAAGTTAAGTTGTAGTAATTAAGTCTATGGTGTTCGTGGAACATAAAAACATGGATCAATGAAATAGACTACATAACCCAGAAATAGACACAGAACTGGGCCCACCGATTGTCACACAGGCAGGAAAGCAACTTGATAGAAGAAAGGCAGCTTTTTCAACAGATAATGAGGGAGTATTAGAGATCTATACTCTTTGTCCAGCAGACTGCATGAATCCCCTGAGTCTCATGTGCAAAATTTTATATTTAAAGGGAAAGATTTTAGAAAAGCACACAATAAATTTGAGATACAAATCAAAGAAAAGAGGACCTAAGCCCAAGGGGTTGGTTGTTTATCTAAGTGGTAATATTGCTAGACTACTAAGTGTAAAACCCTGGGCTTGGTAACCAGTTGTACACTAATTTATCCTATTGATGGGACTTTATAATAGTTTTATTTTAAAATTTTTTCCATTAATTTATTTATTCACTTTACATCCCATTCATAGGACCCCTCTGTCCTCCAATTTTTCACCTCACATGGCCTCTATCACCTCTCCCCTTTACCTCTGAGGTTCTCCCCAGGGGTACGAACCCACCCTGGCACCTCAAGTCATTGTAAAACTAGGTACATGCTCTCCCACTGAGACCAGACAAGACAGCCCAGTTAGGAGAATAGGATCCAGAGAGAGGCAACAGAGTAAGCCCCTGCTCCAGTTGATGGGGGAACCCTCATGGGCACCACGCTGCACATCTGCTACAGACATATAGGGTGCCTAGGTCCAGATCTTGTATGCTCTTTGGTTGATGGTTCAATCTCAGGGAGCCCACAACTGTCCAGATTAGTTGAGTCTGTTGGTGGTCTTATAGAGTTCTTATCCTCTCTGTGTCCCTCAATCCTTCCTCCAACTCTCCACAAGACTTCTCAAGCTCTGTGTAATGTTTGACTGTGGGTGTCTGCATCTGTTTCAGTAACTTGCTGGATGAAGCCTCTCATAGTAGGGGCATGCTAGGCTTCTGTCTGCAAACATAATAGAGTATCATTAATACTGCCAGTGATTGGTTCTTGCCTATAAGATGGATCTCAGGTTGGGCCAGTCATTGGTTGGCCATTCCCTCAGTCTCTGCTCATCTTTGTCCCTGCATTTCTTTTAGGCAGGACACATTTTGAGTCAAAGGTTTTGTGAGAAGGTAGGTATCATTATTCCTCTATTGGGAGTGCTACCTGGCTACAGGAGGTGGTCACTTCAGGCTCCATATCCCTCACTACTGAGTCTCAACTTCTCCCATCTCAGATCTCTGGCATGTCCTAGAGATGTGCTTGCCCCTCCCCAACCACCATTTCCAATCACTCTCTAGGCCCTCTCTCCCTATATCTGATCTCATCCCCCTGTTTCTGTCCCCATCCCTTCTCCTACCCAGCTCCCTCCATCCACCAACCTCCAATGACTAATCTATTTCCCCTTCTGAGTGAGATTCACACATCCTTCCTTGGGCCCTCCTTGTTATTTAGCTTTATTGGGTCTATGGATTGTAGTGTGGGTGTTCTTTACTTTATGGCTCATCAGAGAGTATGTACCATCCATGTCTTTTTGGGTCTAGGTTACCTTACTCAGGGTGATACTTTCTAGATCCATCCATTTGCCTGCAAATTTCATGATGTCCTTGTTTTTAATAGTTGGGTAGTATTCCATTATCTAAATGAACCACATGGTTTGTTTTTGTTTGTTTGTTTGTTTGTCTGTTTGTTTTTTCCATTCTTCAGTTGTTTCCAGTTTCTGACTATTAGAAATAAAGCTGTTATGAACAGAGTTGAGCAAGAGTTCTAAACTTTTAAGAAATGGATAAGAAGTTTCTGGAGTATTTAAATAAATTTACCTCCCCACACTTAACATAAGTGGATATTTTCTCTACATCATCATCAGCATTGATTGTTAATATTTTCTTATATCTTATCCATTCTGATAGCACAAGTGCTAGCCCACCATTGCTTTGAAATTGCACATCACAGTGACCAATTTGAAACACTGTATTGTGCTTAGTGACCACTAGCTTTTTATTTCAGTGAAATGTCTTTAATACCCTTTACCCATGTTGTAACAGAAATGCTTTTACTGCTGAGTTTTAAGAATAGCATAATGAATTTTATCACTTATGAGGTTTTCCCACTCTATACTCCTAATTATTCATTTTCCTGACAGCCTATTTATAAAGGGAGGTCTTAAATTTAGATGAGCTCTAATTAATAAATGTTGCCTTTAATTATTCTTTTGGATTTGTGACTATTTTATCTATTATGCAGTAAGTGTTCTGTGTTGCTAGTGCTCCCTCATTTTTCTGTGTTTTTATGATACATCTGGCTTGCAAAATAACTGTGTCAATATACACAGTATTTTATTATAAAAGAGTTTCCATCATGCAATTTTGCTCAAATGTTCACTACTATAGATGTTCTTCTATCATTTAAGTAAGACCAAGTATCATTTAAGTAAGCTATGCTGTTGGGTAATTAGGCTATTAAATGTGTTTTTTACTTACAGTGTTTCAATTTGAAAGGAGCTTATCAGGACATAAACCCATTGCAAGTCAAGAAACATCTGCATTCTGAATGCATCTCCCATCACTTTACATACTTTCTTCCCTTCTTAAAGGTTAATATTTTATGGATGATTCTAAGTTCAGTATAGTCTAGTCAGTCAGTCTGTCTGTCTCTGGCATTTGCTGTCTGTGATTTTAATGCTGTGTCTAAGAAAGCATTGTCAAGGCCAACATGTATACAAGGCTTCCCTGTAGACATTTAGTTTTAGGGGTTTAAGCCATTCAGAGCTCATTCTTGTATATGGAATATGGCAAGGTTTATCTGTACACTTGAAGAGGGGTGAATATTCTTTTCAAAGACCAGTTGAAAGAAAAACTATTCTTCCCCATTCAGCAATTTTGGCATGCTTCCCAAAGACCATTTGTTCATATTTGCAAAAGTTTATTTCTGGGTTGATTTATTCAGTTGGCCTAGTTTTGTGTGTTCATGCCAGTACACACTGCTGATTACTACCACTTTCAATTACAAATGTGGTTTGAAATTGGGTGTTGCTCTGTTGTATGTCCTTTACTACCATAAACATCACAACCCAAAGTAACTTGAGGAGGAATTAGTGCATTTGACTTACACATGCCAATCACAGTGCATCATTGTGCAAAGTCAGGGCAGGAACTCAAGCAGAAACAGAAGGAAAAAACATGGAGGAAAGCTTCCTCCTGTATTACTACTACTTTCAGGCTCACATTCAGCTATGTTTCTTAGACTTTCCAGGACCACCTGTCTAGGGATAGCACCGCCCACATCTAGACCCTCCCACATTAACAATCAAGAAAATGCCACACAGAAATGCCTACAAGCCAATCTCATGGAAGCACTTCCTCTGGTGAGGTTCCCTCCTTCCAGGTACTCTAGTTTACATCAAACTCATAGAAACTATGAGTTTTCTAAGTTTACTTGTATCTTTTTATTTTTCACCTTATAGTTCCTTGGAGTCTTTTGAGGCTTGGTATAAACTATAGAACTTTTATTAATATTTCTATAAAAATGTTTTTGGGAGTATGATTAGAGATTGTGTTAAATGTATAAGTCATGGTAGACAGCATGAGGATCATAACCTAGTGTTTTCCAACAAACACAGGGTGGCTTTCAGTTTATTTGTGTCTTCAATAATTTTGAGCAATATTTATTGCTTTAAGTCCATAAGTCTTGAGACACATGTAGTTGTACATACCTGAATCAGAGATATTGAGGCAGGAGGACTGTAAATTCAAGGCTAGCTTGCTTGTCATAACAACATTCTGTCATGAAGCAAAATAATGCAACAAAATAGTGTGTATTTCCCTTCCTAGGCTATGTTGATTTTGAAATATTTTTTGGTGCTATTACAAATGGAAATTTTTTCCTTTTCATATGCAATATGAATACAGCTACCATTTTCACATTAACTTTATATCTTGGACTTTGTTGTATTTATTAGTTCTAACAAGATTTCAGGGTCTCATTTATATTATACTGGAGATAGCTATAGTTCTTCATTCCAATATTTATTTTGCTTATTTTGCTTATTTTGCTTGCCCTAGGTAGGAAGTCCAATACTATGTTGAATAGAAGTGGGGAAAATGAGAAGATGGTCCCTGTTCCTGATCCTGTGGGAGTAAGTAGCCCCTTTTATCTTTGAGTAAGAGGGCTTTTCCAAATTGCCTTTACTGTACTAAGCTAGTAACCTATCCCTAGACTCTTTCAAAAAGTGGTTAGTTGAGAACTCTGAGATTTGATGCAGAAATATTTATTGGTAACTTATTTACCACTATTTAATGTCGTTTTTATTATTACACAGTTTTTGATAAAGTCTTTATTGTCAATTCTGCTCTATAAATCTAAATTTTCAATTTTATATGTAAGGTTTTTCAGACTGAATGTATGTATACCACTTGCATGCCTGCTGTTCATATATGTTAGAATAGGGTGTTGTATCCCCTGCAACTGGAGTTAAAGATGTTTATGAGTTAAGACAGAGTTCTCTATATAGCTCAGGCTGACCTGGAACTGAATACATAGAGTAGACTGGCCTTGAATTCATAGAAATTCATGTGTCCTTGCCTCTCAAGTGCTAGAATTAAAGGCATAAGCCACCATGGCAGGCTGGAAATTTTTCTTTTTCTGATATTAATTTCTAGATTGGCTCCTTGGTGGTTAGAGAACATTTTATTGTTTCTACCTTATTCATGTTTGTTTTATCACCTAGGATATGTATTTTCAGATCTGTTCTGTGAACATTTGCCTTTATGCTGTTGAGCTGTTCTATGTCTGCTGGTTAGAGCCAGCTCAATGATATATTGCTGAGTGCATCCACCTTCTTAGTGGTTTTCCTTAGTTATTTTGTCTATTGTTTAGAAACCAAGTTTTCTACTGGACCCATGGATTTGTTTGTTCATTACAGTCAGACTTAGCTTCTGATACTTTTTATATATTCATAGTTGTAACTGCTATGAATTCCTTGTGATCCAACCATTTTATCATCACACAATGTCTCAGAGGCAGGCAGGTAGTCACGGCACTGGAGCTGTAATTGAGAACTTACATCTTATCTTCAAGTTGGAGGCTGAAAAAGAGAGAGGGAGGAGGAGAGAGAAGAAATATTGAGCCTGCATGAGCTTTTGAAACCTCAAAATTATGACTAATGACACAGCTACTTCTATTAGGTCACACCTTCAAAAGCAGATCTACCATCTAGGGGCCAAGAATTCCAATTTATGAGCCTATGGGGGACATTCTTATTCAAACGAGCACCACACTAGGTATTTGTCAATTTTTTTAATCTTTTATTTTTCAAAGAACTAATATTTTGTTCAATTCTATTTTTGTCCTTCAAATTTATCATGATTTTCACCTTGGTACCTACTGGTTTGGAGTTTGAATTGTTCTTGTTTTTGTAGTATCCTAAAATACAGCACTATCACCTACATTTGGAATCTCTGATTCTCATAATTGAAACACTCATAATTAGAAGTTTCCCTCTTCAAATTATTCCAAATCTTGTGGCCAGTAATGCTTTCATTTTCATTTGATTCTTGGGATTTTTTTTACATTTCTTCTCTAATTTCTTCAATGATTATTTCAGTTCCTTTGTAATTGGTGAGATGTGCCTTGTGGCCTAGAATGTGATCTAACTTAAAGAAGTTTCCATGGGATGCAGAGAAGAAAGTATATTTGTTTCTGTTGGATGAAATATCACATACACATATCTGCTAAGCCCATTATGATCCTTTGGAGGATCTGTGTTGCCCCGAGACTCCATTTTTCTTGTTTCTGTGTTGTGATTTATGGAATCTATGTGTTGTTCTGTAAATCGAATGCATGTGTTATGAATTGGTCCAACCCCCTTGGCTGTATTTCTCAGCTAGTTCACTATTGGTATATAGAAAAGCTGTTGATTTTTGAATGTTGCTTTTGTGGTCTGCTGCATTGCTGAAAATGATTATTAGGTGCAAGATTTATCTGGTGAAGTCTTTTAAGTGTAGGTTCTGTTGGCTGGGATAGCTCCTATGAATGTTTGTCATAACTTACAAAGAAAGCAGGCCCACAGGAAGGAGTTAACATGAAAATACCCTTCTGTCACATAAGTGTGACCACCATGGTAAGACTTTGAAGTGGGAGAGCATTGGAAGAGATAGGGCATAGCACTAGAGACACTGAAATTGTGTCATGGAGAGTGAGAAAGAGATTTCAGGGAATATTGGAAAACTTTATACCATGTGACTTAGCCTGGCCTAATATCAGGTAGACACTGGTAGAAATGAGCTGTAACTCAAGGTTATAACTCGTGCCTATTGAAGGGATATAAATAATGTCTCTGAGAGGTTGGACATCACAGAAAGTTTCTTTATTGGCTCTGTATCAGATCTGGGTAGGAAGACTGGAGAGTGGTAGGCCCTGACATCAGAGAGAGAAAACAGTAGACAGATAATCTGTGAGCTCTCAGTCTTAAGGGGGTGACTGAGAAACCTACTCCCTTTATAAAGTTTATTTTACTTTTTAATTCAGAGAAAAGGAGGGAGGGGGAGAGAGAGGGAGAAAGAAGGGGAGAAAGAAGGGGAGAGAGGGGAGAGAGAGAGAGAGAGAGAGAGAGAGAGAGAGAGAGAGAGAGAGAGAGAGAGAGAGAGAGAGAGAGAGAGAGATCAGAAGAAGGTGTCAGATCACCTGGAGTTGAAGTTACATGGAGTTGAGAGCAGCCTGATGTGGGTGTTGGGAACTGAACTCAGATCCTTTTCTTCCTCTTAAGCACAGAACTTTTCCTCAAGCTCCATGAAACCTACTTTTGAAGTTTTCTTCCTAGGAAGAAAGCAAACATTAACAAAAATAAACCACTTTTACATAGAAATAATCTCAAAATCTCTTATAACCCAATAATACACTACCACTAACCATAAGACTGAAATGTTATGAAGTTGTAAGAGTAGGGTAAAAAAAAAATAGAAAATGAATGAGATGAAAGAAAGAGATGGAGAAAGAAGAGAAATAGATAAGAAACAAGATTAAGGAAATGAAGGAGAAAGAAGGGTGGAGAGGGGTGGAGAGGACTAGAGAAGAGAAAAAGAATAGAAACAGTAAAGCAAACAAGACTAAACACCCAAAAGGAGAGAAGGAAGAGCTGGAGAAAAGGGTTTGAAGCAGAAAAGTGTGAAAAATAAGAAATGAAGAATAAAAGGAAAAGCCAGAAAAGCTTTCCCAATAATGAAGAAGTCAAAACCAAAATTTAATAAATATTAGAAGGCAAATAAATATTGAAAACAAATGATAACATTTTTTAAAAGATAAAGTAAAAACTATAATTAAATGTACATTGTGGGGCAGATGTAATACAAGAGTTTTTTTAAAAAATTCATTGATCTAATAGAAATAAAAATAGAATTAAATTACTTTATGATAGAGAATAACAAATCAAAGCATAGTTTGAAAAATAACAGCGTAGTAAAAACCCTGCTAACCGTAACTAACCCTTGTGAGGAAAGAAAGATGAGGCCTTGAGAAAGCTTCATTGTGTGCCCTCAACTGGGAGAATGCCATTTCTGTGGGTAAAGAGCAGGAGAGTCAGTTGAAATTGTGGACTCTTGTCTTTCCTACAGTTCATGCAGTTGCTGAGTTATTGTTGGGCGTGTGTTTGATGTTTACCAGTGCTATCTTTGCTGGGTAGTTTTCCTTCATTGCATGTCATGGCCTTCTGCTGTTGTATTTAACCTTTGCAGCCTGCCAAGGATACCTCTACACTCCAAGATCACAGCGTGTGGGTTGATAGATTGCATGTTTTACCTAGGGATATCTCTCAAAGGGCATTGGAAATATGAGATACAGGCACTGCACTAAGGCTGGTCCAGGCAGAGGACCTGCCTTTGTGATTTCAAGACCTCCTGAGAATTTGTCTCCTCTCAGGAGGGATGCTGCTGAGGGTATCATGTGCATTCCTAAGCATTCCTGGGATCTACTAGTCGATGAAACACAGGTATCCCACCTGCTGGCCTCAGGCCCAGAATTGTAAAACTGTAGGACTATTCTCAGTTGCCAGGTTGGGTTCCTACCCACCAAGGATAGGGCTATTTCTCTTTGTATACCTTCTAGCCTTAGCCCACTCTCTGTCCTTCTTTCCCTCCCAGTTCATCTGTGTTTGGTTCTCTTTATCTCCATAGTTGCCTCTCTAGGCCTTTTCTCACCTATGGGTTGTAGCAGGCTAAATTGTTGATCCATGAACTGGGCTCATTTCTCTATGTGATGGCTGCCAGCATAGCTTAGCTGGTAACAGACTTCCTCTTGATATACTGCCTCAGCTTTGCCCTCAAATACATAGAGAATGACATCAGGATTTTCTCTCCTGATGACTCATCACCTGGAGTAATCACTGTTTCCTCAAAATCTGCAACTGGAATTGCAGGGAATGGCATCTAAATAGCCCTATAATACATCAAAACTGGGGTCCATGGCCTTGGTGATGGAGCAGTCACTATGAGCCTTCATTCTTTCTTGTGGTAATCATTATACTCACCAGGTGTCTTAGGGTTTTACTGCTGTGAACAGGCACCATGACCAAGGCAACTCCTATAAGAATATTTAGTTTGGGGCTGGCTTACAGGTTCAGAGGTTCAGTCAATTATCATCAAGGCAGGAACATGGTAGCATCCAGGCAGGCATTGTGCAGGAGGAGCTGAGAGTTCTACATCTTCATCTAAAGCTTGCTCATGCTAGGCTTCGAGGCAGCTAGAATGAGTGTCCTAAAGCCCACACCCACAGTGGCACACCTACTGCAACAGGGCCACACCTTCTAATAGTGCCCCCCCCCAAACTTGGCTAAGCATATACAAATCATCACACCAGACAAGTTAAGGTTACCTTACTTTTAACTTTTTTATTAAATAATTATGGTGGAATGCTAACAGTAGTCAAATGACCAAAACCTGTGTGTCAATAAATCCAAAAATAAGACACTCTGAGTGGCTCAAAACCATAACTGAATACATTAATTTTGTATTTCTAACTTTGAGTTGAACACACCTTCTCCATTTGAGTATAATTTAGACTTCCATGCAGTGGTCATCTTTTCTTGTATTTCCCTTTGGAAAAAAGACAATAACATTGTTTATGTGTACTGACTTTTTCTTCAGGTGATATGACAACTATATTTTTTAGTATGTTTCCATATTATTTCTTATGCTTGATCTATCTACTATTCCCCAGGGAACAATTTGCTTTTGTTTACTTTTTTACAGTGTCTGCATGCTTTATTTTCATACTTTTTTTTACTGAGACTTTTACAGAGACTTTATTCTGGACCAGTCTTTGTGTATATATGTTGTCTCACTGCAGGTCTTTGAAGTTATGTAAGGCTGGATTCTTCCCATACTTTAAGTGAAGAAGTCAACCAAAGGGTCTTAAGCTACATTCCTAAAAATAAATGATTACAGAAGAGCAAACTCAATGAATCCTACTAAGGTATCCCTAGACGTCTTATCTAGGTTAACCTTTTATCTCTGAAGAGTTCTCTGATTTCAAAGTCTATCTGCAGAAGTATGGAAACTCTGCTTTCTGTCAGTCTCATAAGCATCCAGACATTCTGAACTTTTTATTTTCCTGCTTTGTTTGTTTGTTTCTTTTCAGACAGGATCCAACTAACGGTTCTAGCCTGGTCTGTCTAGGAGTTCCAGGCCATCTAGTCTTGAAATCACAATGGTCAGCCTGCTTCTTCCTCCCAAGTGTAGAATTAAAGGTATGTGCCACCACACAGGCTCTGAGTCTTATTTTTAAAAAACATAGGACACAGAAAAGTACAGTTACAATTTGATAGTATTTTGATTTTTTTTTTTCATTCTTGGGAGTTGAACCTAAGATCTTTCATATCTTAGGCAAATATATTACCTCTGAGCTATGTTTTCAGGCCCTTGATCTGTGGTTTTAAGAGTCAGAAATATAGGGAACAAAATAAACTAGAAGAAGCTATAAAAAATGTGAAAATAAAAAGTTAGCTCTGAGCCGGGCGTGGTGGCGCACGCCTTTAATCCCAGCACTCAGGAGGCAGAGGCAGGCGGATTTCTGAGTTCGAGGCCAGCCTGGTCTACAGAGTGAGTTCCAGGACAGCCAAGGCTACACAGAGAAACCCTGTCTCGAAAAACCAAAAAAAAAAAAAAAAAAAAAAAATGTTAGCTCTGCTTCGTGGCATAGACTATACCCCAGATGTTTGAGAGGATGAGGGAGGAGGGTCTTGGGTTCATGGTCATCCTAAGGACCTTAGACTAGATGAAAGACTAGGCAGCTCAGACTAAGCAATTTAGACTACATAGATTAAATTATGTATTTTATATTAGTTATGAAACTAGAAACTAAAAATCAAAGGAGGGCTGTGGGAGATTGTTTGTTTGCTTAGTATGTGTAGTTTTCAGTTCAATTCTTAGTACCAGAAAGGGGGGAAATGAAGGGAGGGAGGAAGACAGACTGCATCTGGAGAGATGGCTTAGTAAGTACAAAAAGACCTAGGTTCAATTCACAATACCCACATCAGGAGGCTCACAGTAATCTGTAACTCTAGCTCAAGGTGCAACTGACATCTCTGCAGGCAGGTATCCACACTTACATGTACAGACACACACACACACACACACACACACACACATTTTTTTAGAAATATAAAATGTTGAAATCTCAAATTAATATATATATACACTTATAACAAAATAAAAGTATAAGTCAGAAAAACCTGAGGGAGGACTTGTGTAATGTCAGTGAAGGATCTTCTAATGGGGCTGCTTACAGTGTAGCTGCTGGGATGGGGGTAATATACATGGAATGTTCGGGCTCTCCTTTTCACATGCACCCCTGCCTAGTCAAAATCATTAAGGCTATAAAGGAGATCAAGAGACAATCTGTTCAAAGCTTTCCTGGTCTTTGTATCTTTTGTGTACAATGCATTGAAGGCACCCTGTCTTACCCATTCTCAAAATTAGCTGATCACCACAGGTAACTCTCTTCGGTACCCTTGTGATATGAAACGTAGACACCTTTTTCAATTAAATGGCTTCACATTATAATGCAATCCAAATCCCAGCAAAGATGAACACACTGGTGTTAGTGGTCCCTTATAAATTATGTTGGTTCTCTTTTAAGGACATTTCCATATAACTGCACTAATAATCAACTAACAGTGGCCTTTGTAGTCATGAAAAGGCCACTGTATACATGGACTTAGACCACCCACTGTTTGAGTCACAGGGCAGCTTTTATATGCTTTCTTGTAAACAAATCCCCATAACCAGCCTGGCTCTTGTGCAACAAGGCATTGTTGAGTCTTTGCTATAGAGAAAAGTCTTGTCTTTTTGATGGAAAGACTGTTCTCTAGCGTGGTGGGTCAGGGGGTAAGGCAGCTTGTAAGTGAGAGTTGCAGGAGGCCATCCTATGACACAAGTTCCTTCCTTGTTGCTGCCAAGCAGAACTCCCGAGTGGTTCCTGGGCCATCCAAGGTTCAACTCTACTGACATGGGGCTGGAAACTGGACAAGAAATAGAAATGCTTTGTGACACCCTCTCTCCTCTTCTGCTTCTTGAGCCAAACAGAAAATTGAACTTTGGTTTCAGGAAATAGAGAGGAGGAAAGAAGGGGTATTAGCAGTACTCCACCCAAAATCTAACACCCCTACATGCTTCCAGCCAGTGCCATAGTGACAATGGGACATCTGTTTCCAGGTAACTGGATGATCATGGGAACAGCACCTTTGGACCCCACCTCTCTGTGGTCTCCTGCAACGTTCCCACAGTGTGATGCTATTTTTTCCCCCAACAAAATGTTTCCCCCTCCTAATTCAATTCTCCCTTCAGTTTTGGAACCATGGACATTGATAATTTTGTTAGAAATTGAATCAGTTGTGAAGCACAGGGAATAAGAATGGTTTAAAACCTCAGGTGAGTTTCTTGGGATTCTGGGCCAAGTCCCTCTCCCAGTTGCTCACAGGAAGTTCCCACTGATGTCATTAAAAGTTGGATGAAGTCCTTGTGTGTGTGAGAGAGGGAGAGGGCTGTGGTAGGGTGGGGTGGGGTGTGAGTAGAGGGTGAGATCTGGGTTATGGTGAAGCCTTAAGGATCCTAAAAGCACTCTTATTTCAGATGGAATTTAGTAACTGTATTACTCTTTGTAGCATGCTAATATTTAGTAGCCGTTTGAGGCTGATTAATCACACAGTACTTCCTAGATTTTCAGTATGAGCTTACAAGCTAAAAGGTGCACTTTTCATGGAGTGTGGGAGGCATCATATGAGTTTTTGTTTGAGTTAGTGTTTCACAGGCAAGAGACTTCTGCAGGATCTTCTTATTCACTTTCATGTGTATTTAGATCATTAAGCCTGAAATTTGGTATCAGCTCAGAAGAAATTCCAAATGCTGTCCAGGTTTTCTTGGGAATTTTGTGAAAAGTTGATTGGTTCTAATCTAAAAGGATCAAAATCCTTTGGCATAGACAAAACAATATATCAATCTTTCTCTGTATTAAGGCAATTCGGGGAGAAAACCAAATCGTGCATATGGGGCATAATTGTGTAAGAGTTCTAGAAGGGAGTCTTCTTACAGTAGTGTTTATTGTGGAGAACCATCTACCATTTCCTCCTTCCCATCCTTTCTTCTCTCTGTCTTTCTTTGCTTCTCTTTCATCCTTTTCCCACTCTGTGATGAGTAAGTTCTACCACTCTCATCGAGAAGAACATTTAGACCTTTCCCACCGGTAGCTGGACCAGTCCTCTGCATTCATAGCTCCTTGTCTCATCTGAGATCTGATTGCTTTTCTGATGTCTCTCACTCTGTGCAAAAGAAAGTGAACTGAAAGATGAATGTAAAGAATTTCCCTGGTCTGGTCAAGGTCCCTTTTCCAAAAGAGTTGAAATTCTAGTCACCAAATGTTCCCCAGAAGGCAACAGTCTTTCAGTTCTGAGATGGAACAAATACATTTCCTACAAGTATGAGAATTTTTACAGTCTTTGTTTGCATTTAAAGCAGCCCAGCTTCCTGGGGTCATGAGAACAGGTGAGTTGGCCCTGCCCCTCACCAGCTACAGCACTTGGGAAAACAGGTCTGGCACTTGACCTGGTAGAGTAGAACAGGCCCCTGTGGAGGTGGTGACAAGTGAGCTGTCTCTGCCATTCCTCTGCCATGAAGTGGCCTGGTGGGAGGGGAGGGAGTTAGGAGATGCCCTTTGCCCCCTCACCCCTAACCACCAGAGAGAGGCAGTGAAGAGAGCTAATCTTAGTGTCATGAATGTGGGTGAGCAGTCCTGTCCCTCATGAGCTGCAGCACTTGGGAGAGCTGGTGCTGTACCTTGCCTGGGCCGAACAGTACAGCTGGTACTCGTTGAGAGGGCAAGGATGAGCCTGCTCTAAGAGTGAGAATAGGAAAGCTGGCCCTGTCACTCATCTGCCATGAGGTGAAACAGGTACAGGGGTGAGCCTCTTCCCCCAACCCCCACTTCTCACTACCTATGGCAATTGGAAAAGATGGCTCTGAGGTCATCAGCGCAGGGGAGCCAGGCTTATTAGGGGTATGCATTTGAGCTGGCCTGAGGCTGAGAAAGAGCTAGCCCCTCTCCACTCATCTGTTGTGAGGTGGCATGGGTACAGGGGTGATTATCTCTTGACACCTGCAGAAGCCTGGAGAGATGACCCTGGGTTCACAAGAACAGGAGAGCTAACCCTGCCCCTCACTGGCTATAGTACTTGGGAAAGAGGGCTCTGCAACTCACCTAGACAACACAGTGGTGGTGGCCCTGATATCAGAGGCAGACCCTCAAAGGCTATAGCACTTGGGAGAGTAGGACCCAAACCTTGACTGAGAAGCACAGTAGAGCTGACTATGGAGGTGTGGGTATAAGAAAGCTAGTCATGAGCACATGAGAGCAAGAGAGTTGACCCTCCTTCCTAATGATGCAGTATTGGGTGGCCTAGCCAAGGCAGTGCTGGAGAGCATGCCCTGGTGGTGTAGATAAGGGAGAACTGACCAGGTTAGCTAACACTCAGGCCTAGAGCAGGCTCTGAATTGCTTCCACACTAAAATCTATATCATCTGATAATTGTTGGGATATATGAAGTGGCCAGTCCTGCAGTTTCAATGCTGCAGGATTTCCATGACACAGGCAACAGCTGGATAACTGGGAGAAGTCTAATATTGATGGTTGTCTTAGTCAGGGTTTCTATTCCTGCACAAACATCATGACCAAGAAGCAAGGTGGGGAAGAAAGGGTTTATTCAGCTTACAATTCCATACTGCTGTTTATCACCAAGGAAGTCAGGACTGGAACTCAAACAGGTCAGGAAGCAGGAACTGATGCAGAGGCCATGGAGGGATGTTCTTTACTGGCTTGCTCAGCCAGCTCCCTTATAGAACCCAAGACTACCTGCCCAGAGATGGTCCCACCCACAAGGGGCCTTTCCCCCTGATCACTAATTGAGAAAATGCCTTATAGTTGGATTTCATGGAGTCATTTCCTCAACTGAAGCTCCTTTCTCTGTGATAACTCCAGCTGTGTCAAGTTGACACAAAACTAGCCAGTACAATGGTATTAGAAGCTAGAGATCTTGAACTAGACTAATGATCTATTGCAATTAGCATTTGCAAGTGAAGATGTATGACTGAGGGCTGCACTGTGGGACACACTGTGACATAGTACAGCTTCCACAATGAGATAGCTTTTGATACTGTTTTTGTGTTTGCTTGTGTGTTTTACTCGGTGGGGGGTTGCTAGGGTGAATGGTGGGTATGAAGGGATGGTGATATGAGTGGGACTGGGGTTCATGATGGAAAACTCACAAAGAGTTAAGAAAACGTTTTAAAAAATGAGTTGAGAAGCCACTCAACAATTCATACAGCAAAATGTATTTAAGCAGAAAACAATGTTTGACTTAAAAACCCAAGTACTGATTTGTTTCTTGTAATTCATTTTATTGTAGGGTAAGTTTTCATAGTCTATAAATCTAAAACTGAATTCAAAACTCAAGTGTATGGGATATATGGACCAGTTAAATGAAAACTGAATTAGAGAATTCATTTGTTTATCAAATTTTCTAGAGTTGTTTAGATCCAGCATAATTCTTCTGATCATTCTTACCACAGCCTCACAACTTCTCCAAATGCTTTCATATCTCTCTCTCACACACAACACAACAAAACAAAATAGTATCCAGCTCATGGTGAAAATTCCATAAATTGGTGGACATGTTATTTTAGGAATCAGTTTATGAGTTGGAGAACATCTCAGATACCTTTAAACTTTATCATAAAAAAAAAAAATCTGAAAGTTCTGGGGAAAAAAACTAAAAATTTAAATTTTTATATTTCACTAACCAGTGAAAATATTCAAAAATAATGAATTAAGGAGGTTGAGAGATAGCTTAGGGGCTACGAGCTAAATGCTCTTCCAGAGTACCCTGGTTATAATCCCAGCACCCACTTGGCAGCTCAGAACTATCTGTAACTCCAGTTCCAAGGGAACTGATACCCTTTTCTGGCCACTTCCAACACTAGGTAAGCACACAGGGACCAGACATATGTGCAGGCAAAACACTCAGAGTGAGATGGAATAATTTAAAAGGCTGAAACAAAAGCAAGTTGTCGTGTCCAATGAGAAGCCTCTGACATAAACTTCATGAAAGCTGCTCCAGTAGAATCAAAAGTTGTAATTAAATACTGTGCGTGCATTGTGGTAAAACCGTGTTTATGAAATGGCATGGCTCATACGAATTTGAGAACTGCATGGTCACTTTGGTGGTTAAGGTCCATCCATCTCTTGTATATAATTCCAAACAGTGAACCTTTAAATTGAGTGCCATAATTTTGCAGCCTGAGATATTTCTATTGTAGCCAAAGTCATTTTCCACCAGGAGTTTTATGCATGAAGTTAAACATGAAGCATGTAGAAACATCCTGTGATGTAGCTGTCTGGGATGCAGTGGGTATGGCTCTTTACTGTTGTCTCAGTTTTCTTTCCATTGTTGTGATAAATACCCTGACCAATAGCAACCTGGAAAATGTTTATTTGGTTTATACTTCCAAGAACAGTCCATCCGTGAGGGAATTCAGGGCATATGCAAGAACCATAAAGAGAGGGTGTGTCTTGGTTTGTTCTCTCTGGTTTATGCTCAGCCAGCTTTCTTATACAGGGAGGACCATTCCCACGGACATTCACGGTGGTCTAGGCTCTTTCCGCAAGAGTCAGTCAACATGACAGTTACTTTTAAACATGCCCACAGGCCAATCTGATTAGGGAAGTCCCTCAAATTGTGATTCAGTCTTTCCAGATGACTTTTTGGTTTTGTCAAGTTGTCAATAAGAACCACTCAAGTTACCCATAAATCAATATAGAAAATATGACCAACCTTTGGGATACTGAAGGAAATGGATAGCCTACAGGTGAATGTAGCAGTTAAGACTATAACTTTGGCTGGGCATGGAGATATATGCCTGTAATGCCAGCAATGCTCAGGAAGCTAAAGCAAGAGGGTTATGAGTTTGATGCCACCCTGGGTTTTGAAGCAAGATCCAATCTAAACAAAGTAAAACAGCAAAATGTTTCATCTTATTAAACTTAAATATTAGACTGTTTTCAATCTAGTGTTTCGTTCTAGAGTTGCAGATGTGAGGATGTTTTACATAAAGACAGAACAAATTGCTGGGTCTGGGTTTTCATCTTCAACTGGGAAATACATAAGTGAATCAAATATTCCTGAGAAAAGTCCTGAACTCCAGTGAGTTCATAGCTTCATGGTAAACCATGATTTAACTGGTAACTGATTTAATAGATGTGGCTTGAATCATAATGACCCCCATACGTTCATATATTTAAATGCTTAGTCACAACGGAGTGGCACTATTTGAAAATCTTAGATGGTGTGACCTTGTTGGAGAAAGTGTGTCACTGGAGGGTGGGCTTTGAAGTTTCAAAAGTCCAAGCCAAGCCCAGAGTTTTGTGCTCTGTTTATGGATTGGGATTTAGCTCTCAGCTAGCTTTCCAGCAGCTGCCTTAAACCTACCGTGCCCCTCACAAGATTACAGCACTTAGAAGAGAGATCACTGAAACTTTTCAGGGCATAGAGAGATGAGTCCTTTAGGACAGTGCTTACAGCCCAGGCCTGAGCATCCTAGTTAGATCCACAACACCCCCAGAAAAAATTACATGTAGCTGTGCACACCTGTAATAGCAGCACTGAAAAGCAGAGAGCAGAGCATCCAGGGGCTTGCTGGCCAGCCGGCCTATGGAAGTCATAAGCTTAGGGTGCAGCGAGGGACCTGCCTAAAAACTAAGGTGAAGAGCAACTTAGCAACACAGCCAACATCTAACTATGAACTCCACATGATCACCCACAAATACTTTTAAAGGACTTAAGAAAATAATGATAGTAAACTATTAAGTGGGGAAAGAATAATACAAAATATATGGTCACAGCAGACTAAAAGATACTAGACTTTAAAAGATTGTACGATAAGATGGTGAGTACCTGCTCCCTCCATCAATCTGCACTTAACTGGCAGAGAGATGTGTGGACATGGAAGCATATTGTGGTAACACGTTGTTTTATTATATTGGAGGAAAAGGAAACTTTCAGTTCAGTTGGTTAAAAGTAAATAACCAATACCTCAAATATGAAACAAACAAAATTATAAGCTAGCATATCATCAGGTTAATGGAAAACATTTTCAAATGTAAACAGTTAATGCATTATTTATCTCCATGATAAAAATCAATTTAAAAAAATCACACAGAAACATTGTTCTGTGATGAATCTGCCTCAGATGGGAATTCAAAATAGAGCTTTTAGTAATCCAACCAACACAGGTTTTAAAAATTGTTCATATCCTCTTCTAATTTGTTTCCTAATAGGAACCAGTAATTTCTGGGCTTTCGAGCCATAGCTATCCAAAACTAATTAATAACTCAGTGGGTTTATTTACTACCCTAAACCACACCCCCCTCTCAAATATGTCCCAGCTCCAAATTAAGGCAATTACTTTATTAGAAAAACATTTCTAATAGCTTGGCTCACTAGCCTCAGCCTGATTATTGTGATTACAAGCTATTTACTGCAATCTAATGCTATTTGTTCCATTCTGGCTGCATATTACAATGTCCAATTTCTTTGTGCCTTATTTACATTTATTTTTCTCAATGGATGGAAAAGAATAAATAATTCTACTCTAATATACATTCAAACTAGTAAAATGTATTATTTTTTACAAAATGTATTCTTTTCCCTGCCCTGAATTTTAAAGGAGAACTCCTGACCTTGTGTCTTCATTCACTTATTTATCCTTAGATTTTTTTTACCTTAGAACAGTTTGATTTTACAAAATGGAATAAAAGAAAACCATGTCCAAAGATAATGCATAGCCCATCATATCATGACCAATTTTCTCTGTTGCTGATACCTTGATATCAATATGTTATATTAATCACAATGGATTAACTAATACCAATACATCATTAGTGACCACAGCCTGTTTCCTGCTTAGACAATTCCTTGGTTAGAACTCTATGTTCCTTTCCTGATCTTAGGGCCCCTTCAGGATACCAATACATTTCAGTGTACTGTCTTCATAGATTCATCTTGGCTGAAAAAATCTCTCTAGTCTTCTTGTTTATAAAGAGCAATGATCAGGCATTATTTGTAATCTTCTATTAGGTTTTGCCTGACATTTCCTGTAATTTGGACAGTGATGTTTTGGTGGAGGAAGATCAAGAGGTAACAAGCTAGTGACACTAAGGACACACAGCTGAATGTTGACCTTGTCCATGTGGCTGAGGTGGATACTCTTGACCTCAGCTAAATGCTGTATATATTGCAGAGAAATCACTGTCCACTGCTCAGACATGAGTATGGTGGTCATACACCAGGGAACTGAGCACTGATAGTTTATGCACTAGACTTCTGCATTGGAGAGTTGTATGTTCTCCCCAGTTAATTTATTCAGTCATTTAGTTACATCAATATGACTTCATAGAAATGAAATTTTATATTTTGAATAACACACCATTATTTTGTTGCTGAAGTTAATACAGATTCAACCATTTGCAAGAACCTCAGCTGGCTTTGGTATTCCTTTAATACACTTTCATGCTTGTGCAGTTGAGTGGTTTTTATTTACATTTTTATGCATTTTTTATTATTTTACATGGGGAATATTATAAAAGTCAGAGGATAACTTGTGGAGTCAGCTCTCCTCTCCTCTCCCTCCATGAGGGTTTGAGAGACTGAATTTAGATCATCAGGCTTGCTGGCCTGTGCCCTTACCTACTGAGGGACCTCATTGACTTCTCTTTTTTTTTTTTCTTTTTTGAAACCAAGATTCACTGTTTCTTCATCCATAAGAAGAATGAAGTTAATTATCTTGTCTTTAGAAAGATGGGTGCAAGAGGAGATAATCATATTACACTTATTAAGTCCTTTGCAGAAAGACAAATGCCACGGAAGACATCCCATATGTTTTCCCTCATTTGTACTTCTTAGATTTTTATATAGATGCATGATACATTTCATGTATATTTGATGTGATAAAAGTGGGAACTTCTAGGGAACAAAGGGAAGTAATGGAATTAGAGAAAAGAGAGTCTACAGGATGGGTTAGGCTCAACATACAATTTATGCTTGTATGTAACATGTGTACAATGAATGTGCACAGTGAAAAAAATAAAAATAATAACTCAGAGAAGAAATGGACTGCTACTTCCATGTGGCAGCACACAAGTTGTATCTGCCATGCCATCTGCAAGTTTCCTTTGAAAAGCTGTCCAGAGAGATTGGAAGGCAAATGGTAACTATTAGAAAAAAAAAAAGAGAGAGAGAGAGAGAAAGAATTAATGTAGGAAAATTTCATTAATTTCAATCCAAAAAAATGATCCTACAAGTGTTTTATGCATGTACATATATATGCATGTGAAACAAGAATTATTAAAAATCTATAGTTCATTTTCCAACCATCACAATTTTATTAAAAAATAAGATTCATATATAAAATTATCCTTCATTGTGGTCTATCAATAACTTTATCAAACATAAAATGAAATCCATAATAAACAAAAGAACTCATGAGACACTTTTCTGAGTGCAGAGCTGGGAGGACATGAACGTGAGAGGAGGGGCCTGGTGTAATGTGTGGAGAGTGGACATTTTACCCATTTGGAAACACAAGCACAAGAGTCACAGAAACCCATGTCTTTATGTTTTAATTGATGGAAGTATATTTGCACAACTTTCTATGATATAGTATATAATACACACATAATATATATTACAAATGTACTAAATCAAGGTAGTAAATATTTCCATATAATCTGTGATATTTGTATAGTAGAGAATTTTGTACTCCTGGGCCATTTTAATCTTATCAGACTATTTTAATCAGTAGTTCTATTGTGCTTTAGAAGAACTAGATCTAAAGTATGCCCAGCATGCTTCCCTCTTGCTTAAAGTCCTCTTATTGTGCTATCTTTATTCTGCTCTTTAAATTTCACAGGCAATCCTGTCCTTTGTCAGCAGGCTTATTTTTGCTTAACATGGTGATCTTGAGTTACGTATATTTTTCCATCAAGATACACTATGGCTGATCCATGTCTTAGGACTGGATAACGTTTCAGTGTAGCCATGCAGGTATCTCTAAAGGATGCTGACTATGATCCTTTTGGGGGCATAACTCAGGAACATGCACCACTTAACAATCCGTTCATCCACAGATGGACCTCTTTGTTGGGTCCTTATTTTAGCTATTATAAATTGTGCTGCAAAAATCATGGGAGTGCAATGGTGTAATGGTTGGGTTCTTTCTGGATATAGACTCAGTTAGCAGAGTTCTTGAATCATAATGTAACATTTTTAGTTCTTGGAGAAGGCTCAATATTGATTTCCATACCTTCATTACCTCCCATTCTCAGCAGCAGTGTAGAAGCTCTGTCTGCACTTTTGTCCTTTCCATAGTAAACATCTGAGCTAGGACAGGATGCTTTCTCACTGAGATATGGATGCACTTCGCTAAGTTGTGATACTATGATATTTTTTCATATATTGTTAGCCATCTCAATGACTTTAGAGAAGTTTAGACTTCAGGCCACTTTGTGACTGGCTTGTTTCCTTAATGTTCAGCTTCTGGAGTTCCTTGTATATTGTGGATGTGAATTTCTGCTCAGGTGAACAGTTTGTAAATATTTTCTCCATCTGTATGCTGCTCTTTGACTCTGTTCTCTCCTTTTCTCAAATAGACTCCTTATACGATGCATTCTCATGTGTCTGGGTTCATTGTTGACATGTCTTTCGGTCTTCCCTAAACTGTCATTGTCTACACACCACTGTCTTAAAGTGTTTTCTGGAAGTAATTTCATAGACTCAGAAATCTGGATCTCAAACTAATTTTAGTTGATTTTTCTGTGCATCAAGAAGAATGGCTCCAATTTTAGACCTCTCTGCATCATATGGAGTTTACCCAACACTATTGATTGAAAAAAACACAGTTGCCTCATTCTATGTTTTTGTACCATTGTCAATAGTCAATTGACTGTGTACATAAATATTTACTCTGTGCAATAGTCTTGTGTGTTTTTATGACAGTTCCATGATGTTTTTGTGATTAAAGCTTTGAAATCCGGTATTTTGATGCAAAAATTCCACAATGAATGTTTTCCCTGTGTGGCAAAGGTTGCTAAGGTGGAAGATGAGTATGAAGAGAAGATAAGTAGGATTGGGGTGCATGCTGTCAAATTCACAAAGAACCAATAAAAAGTTGAAAATAAAAATGCTAAACAAATGGACAACATTCTATTTCAGCTTCTTGGAAATAGTTTAAGAAGAATTATAATTTGTTCTTTAAATATTTTGGGTAATTCAATAAGACCATCAGACCATAGATTGCTTTTAGATGAAAGATTTTTAATTACTGTTTCATGATCATTACTCAATATTGGTCATTTATATTTCAGTTCCTAATTCAAAGGTAAAAGGTTGTATAGGTTCAATAATCCACTTCCTTCCCAATTTCCTGCTCTGTAGCACACCACTGCTCACAGTAGCATCTGTTGTAATGTCTCCTTTCTCATCTCTAATTTTATTGGAGTTTTTTTGATATATTTCTTTCATGGTTAGTATAGTTAAAGGCTTGTCAATTTCATCTCACTACTCTTTTCCTTTGTTTTAATTTTATGTACATCCACTTTGATCTTTGTTATTTCTTTCCTTTTAATAGATTGGGTTTACTTTGTTCTTGCTTTTCTACATTCAAGAGATATATGGTCATGTTTGCACAAGAATTTTTTAAACTGTATTTTACTACTATAAGTACTCTCAGTAATACAATTTTTTATTTGTTGTTGTTGCGTTTTTGTTTGTTTGTTTGTTTGTTTTATAAATAAGTAAGCAAGTGTCTAAATTCATCCCAGATAAGACACCAATAACAAACTTAAAGACATTATTCCACCAAAGTCTAACTTATTGATAAGTTTACGGGAATGTCTAACAGATTAAGTAGAAGGTTATTTATAGGAGCATGGGTGACTTGAAGCTAGCTGTATCATCACCAGAAGTACACTCTAGGCAGGTGACAGCACATGGGTGCTGCATTCCTGGACTCCATGTAGGGACTTGTAGTTGGGAAGTTGTTGTTAGCATCTCACTTGCAATTTATGTAATGTTGGGGGTGGGAGATAGTTCTAGGAAGCTTGTGCATTTCAGGAGCTTCTGAGACTTGTAAAGTTATTCATTTCCCAGGTCTTAAAGTGCCATCCTCTAGGAGAGAATAGTTTGATTAATAGAAAACAGCTATATAATAAAAGCATATTTTAAAGTTCCCATATATTTATGCATTTCCATTTTATATTGATTCTCAGTTTGATTTTATTGTTGTCTAAGAAGATATAAGATAGGATTTCATTTATTTTGTTGTTCATGTTCTTGAGACATATGATCAGTCCTAGAGAACATACCATGTTCTGGTGAAAGGAATGTCCTCTCCCTGCTGGATGAAATATCTTGTTGGAAATTGAAGTATTTCTTGATTTTCCTGTCTGGGTGATCGGTACTTTGAGAAAAGCGGAGTGTTTGATCTTTATTCAGGTCTGTCTTTTAGATGTTATATTTGTCTTATATATTTGGGTTTTATATATACACATAAATAAATAATAAAAGCATTAAGTCCTTTTCAGTAATTGATCAATTTGTCTCTCTATAGCTTTTTAAAGAATCTGCTTTATCCGATATCAATATCATGTCCCTTGCATGTTAGGGATTAGCATTTACATATTTTTCTGATCCTTCATTTTTAGTCTTACTATATTAACAATGCAAGAATAACATACACCTTATTCTTGAAGTTAGCATATAGTTTGGTTCTCTTTTTCTATTCAGCATGTGTCTTTTTGTTCTGCTTTGTGGACAATGGTCTTGCTATGCAACTCATACTAGCCATAAACTCTTGATCTCCTGCCTTGGGTTCCAAGTGCTGGCATTATAGTCATAGGCTGGCATGCCTGGTCAGTCTGTATATCTAAGTTGGTGGATTTATTCCTGGGTTATGACAGATCTTCACATGCTCCAATCACACTGTAAAATTCCTCCATATTTTATGTATCTTCTGATTATTGTTGTGATTTGGTTTCTCATCATGCCTGATTCTCTTTTTAGTGTATCTGTTCTTCCATTGAATTTGTATGTTCACAAGTTTTCAGGCAGCTGGTTGTCCTCATGTTCCCAATATAGACCTTTCAGGCATACCTGGTAGAGCTGGATCTTGGTTATGTATTTCTTCAGCTACATCTTTTGTAAAATAGATTATTTGCAGTTTTTTGTTGACAAGGTTTTCTTCTTGTTCTGTTCTTCTAGTACTTTGAATGTCTCCTTACTCTCTTCTGGCCCAGAGCCTACAAAGACTGTTAACCTACTTAGCACTTTCTTATATGCACCATTTATGAGTTAACTCAAAGGACTTCCTCAAACAAAATTCTTCTGCTCTGGTCTATCCCCTAAGCTCTGTGTTATGCTTCTTTATTGTATTGATTGAAGTTTTCAGCTTAAACATCTCTTTATTATGAGTTTTGACTCTTTGGAAAAATTCCCATTCCTACCCTGAACTGCTCTTCTGATATCTTTAGACTGTGATCTCTCTTCTCTAGCATCTCACTTAGCTCTCTTGAGGTCTCATTCTCCAAATTCTTTTTCAAACTCTTTTTGGTTTTTCTTCAATCAGGATCTACTCTGGAGAATTATTCTCTTCTTGTTGTGGTATTAGTTCATAATTCTTATCAACAAACACCTGTACATCTTGTAGAAAATTTACCTCTTACACTTTTTTGGAAGAATTTTTATAGGTGTGTTATATATATATTCCTGTGTATGTATTTATGGTTGAATGTGAATTTGTAGAAAATAGAGGTGATGTAGGGTGTCTTCCTCAGTTGCTCTCCATCTTATTTTCTGAGGCAGAGTCTCTCCCTGAACATGGCACTAATTTAGCTATACTAGCAGATCAGCAGGCTTTGGGATCTACCTATCTCTAGCTCCTCATCCAGCATAGAGGTTAAAAGCATGCACACTGTGCTCAGCTTTCTTTGTGGGTGCTGTGTATCTGAACTTGGGTCCTCATACTTTCACAGCAAGTACTTTATTGACTGAGCCATTCTGAGCCATTCCATTCTTACAGCAAAAGATTTTTTTTGTTTGTTTAGTTGGGGTAGTGAATGTTCTTTGGATAGGTGCTTTGTCTTTGGTCAGCATTTCTACCAGTGCCTTATTAATTAGACTGCAGCTGTTTGGGAAGGCAGTGATATTACTGTCCTTGGACATGAACTTCTAAAACTGCATGTCTTCTAGCTCCAGTGAGTTGAATACTGACAAACTAAGAAAAACTTTGCCTGGTTGGTGTCGGCCACAACTATTCTGATTTTCATACAAATACATGACTGCCACTGCTACTTCCTCTCTGTATCATCTGAATCAGCACATCTGAATCAGCTACCCTGGCAGGACAGGATGTGAGTCACATGGATGGACACTTTTACACTTTCTTCCTTGCCCTGCATCAGGACCCACATCTTTACCTGGAAATAAGATAGGAATTTCAAATCTATCACCAGTGGTGTGACTGTGTGACTAAGACCCTTTGCAGTGGTACAGCTAGCATGAATGGTGCCTAAGGAAACCTCCATCATATAATAGAGAGCATCACTCCTTTTATAGGACTAGGCACACAGTGCTCACTGTACCAGAATTGCTGTCTACACCAAGAGTGCCTACACCTAATATTATATGAACCCAAAGAAAGAATGGGTCTCTAAAATCCATCAACATATGTACCATGCCTCTCACAATTAATTATCATTAAATAAGCTCTAGAGAAATTATATTATGCCCACATGGAAGCAAGACAATCAGAACATCATTCCAGCCTGGCAGACGCTTAAAGGAGGCATACATCCAGAATTAAAAGAAACTAACTACTGCCATAAACTTGTGTAACAATGTAAATCATGTGGGGAAAAATTAGACACACAGATGAGAAACAAAAGAATCAGCATTAAAAGTATATAGAAGATTATCAAATCAAGAAGAACAACTAGGGAAGAAGAAAATTAACAAAGGGACAGGAGCTGTTATCAATAAACAACAACAATGAAAATGGACAGATATGCTTGTTGCGGGAACTCATCAATAAAGATGCCACCCCAAAGACAACGTCAAAGGATGTGAAGTGGTGTCCTGTAGCTTAAAAAGAGCAGGACTGTCTAACTTAACACCTAGTATATTAGAGTTTAAGACAAGGAGATGTAAGACCACACAAGTGGAATCACAAACTAGAAAACATGTATTTTTATCTCATTCCAGAGCTCATTTTATACAACAAAATTGCTATGAGACTACAGACAGAGAGATGGGCCCTTATACATTCATGGTAATGAAACTCCCCACTTCATTTTCATCAATGATTGGATGTTTAGATTGAGTAATCATCAAAGAAAATCAGAATTAAATTGTATCATAAATTATATAGAATGTTTTACAAATACAAATTAAGTCTATCCAGTCGTTATTGAATATACATTGAACTTTCTATAGGCTGAAGCATATATTAGGCCACAAAGAAATCATAAATTCTACAAAATTAAGATGTGTGAAGAAGCCTTAAGAAAAAGAACCTCACTAGTTCATAAGGTAATTTTTCAAAACAAGAAGTTGAACAAAGGTTCCCCCTGTGAGTGAACAGTGTTACTACCGGAAGCTCTGAGTTATTGAGTTTCTTCACCAGGGTAGGTGAAGAAAAACCTTCACAAGAGTTACTGAACAGGGGATCATAGAGGTATCCAAAGCAAGGCAGGCAATTGCCACTGCTCTCGGATGCTCCTTTCCTAACTAGATGATAAGGCTATATTGCAGAAGAGAACACTCACTTTGGTTGTAGGACATAATGAAATTAAGGTTAAATTAACAAGAAACTCCCTGCTGGGTGGGGGCATTTTTAGTCTTACTTTGTACTGGGCCCTGCATGCTACAATACCAACCTGCCAGGCAAGCTATAGCTTCTGTAACCAACCTCATAATTGGATTTGAAGCCTGCTTCGCAGGAAGGAATTGATGCCTGGTTTTGTAAACAAGGTCAAAGCCCATGGCTATATCCCTAAGGCAACTACTGTTGTTGCTTTGCTAACATGAGTATAATGTCTAGCTATTTTCTAAAATAGAGTTATGCCGCCCTCAACCTTGATCAGGAAAGCTTCTTCTTCTATTGGGTGGTAGTTAATCCAGAGACATGTAACTGATTAAAGTACAGAGAATTTACAACAGTGACTGCTCAACTGAAGATGGCATATCTTTATTTACCTACCCCAGCAAAGGCTCAAGGACATTTGAAGAAAAGGAGGTGGGAAGAATTTAAGAGCTAGACAATGAGAGGAGTGCTATAAAGCGGTGTCTTCTCAACTTGGATTGACTGTGGCTCATGTGAACTCAGCAGCTATAGTTATCTTCAGGTGACCTTGTGTAGGTCAAGCAAAAGGTCCCAGGATTGAAGGGGAAGGTACTACGAGATCACATCACTCACTAAGGAACTATTGGTAGTTGATGGGTTCTAGGGAGGGAGAATGGTTTTCTTTGTGAGAGGTGTGGTCACTAGGCAATTGCAGTTGGCTTAATAGATGGCCCCACATCAATGGTGGCACTGATTATACTTAGTACTTAAAAAGAAAAAGAAAAAAAGAGTATGTGTGTATGTGTGTTAATTTTAATATAATTAAATTGGGCAGGAAATTTGTTGTAGGTTTCTGATGGAGGATATAATTAAAGTACTTCGTATAATACAAATATGAATTTTTCAAAGAAAAAATTAAAAGTATTTAAAAAGTCGTTTCAAAAAGTCTTACCTTTTTTCTAATCACAATTTGATTAAAAACAAAGTTAAAATCAAAAGAAATTTTACAAAAGAAGCAGATAACCCGACCTGATCAGGGGCACAAGTCCCTTCCGGTCCACTACAGCATCGCGGTTCCTTGCCTGCGGAGACTCCGGACACCCGCAAGGACCCACACAGGATCCCCCACAGGATCTTAAGACCTCTGGTGGGTGGAACACAGCGTCTGCTCCAATCCAATTTCTCGGGACCTGAGACTGCATTAACTAGGGAAGCAGATAACTCAGCCTGAAGCTGGAAAGAACCCAGATGCCCCTCAACAGAGGAATGGATACAAAAAATGTGGTACATTTACACAATGGAGTACTACTCAGCTATTAAAAGGAATGAATTTATGAAATTCCTAAGCAAATGGTTGGACCTGGAGGGCATCATCCTGAGTGAGGCAACACAATCACAAAAGAACTCAAATGATATGTACTCACTGATAAGTGGTTATTAGCCCAGAAACTTAGTATACCCGAGATATAAGAGACAATTTGCAAAACACATGAAACTGAAGAAGATCAAAGACCAAAGTGTGGACACTTTACCCCTTCTTAGAATTGGAAACAATCACCCATGGAAGGAGTTACAGAGACAAAGTTTGGAGCTGAGACAAAAGGATGGACCATCTAGAGACTGCCATATCCAGGGATCCATCCCATAATTAGCCTCCAAACGATGACACCATTGCATACACTAGCAAGCATTTGCTGAAAGGACCCTGATATAGCTGTCTCTTGTGAGACTAGGCCGGGGCCTAGCAAGCACATAAGTGGATGCTCACAGTCAGCTATTGGATGGACCACAGGACGCCCAATGGAGGAGCTAGAGAAAGTACCCAAGGAGCTAAAGAGATCTGCAACCCTGTAGGTGCAGCAACATTATGAACTAACCAGTACCCCGGAGCTCTTGACTCTAGCTGCATATGTATCAAAAGATGGCCTAGTCGGCCATCACTGGAAAGAGATGCCCATTGGACACGCAAACTTTATATGCCCCAGTACAGGGGAACGCCAGGGCCAAAAAGTGGGAATGGGTGGGTAGGGGAGTGGCAGGGAGGGTGTGGGGGACCTTTGGGATAGCATTGGAAATGTAATTGAGGAAAATACATAATAAAAATATTAAAAATAAAAGAATTTTACAAGTACCTTTGAATAGGTCATAGAGGAATTCAGAAGGGAAACTTAAACTGTTCCTAAAAATGAAGTAAGTAGATAAAGCAAAAGCTGTGTCAAAGGCAAGGAGTCCATACATTTAAACAAATAGGCTGTTTACTTGAATTTTTTCTTAAAATGCATCACAAGGACTGAGAAAAGCAGGAACCAACCTAACTCAAAGAATAAAGTCTGTGGTTAAAGGGGAAGCATTATAATCCCTGACTCTAAAACACAAAGGATCACTAGAAAAAAGAATGTGTCAACAAATTAGAAAACAGAGGAAATGGAAGGTCTGACCTTCCATACTTTGTCAAAATGAACTATAAGAGCATGAAAAACCTAGGTAGACCAATACCAAGCCATAAAGTTGAATGAAAAAAAAAAAGTTTCCAACTAAGGAAAAGCCAAGAGCTGATAATATCACTGCAGAACTGTAGCATATTTGAAAAGAATCCCAACTTCTCTAAAAGATTCTACCAACTTGAAAGTAAGAGGGTCCTTCTGGATACATACTATGTGCCCAATTCTACTCTGTTACCAAAACCAGACAAAGAAAAATTTACAGACCAATATTCTGGATGATCATGTGTGAAAAAAGAAAATTTCTCAATAAAACATAAGCAAACCAAATTCAACAATGCAGGAAGAACATTGTCATAAAGCTGGAGGGATGTTGATAGTACTTGTTGCTTTTCAAAGGACAGTGTCTATAACTCCAATTCCAGGGAATCCAATAGCCTATGGCCTCCTTAGGCACCATGAATACACCTGCTGTACATATATACGTGTAAATAAACAGAACTAGTAAAACTCAAAATGGATCGTTTTTGAGGAACATTTGCCTTGATGAAGCTGGTCTGTTCTAGGTATGCAAGAATAGTTCAACATATGCAAATCAATAAACATAATCCAATCAGCAGAATGGAAGAAAAAAATTTGATCATCTCAATAGATCATAAAAATATTTGATAAAATTCTATCCTCCCTTGCAATGAAAGCTCTTGACAAATTAGAAATACTAGAAAATGTAATAAGGACTGTATATGACAAAGCCACAGCAATCTAATGAGTTGGGGGAAACAAGTGCAGTCTCATGTTGTATAAAATGACACAAAAAGTTTTAGCTGCAACAATTGTGCAAGTGAAAGAAATAAAAGGCATAGAGATCTGCTTATAGATGATAAGATTCTAAATGGAGAAAACCCCAAAGACTTCACTTAAAGACCCTAGGCTTGATAAATTTAAGAAAGAGGTAGAATAGAATGTCAGACTGGAAAAAAAAAAAACCAGTAGTTTTTCTATTCACAGATGCCAAATTGGCTAAGAATGAACTGGAGAGTGCAATCTCATTCAAAGTAGCTAAAAAGTATATGTATACAGGAATAAACTGTAACCAATGAAACTAAGGACTCTGCCATAAAAATTTATAAAACTCTGCTTAAAGTACACACAGGTACACACACACACACACACATACACACACATACATTTCATTCCATTTCCAGAATAGGAAATAAAAGCATTAAAATAGTTGTACTATCGAAAAATATGTACAAAGTCAAGGTACCTCACATCAAAATACTAGTGACATTCTTGGTAGAGCTAGAAAAACAAATCCTAAAACATCATATGAGAGTATGAAGAACCCAGATATCAAAAGAGCACAATTGCATGTGTCATGATATCTGACTTAAATGCATACTACAGGATATCAGTGACTAAATATGTGGCATTGGGATGAAATCGACCTAAAGATCCAGGAAACAGAATAGAAACTAGATATGAATCCCATACATCTGGAGCCATTGGATTCTAAACCTCGATACCAAGAAATATACTAGGTAAAGGAAAGTCTCTTCAGTAAGTGCTCTTATGTGGCCCCATGAGGAAACAAGAGACTTGAGCTCTCTCTCACACTCCACAAAAACCAATCTAAGATAATGCAAAGGCTGAAATGCCAGATGCAAAATTCCCAGACTACTATGAGAGAACATAGTAGAAATAAGTCGGTGGTTGATTTAGGCAATCACTTTCTGAACAGGATTTCAGAAGAATAAGGAACAAACTTAAAAGCAGGATGGACAAGTAGGGTTATATCAAGCTGAGGAGATTCTAGATGATAAACAAAACAAGAGTAAAGGTCAAACTGTAGAAACGAAATAATTTTTCAACTAAAAAAACCAGTTAAATAATCAGCTGAAAATAGAAAAAAATTATCTGAATAGATATTTCTCAGAAGAAAAAAAATACAAATAGTTGACAAACCTATGAGAAAATTCTCCATAGGAATAAAAATCATGGAAATACAAGTCAAAGTTACAGTGAGAACAGTGAGATACAATCTTGGTTTGGTTTTTGTCTGTTAAATCTCAACAGAAGTGGCAAAGCCTGTTGACTCTGAGGAGAAAATGGAGCTCTATGAGTGTGAGCCTTACAGCATTGAAAACACACAGGACCCTGTGAGGGTTTCCCCAAACTTCCAAGATGGTCTACCACTCAATCTGGCAACACCATCCCTGCATATATATAGATATTTATAGGAAATCATCACATGATCGTCTTTGTTGCAACATTTATGATAGTTAACATGTAATCACTCTAGGTGGCCATTCACAGCTGAAGAATTTATATATATATATTATATATATATGTATATGTGGGATCTATGTATGCATGAAACATTACTGAACCACAGAGAAGAATAAAATGCTGTCATTTTGCAGATTAACATAGATTGAATTATTGTATACTATATTAAGCTAATAAATACACACTCTCCTTCTCCAAGTCAAGTGATGTATGTTCTTTCTCATAGTAAAAATAAACAAAAATATGAACTTTAGAGCAATGGTTCTCAACCTTTCACAGGGGTCCTGCATTAGATATGCTACATATCAGGAATTTACAATACAATTCATAGTAGTAGAAAAGTTACAGCTATGCAGTAGCAACAAAACAATTTTATGGTTGGCCTTCCGGTCAGCACCAGCACCAGGGTACCTTGGGCACGGACTCTGCGGACATCCCCAAGGTCCCCACAGGACTCTCCACAGGATGTTAGGACCTCTCATGAATGGAACACAACTTCTGCTCCAATCCAATCGCGAGGGAACTAGGACTGCATTAATTATGGAGGCAGAAAACCTGGCCTGACCAGGCTCACAAGTCCCTTCCAGTCGGCAAGCACTGGGGCACCTTGGGCACAGAGTCTGCGGACACTCCCAATGTCTCACTCACAGGACTCTCCACGGGATCTTAGGACCTCTGGTGAGTGGAACACAACCCTGCAAGGAGGCAGGTTCGAATGCCAGATATCTGGGCACCTTCCCTGCAAAAGGAGAACTTGCCTGCAGAGAGTATTCTGACCACTGAAACTCAGGAGAGAGCTAGTCTCCCAGGTCTGCTGATAGAGGCTAACATAATCACCTGAGGAACAAGCTCTAACCAGAGATAACTATAACAACTAGCTCCAGATGGCGAAAGGCAAATGTAAGAATCTTACTAACAGAAACCAAGACCACTCACCATCATCAGAAAGCAGCACTCCCACACCACCCAGTCCTGGGCACCCAAACACAAACGAAAAGATAGACCCGGATTTAAAAGCATATCTCATGATGATGGTAGAGGACATCAAGAAGGACTTTAATAACTCACTTAAAGACATATAGGAGAACACTACTAAACAGGTAGAAGACCTTAAAGAGGAAACACAAAAATCCCTTAAAGAATTGCATGAAAACATAACCAAACAGGTGATGGAATTGAATAAAACCATCCAAGACCTACAAAGGGAAGTAGACACAATAAAGAAAACCCAAAGTGAGGCAACACTGGAGATAGAAACCCTAGGAAAGAAATCTGGAACCATAGATGCTAGCATCAGCAACAGAATACAAGAGATGGAAGAGAGAATCTCAGGTGCAGAAGATTCCATAGAGAACATTGGCACAAAAATCAAAGAAAATACAAAATGCAAAAGGATCCTAACTCAAAACATCCAGGAAATCCAGGACACAATGAGAAGACCAAACCTATGGATAATAGGAGTTGATGAGAATGAAGATTTTCAACTTAAAGGGCCAGCAAATATCTTCAACAAAATTATAGAAGAAAACTTCCCAAACCTAAAGAAAGAGATGCCCATGAACATACAAGAAGCCTACAGAACTCCAAATAGACTGGACCAGAAAAGAAATTCCTCCCGACACATAATAATCAGAACAACAAATGCACTAAATAAAGATAGAATATTAAAAGCAGTAAGGGAGAAAGGTCAAGTAACATATAAAGGCAGGCCTATCAGAATTACACGAGACTTTTCACCAGAGACTATGAAAGCCAGAAGAGCCTGGACAGATGTTAGAAAGACACTAAGAGAACACAAATGCCAGCCCAGGTTACGATACCAAGCCAAACTCACAATTACCATAGATGGAGAAATCAAAGTATTCCATAACAAAACCAAATTCACACATTATATTTCCAGGAATCCAGCCCTTCAAAGTATAATAACAGAAAAAAACAATACAAGGACGGAAACCACATCCTAGAAAAAGCAAGAAAGTAATCCTTCAACAAACCAAAAAAAAAGAAAAAGAAAAAAGACAGCCACAAGAACAGAATGCCAACTCTAACAACAAAAATAATAGAAAGCAACAATTGCTTTTCCTTAATATCTCTTAATATCACTAGACTCAATTCCCCAATAAAAAGACATAGACTAACAGACTGGCTACACAAACAGGACCCAACATTCTGCTGCTTCCAGGAAATCCATCTCAAGGAAAAAGACAGACACTACCTCAGAGTGAAAGGCTGGAAAACAATTTTCCAAGCAAATGGTCTGAAGAAACAAGCTGGAGTAGCCATTCTAATATCGAATAAAATTGACTTCCAACGCAAAGTTACCAAAAAAGACAAGGAGGGACACTTCATACTCATAAAGGTAAAATCCACCAAGAGGAACTCTCAATTCTGAATATCTATGCTCCAAATGCAAGGGCAGACACATTCATTAAAGAAACTTTAGTAAATCTTAAAGCACACATTGCACCTCACACAATAATAGTGGGAGACTTCAGCACACCACTTTCATCAATGGACAGATCGTGGAAACAGAAACTAAACAGGGACACAGTGAAACTAACAGAAGTTATGAAACGAATGGACTTACAGATTATCTACAAAATATTTTATCCTAAAAGAAAAGGATATACCTTCTTCTCAGCACGTCATGGTACCTTCTCCAAAATTGACCATATAATTGGTCACAAAACAGGCCTCACCAAATACAAAAATATTGAAATTGTCCCATGCAACCTATCAGATCACCATGGACTAAAGCTGATCTTCAATAGCAACATAAATAATGGAACTGAACAACACTCTTCTCAATAATCCCTTGGTCAAGATTGGAATAAAGAAAGAAATTAAAGACTTTTTATAGTTTAGTCAAAATGAAGCCACAACATACCCAAACTTATGGGACACAATGAAAGTATTTCTAAGAGGGAAACTCATATCTCTGAGTGCCTCCAAAAAGAAACTGGAGAGAGCACACACTAGCAGCCTGACAACACACCTAAAACTCTAGAAAAAAAGGAAGAAAATTTACCCGAGAGGAGTAGACGGCAGGAAATAATCAAACTCATGGGTGAAATCAACCAAGTGGAAACAAGAAGAACTATTCAAAGAATCAACCAAATGAGGAGCTGGTTCTTTGAGAAAATCAACAAGATAGATAAACCCTTAGCCAGACTCACTAGAAGGCACAAGGATAGCATCCTAATTAACATTATCAGAAATGAAAAGGGAGACATAACAACAGATCCTGAAGAAATCCAAAACACCATCAGATCCATCTACAAAAGGCTATATACTCAACAAAACTGGAAAACCTGGATGAAATGGACAAATTTCTAGACAGATACCAGGTACCAAAGTTAAATCAGGATCAAGTTAACAATCTAAACAGTCCCATATTACCTTAAAAAAATAGAAGCAGTCATTAATAGTCTCCCAACCAAAAAAAAAAAAAAAAAGGCCCAGGACCAGATGGGTTTAGTGCAGAATTCGATCAGACCTTCAAAGAAGATCTAATTCCAGTTCTGCACAAACTATTCCACAAAATAGAAGTAGAAGGTACTCTACCCAACTCATTTTATGAAGCCACATTTACTCTGATACCTAAACCACAGAAAGATCCAACAAAGACAGAGAACTTCAGACCAATTTCCCTTATGAATATCGATGCAAAAATACTCAATAAAATTCTCTCTAACTGAATCCAAGAAGACATTAAAACAATCATCCATCCTGACCAAGTAGGTGTTATTCCAGGGATGCAGGGATGGTTTAATATTCGGAAATCCATCAACATAATCCAGTATATAAACAAACTCAAAGACAAAAACCACATGATCATCTCTTTAGATGTGGAGAAAGCATTTGACAAAATCCAACACCCATTCATGATAAAAGTCTTGGAAAGATCAGAAATTCAAGGCCCATACCCAATCATGATAAAAGTAATCTACAGCAAACCAGTAGTCAACATCAAAGTAAATGGTGAAAAGTTGGAAGCAATCCCACTAAAATCAGGGACTAGACAAGGCAGCCCACTCTCTCCCTACCTATTCAACTTTGTACTTGAAGTCCTAGCCAGAGCAATTTGACAACAAAAGGAGATCAAGGGGATACAAATCGGAAAAGAAGTCAAAATATCACTTTTTGCAGATGATATGATAGTATACATAAGTGACCCTAAAAATTCCACCAGAGAACTCCTAAGCCAGATAAATAGCTTCGGTGAAGTAGCTGGATTTAAAATTAACTCAAAAAAGTCAATGTCCTTTCTCTACACAAAGAATTAACAGGCTAAGAAAGAAATTAGGGAAACAACACCCTTCTCAATAGTCACAAATAATATAAAATACCTTGGCATGACTCTAACTAAGGAAGTGAAAGATCTGTATGATAAGAACTTCAAGTCTCTGAAGAAAGAAATTAAAGAAGATCTCAGAAGATGGAAAGATCTCCCATGCTCATGGATTGGCAGGATCAACATTGTAAAAATGACTATCTTGCCAAAAGCAATCTACAGATTCAATACAATCCCCATCAAAATTCCAACTCAATTCTTCAACGAATTAGAAAGAGCAATCTGCAAATTCATCTGGAATAACAAAAAACCTAGGATAGCAAAAACTCTTCTCAAGAATAAAAGAACCTCTGGTGGAATCACCATGCCTGACCTAAAGCTTTACTACAGAGCAATTGTGATAAAAACAGCATGGTAATGGTATAGCGGCAGACAAGTAGACCAATGGAATAGAATTGAAGACCCAGAAATGAACCCACACACCTATGGTTACTTGATCTTTGACAAGGGAGCAAAAACCATCCAGTGGAAAAAAGACAGCATTTTCAACAAATGGTGCTGGCACAACTGGTGGTTATCATGTAGAAGATTGCCAATTGATCCATTCCTATCTCCTTGTACTAAGGTCAAATCTAAGTGGATCAAGAAACTCCACATAAAAGCAGAGAGACTGAAATTAATAGAGGAGAAAGTGGGGAAAAGCCTCGAAGATATGGGCACAGGGAAAAAAATTCCTGAATAGAACAGCAATGGCTTGTGCTGTAAGATCAAGAAATGACAAATGGGAACTCATAAAACTGCAAAGCTTTTGTAAGGCAGAAGACACTGTCAATAAGACAAAAAGGCCACCAACAGATTGGGAAAGGATCTTTACCTATCCTAAATCAGATAGGGGACTAATATCCAATATATATAAAGAACTCAAGAAGGTGGACTCCAGAAAATCAAATAACCCCATTAAAAAATGGGGCTCAAAGCTAAACAAAGAATTCCCACCTGAGGAATACCAAATGGCTGAGAAACACCTGTAAAAATGTTCAGCATCCTTAATCATCAGAGAAATTCAAATCAAAACAACCCTGAGATTCCATCTCACACCAGTCAGAATGGCTAAGATCAAAAATTAAGGTGACAGCAGATGCTGGTGAGGATGTGGAGAAAGAGGAACACTCCTCCATTGTTGGTGGGATTGCAAGCTTGTACAACCACTCTGGAAATCAGTCTGGTGGTTCCTTAGAAAATTGGACATAGAACTACCGGAGGATCCAGCAATACCTCTCCTGGGCATATATCCAGAAGATGTTCCAACCAATAAGAAGGACACATGCTCCACTATGTTCATAGCAGCCTTATTTATAATAGCCAGAAGCTGGAAAGAACCCAGATGCCCCTCAACAGAGGAATGGATACAAAAGATGTGGTACATTTACAAATGGAGTACTACTCGGCTCTTAAAAAGAATGAATTTATGAAATTCCTAGGCAAATGGATGGACCTGGAGGGCATCATCCTGAGTGAGGTAACCCAATCACAAAATAATTCAAATGATATGTACTCACTGATAAGTGGATATTAGCCCAGAAACTTAGAATACCCAAGATACAAGATACAATTTGTGAAACACATGAAACTCAAGAAAAATGAAGACCAAAGTGTGTACACTTTGCCCATTCTTTGAATTGGGAACAAAACACCCATGGAAGGAGTTACAGAGACAAAGTTTGGAGCTGAGACAAAAAGATGGACCACCTAGAGACTGTCATATCCAGGGATCCATCCCATAATCAGCCTCCAAACTCTGACACCATTGCAAACACTAGCAAGATTTTGCTGAAAGGACCCAGATATAGCTGTCTCCTGTGAGACTATGCCAGGGCCTAGCAAACACAGAAGTGGATGCTCACAGTCAGCTATTGGATGGAACACAGGGCCCCCAATGGAGGCGCTGGAGAAAGTACCGAAGGAGCTGAAGAGATCCGCAACCCTATGGGTAGAACAACATTATGAGCTAACCAGTACCCCGGAGCTCTTGACTCTAGCTGCATATGTATCAAAAGATGGCCTAGTCAGCCATCATTGGAAAGAGAGGCCCATTGGTCGTGCAAACTTTATATGCCCCAGTACAGGGGAACGCCAGGGCCAAGAAGTGGGAGTGAATGGGTAGGGGAGTGGTGGGGGTAGGGTATGGGGGACCTTTGGGATAGCATTGGAAATGTAAATGAGGAATACACCTAATTAAAAAACATTTTAAAAAGTAATAATTTTATGGTTGAAGGTCACCTCAACATGAGGAACTGTATCAAGGTGTCACAGCATTAGGAAGGTTGAGGACCACTGCTTTATACTGATGTGGAACTGAGAGAAATTGAGAAGAGAGATGGGGGGCATAGAAACAAAGAGGTGGCATTTGAACAGGACACTCTATGAATGTATGGACACATCACACTGAACCCTTTTAAAATAAATCATTAGTATGCACCAGTAAAACAAACAACAAATACCCCTAAGTTTCCTATTGGGGAAAATTTTTTTGATGACGTCTCTCCCACATCTCAACTCACTCCATTAAGAGCTGCTAATAGCACTCAGGAGCCATGGGCCTCAAGTACCAATCTGAGATAGACAGTGATTGGGACTATCTGTGGCCTTCCAAACCTTAATAATAATAGCACTTTAAACACTTAATAAATTCTCTCAATATTTTATTCTCAAAATTTGATTTCCTGTAATTATAATTTGTTGTCAAGTAAAATTATATATAAAAAGGATGGACTATCCAGAGACTCCCCCACCCAGGGATCCATCCCATAATCAGCCACCAAACCCAGATACTATTGCATATGCCAGCAAGATTTTGCTGAAGGGACCCTGATATAGCTGTCTCATATGAGGCTATGCCAGAGTTTGGCAAATATAGAAGTGGATGCTCACAGTCATCTATAGGATGGAACACAGGGCCCCCATTTGGGGAGCTAGAGAAAGTACCTAAGGAGCTGAAGGGGTCTGCAACCCTATAGGTGGAACAACAATATGAACTAACTAGTACCCCCAGAGCTCATGTCTCTAGCTTCATATGTAACAGAAGATGGCCTAGTTGGCCATCATTGGGAAGAGAGGCCCTTAGGTCTTGCAAAGTTTATATTTATTCCCCAGTACAGGGGAATACCAGTGCCAAGAGGTGGGAGTGGGTGAGTAGGGGAGCAGGGCGGGGGGACTATATAAGGGACTTTTGGGATAGCATTTGAAATGTAAATAAAGAAAATATCTAATAAAAGAAAAAATTTAAAAAATGTTAGCTCTGTCATAAGGTTACAGTGTTAATGTTGAATGGGCCTCCAAAGAGAATATTATAACTCTGAGGTATTCTTTACCTTTAAGAACCACAGTTTATTCAAAATCATTTAGAAGTAGTATTTGGAGGTAAATTTTACTTCAGAAACGTGTGGGATAACATGGGTTAAGAACATTTTAAAGATAGCCAGGCAGTGGTGGTGCACACCTTTAATCCCAGCACTTGGGAGGCAGAGGCAGGTAGATTTCAGAGTTTGAGGCTAGCCTGGTCTACAGAGTGAGTTTCAGGACAGCCAGGGCTACACATAGAGAAACCCTGTCTTAACACACACAAACACACCTTCAGAATAATAATTTAAAAATGAAACTCAGCTTAGAACTGGATAAGGAGTACAGGCTATCGAGAAGATGAGGATGTTTAGGCAAATATAACTGTGGTCTGAGATATGCAAAGAAGACAGAAGCAAACAACACAGCAAACTTGGGAAGTGAACTATGTAAAAGCAGAGGACAGGGGAATGGATGATGTCATCAAGGCTCTGAGAAAGTGGGATGCAGATGACTATGTGCAGGCTCTGTCTGGGTCAGCCTCCTATAATACTCCCAAGGCAGATAGGAATCTGCTTCCCAAATGCTGTGGGTGTTATCTGAAAGCCACAGTTAGCCTCTGACCTGGAGCAATGTCTTCCAGGATTGTTCTTAGCCCAATGACTACAGCTATCCATTTCCCAAGTAGCCCAGAGATGAGGCTCTTCCTTCTTGGGCAACTGAAAGCTCATGGCTGACAGTCACACCTCAAAGTAAGGTAAATGTGTTCAGCAAGTCTTGCCCTGAACTCCCTGTGGAATCGAACTAAGGCAAAATTTCATCAGAAGCCATGTCTTGCTTAGTTTCTCCTCCTGCTTTTCTTCCTCCAGACTTCTCTAAGAATCATTCCTTGATAAATTACTCACACAAGAATCTCTGCCTTGGCCTCCACTTCAATAAAAACTGCCTAAAGATCGAAGCCAGGAAACACCTGTCAAGGGACAGAAGAAAATAGGAGAGGAATGTTCATTTGGACCTCTTTGTAGGTGTTATCAGTCTTTCCCTAACAAGGGCTGAGCCCATCCCCCCACCCCGCCCCACACCCACCCAAAGCATCGTTTGCACAGTGAGCGTCTAACCACAGTGGGAGGAAGAGGCTGTAGCATGCTGAAGAAGTAGATCTAGTTCAAGTGCCATGATCTAAAATTGACTTTTGACATCCATTCTTTAACTTGAGAGCCAAGTGCCCACAGAGCTCGTTCGAAGTGTGCTTCCTTGGGTGACCTACATTTTAAAATCTAAGTCATCCCCAAATTTAGAAAGGACAGTCCCTGAGCACCTGGGGATCAGCAAAATATCCCAAACAATTTTTCAAGTGTTTTATTTTTGGCAAAACTTGATTTAGCTCATTTTGCAAGTGCTCGTCTCTTCGGCTTTTTAAGCCCTTGGGCATTTCAAAGGAAATTTAATCCACATGTTCCTTATTCATTTACATTTTAAGTCATAAAAATGTTATTTTTATAAGAGCTGCTTGATATCCAAGAAACTTTCTGAGCCTTTAAAAAAAATCCCTTTAAAGTCTTGGTTGGAGCCAGGGAGCAGACGTGGTGTATGATGCACTACCCGAAGATGTGATCCAGACAGCCTCCACCAGAGACCAACCTCAGAACAATGCTAAGGCACAGCCAGCCAAGAAACTGATGGCAACTCAAGGATCTAAAAAGTCGGTCTGGACACCAGAGCATCCTTGAGAAATGCAGGAACAGCCAACAGCCAGGACAACAAAGGTTACAGTGGGCTTCATTAGTATGTCAGTGAAGTGTTTGGGCAAACAAGGAATAGAACATATCCATTACAGCAAGCTATCATGTCTGGCAGCTTTCAAACTCTTCTGCAGGACAAAGCCATCTATTTCTACCCAGAGACTCCATGTCGAGAATTCTGTGTCTTTTCTCAGCATTTTATGTGTAATCAAAATAGCATCCTTAAGCATTAATAATATATTACAAATTCTTTTGATAAAGTACAAGGGCAGGCTTAAAATGGTGATTGCAATGTATATCTAATGATATAGAAAATAAGTTTACATTATATTTTAAAAATAGGTTTATTTATTATTATAAGTACACTGTAGCTGTCATACTCACCAGAAGAGAGTGTCAGCTCTCATTACCGGTGGTTGTGAGCCACCATGTGGTTGCTGGGATTTGAACTCAGACCTTTGGAAGAGCAGTCAGTGCTCTTACCCATTGAGCCATCTCACCAGCCCCTACATTATATTTCTAAGGTTGAGAGGGAATACACACCTGTAGGCAAATCAAAACTACTTTTTTTCTTTTGAATAAATGGATGTCTGAATCATGCTTGTGCATACTCATTTCTGTTAAACAGCAGCCTTCACAGGTAGAACAGCAATGCTTTTTCTCCGTTTGCTTGGTTAGGCTCACTAACTTTCCTGACCCTGCATGTGTAACTGAAGACGCCATTCCATGCCTTAAGTTGTACATAAAGTGTTCCCATAATATTGAAAGGGAGCAGTGGCTTTCTCATTCTCCCCTAGGGTCCAAGCTGGAGGTAGGATGGGCTCAAGCAAGCACAAGATGATCAAATTATCTGGGAGTCAGTGGAATGTGAGTGATCATTTGCACTGGCTAAATCTGTGGTGACCATGTTTTCTGAACCCCAAATTGGCCGCAGGATCGAGCATGGGGAGGAGTGTACAGCAGCTGAGATTAGTTTAAATTTCTGAGAACATCTAAGGCATGAGATTGTTCTGGCTACAGGGCTTTAGAAGTGAAGAAACATCATAAAAGACAAGAAAATGAAACATCCCAGGAAGAAATAGTAACAGCTGCTAATTTCTACAATTGTAGCTCAGCTGCTGGTACCTGAAACCCACTCAACAGGGAACCTTGAGTTTCCCTCATGCTAACATATGTGGCCTTTTCAATCCAAAGAATACTTGCTTCCACTCTTCCGACACCTAGTCAGCTGCTGCTTAAAGTTCTGCCTGCACAAATGAGTCCATCTGCCATTATTAATTGCCTCTATCATTTTCCTGAAATCAGTAGCGTAAGCACTTCCCCTTGAAGAACTGTTCTCTCTGAAAAGCATCCGTACCTTCTGGCTCCTCTATCTTCCCCACCATCAACCTCAGGGCTGGTTCTGAAAAATAGCCATTTTTCTCTTCTGTTCTACCAAACTCCTTTTTTTTGTTTTTTTGTTTTGTTTTGTTTTGTTTTTGTTTGTTTGTTTTTTTGAGACAGGGTTTCTCTGTATAGCCCTGGCTGTCCTGGAACTCACTTTGTAGACCAGGCTCGCCTCGAACTCAGAAATCTGCCTGCCTCTGCCTCCAGAGTGCTGAGATTAAAGGCATGTGCCACCACGCCCGGCTCTACCAGACTCTCTATAGGCCTCTTTGATCACAGCTAGAATAAAGGAAAGCAGAAATATCCCTTCCTCAGTCCCTGTTAACCAAAAGTTTAGATAAATAATCTGTCCTTTAAAAGCTGTAATTCAACATGAATGATCCAATGAACAGGGGGAGTAGGGTATTCGGTTATCATGTAAAAAAATCTATTTATTTTAAAACCTTGGAAAGACTTTTTGTCTTAACAGTCTGTGATGATTTTATTTCAATATTCTGTAGTCTCACTTTCAAGAATGACGGAGTAGATCCATTTTAAATAGGTGTTAGCTTCAAAGACTGAAAGCAAGAAGTTAAACCAATCAGTTAACATGATTAATTCCTTTCTGCCCAGTACTCTCTGCTCAGGTTTTGTCTTGTATGGACAGTTCCCATATGCTAGCAAATCTTTACAGCAGCCCTAGTTGTAGGTAAATATCCCATAGATTGGATGGCATAAATGAATGTCAAAAGTCTTTCATCTCATTGTAAACCACCAGGTTTTATTGATCCATTCTCTGAGAAAAGGTGTGGGGAGAAAACCCATTAAAAGGGAAATATAAACCAAGACTAAGTTGTGATCACCCTAATTGAAAATCCTTAAAAATAATGTCTCTAAGGCTAAGAAAAACTTGTCTTTCCATTAGAGCCTCAATGACATTTTATACTGTTGCTACTACTAAATAATTTAAATCCAGGCTCAGATGTGTCCAGAAGTCACATGAGAGACTCTAAATGTGGACATTATGCTGTTTGATGTAGAATAGTGAAAGACTTCCAGTTTGAACCCCAGCTTGCTTGCATTACAGCTGTGTGACTGAGCACTTGGAGTTTTGGTTGGTTTGTTTGTTTGTTTGTTTGTTTGTTTGTTAAGACTTGGTGTCCTTTAAGACAGATGGTGACAAAACAGTATTCCCTTTGTCTTTCAGAGACTGTTGAGAGTGCAGTGTACCTAAAGGTCCTGTATCTGCCACCTAGTCTTTGCTAAACTAACACTCACTCTCTCTCTCTCTCTTTCTCTCTCTCTTTTTCCCTTAGGAATTAGTCTGAAGGTCTGCGCTTGGGAAAGAGGTGCCTTCAACTCCCCCATCTTGGAAGGACCTGCTCATGTTCCTGCAGTGTGGATATTTGCCTCATTGGCTTCCTTCAAGTTAGCTTCTCCTGACTCAATCTGATCACATTCCTCTGTATCTGCTGCTGACAGTAACATTTAGCTACAGATTCAGGCCCAACAGAGTGTTTGTGCTCACCACTGCATTTACACAATGGAAAGACACCTGCAGTGGACTTCCTACAACGGAGTATACTTGTTACAAGAACTATCCCCCATGGCAGCAGACACATGGAGATAATGAGCTCATAAATACTGTCCAGTGGCCTTTCTCTTGCCAAGTATTAAATCGTAAAGGAAGGGGGAAGGGAAAGATTAGAACAGAATATTTACTGCAGAGTTCAAATTCGGGGCTTCTTCTAGCTAACTTTTATTATAATTGACCATATTTTAGGCTTCTCAGTCCTCTAATCCCTTCAGTGCCTGACACAGTGTGTTCTTCAAGGCACAAACCACTGCTTTGTAGGCTCATATCTGGAAGAAAGCAGTGTTCTTCTTTGGATCATTAAGAGTCTTTTGCAGCCTTACTTCTTCAAGAGCAATGAAAAAGGACTGTGCTTCTCTGCTGTGAAGTTATTCTTGATAAGTCTTATTTCCTGGTCCTTTTTCTCTCCCCAGAGACAGTTAGGAATACTTGTTGACAATATTTCCCTCCAAATTTATGAATTTAAAAATTCTAATCTTGATGTTCCTACCCAAATACTACCTGTTCCAATGCTTTTTCATCAGACTAATAGTCCAATTTCTAATTCTCACTTCACCATCTAATTCCAGCCAGAGTAGGGAATTAAAAGGCATCCACATGTGGTTGGATGGCTTCCAAAGGTGGAGTCTGATTCCTCTCAGCTGCACAATGGGCTGCACTTAGTGGCTTCTAACAAATAGAACATGGCAGTGAGGATGGTCTTGGACTTCCAGCATGTATCATCCAAGTTGTTGAGTTTTTGTTCCAGTCTTGTGGATCATGTACTCTGTTGGGATGTAGTCACAAGGATATATGTGACACTTTGACAATTTTCAGTTAACCCCATAAGGGGGCCCACATCATGAGAAATTCAAGTTTTCTGCCAACAGCATGTCGGGAGGCCATCTTGATGTGGCCCCTGCAGCTCATGTCAAGCCATTAAATTATGACAATCCTGGGTGACATACTTTTGCCACCTCATATAATCTCCTGGACCAAAATGACCTTGCTAAGCTGCTCCTGTATTCCTGACACACAGCAACTATTCAATAATAAATGCTTGTTATATGAAGCAATTGAGTTCGAGGGTGCTATTTCAATGCAGAAGAACCGAGATGGTAAAACATATTCTTGAAGCCTCAGGGATCATAGGAACCTATTAGCCCGTGTATTCCTCTAGTCCCTCCCTTACTTACTCATGGATAGTAGAACCATTTTGCTTTGATAACTTTTCCTAATAGAATAATGAATTTCTCTTCATCTTTTATGGAGTTATTACAAAGCCTCTCTCTGAGAACGAGTTGGAAGTTTTCATTTGGCCATTCCAGTCTTCAAGTAGGTGTCTGCAAACGGGGGTAGCCCCAAAGCAGAACGTTATCCCAGTGGGCATGCCTTTTTCATTAGTTTGTATTCACTCTCTGCTGTCAGGTTCTGCCTGGGAGGCAAGGACTAGTTGGGAGAGGGTGCTGAGGAAGAACAGTCCTTTGAGATACTAGGTGGGACTAGATACAGAGCGTAAGCAAGAGAAAATGATTCACCATTTCATAACTGGAGAAATGGAGACTCGTCCTTGTGAACCTGGCTTTGACTCAAGGGAGGGAGTAAAACCCACCTCCAATTTGAGATTCAAGACAAAGACATGACTAATGGAGCAGTCTGCAGGAGGATGACCAACGGCTAAGAGGAATTTGTCATCCTAAATAGAATCAAGATGTTCTGAATTGTGATGACTCCTCTATCAATAAATATTTTTAATTCTCATCGATCGCAGGCTTTGTCTGACTTTCCTCAAGTCTCCTCTGCTGATAGCTGGCTAAATTCTGAAGTGTCATGTCACCTGGGATCTTCTCTTTCTATGAAATCACCTTAGGTGATATTGTACCTCAGTAACTCCATGACTGCCCAAACTCTCTTGTAGACTTCAGAGTCATCTACCCAGGAAAGCTACTGAATCCCACAGTAAACCAAGTATAAACCCCTAATTCCACCAGTCAGGTTCTGGGTTGTGACTTTAATCCATGGTTTTGATTCCTCAAGTGCCTGAGCCCCAAGTCTTAACATTATTTATGATTATTTTTCCTAACACCCACACTTAGCTCATCAGCAAGTACTACTTAGCTTACTTCCATAGCTTGCCATTCTCTCTTCTTACCTAGCCTACTTACTCAAATGACCCAGAGTGTCTTAGGTCTACTCTTTACTGCCATGGGATGTTTCTCATTTCATAGCTAACTGAAACTATAGGTAGTTCTTCAGACCACATTTTCTACTACTACCCTAAGAGTGAAATGCCAAATCTTTCCCTCTGGCATTACAGAACTTCCCATGGTAGGGTTTCTGAATTATGTTCCCTCTTTCTTCTTACAGGAATGTATACCTTCTTTACTGTTCCTCCAGTACCCCTCCTACCTTCATCCTTGGGATCTTTGTACTTTGTCACTTCCTTACCTTTGCATGTTTCTTACCTCTTATTCAATCTTTACAGTCAAGCCCCACCTACAAGATTATTCCCCAAGGACTCCATTCCCAAGTAACTATGGGATTCCCCATAGTCTGTTACTGAATTTTTCACTTCATTTCTTATCCCATCATTTTTTTTATATGCTCTTACTTGAATTTTATCTTTTACTCAGATCTCAACCAGCCAGAACAGTCCCTAACACAAAGGACAGACATGATCAGTTCTTATGAAATAAATTAATAAGCTGTGGTCTGTGCTCCTTTGTGAGACATGGAAGTGCCCCCCCTCCCCAGTTTTCTCCTAGATTCATCATTTGGTGCTCAGAGATCACCAGCTTGGAAATGAGCTTCTGTCTGTGTATAGACCCGATTATGCATTGAGAGCAATTTAGAGTCTCATTTCCTGAAGCACTGAGTGGCTGTTCTGATACAGGAAGTTGCCATTCAGAGTGAGAGTGTAGACTCATACCTTCCATGCAAACTGTGCTTCAGTGCTGGCTGGAAAAAATAGGAAGAGAGCAGGAAGTGACTGCTGCAGAGCAGTTGATATTTTGCCTCACAGGTTTAAAGGAAAAGGCAAAGCTGTTGAAATAGAGTATGTGCATATTGATTGTCATGTCTTACATGTCCCCTGTCTAATATTGATTTTTGGAGGAAAAACTCCAGCATTTTTATAGCTGAATACCAAGTATTTTTGCCTTATTGTGCATAACAAACCAAATCCACATTGACTGCAGACATCTAAAACTCATGTTTGTAATACATATGTAATAATTCCTGGTGTTGAGATAACCAAGTCAAAAAGATACTCAGTCAGGTCTCTGATTGGTGGTTCTGTGGACAGTTCCAACTTCTAGGCAAATGATCTCAGTGTGTACGCCCTCACTAGATTCTATTAATGCAGGACAAAGGTGACTGGGTCTACTATCTTGGTTTTAAAGCATGGCATGAAATATTAAAGGAGTCATAGAAATCATTGGTCCTTTCTTCTTTGCCTGTAAGACTAGGGGTTCTGAGAATTTCCCAAAGCTCTGTCAGGGCAATGTATAGTGCATACTATTAGAATGCAATGCATTTACAGGGGAACGCTAGGGCCAAAAAGTGGGAGTGGGTGGGTAGGGGAATTGGGGGGGGAGTGTATTGGGGAGTTTTGGATAGCATTGGAAATGTAAATGAGGAAAATACCTAATAAAAACTTTAAATCAAAAAAAAAATTCTTTCATCACATTTGTGGTTTTCTTTTTTTTTTTTATAATTTATTTTGTTATTAGGTATTTTCCTCGTTTACATTTTCAATGCTATCCCAAAAGTCCCCCATACCCACCCTCCCAATCCCCTACCCACCCACTCCCCCTTTTTGGCCCTGGGGTTCCCCTGTACTGGGGCATATAAAGTTTGCAAGTCCAATGGGCCTCTCTTTGCAGTAATGGCCAACTGGGCCATTACTTTTGATACATATGCAGCTAGAGACAAGAGCTCCGGGGTACTGGTTAGTTCATATTGTTGTTCCACCTATAGGGTTGCAGTTCCCTTTAGCTCCTTGGGTAATTTCTCTAGCTCCTCCATTGGGGGCCCTGTGATCCATCCAATAGCTGACTGTGATCATCCACTTCTGTGTTTGCTAGGCCCCGGTATAGTCTCACAAGAGACAGCTATATCTGGGTCCTTTCAGCAAAATCTTGCTAGTGTATGCAATGGTGTCAGCGTTTGGAGGCTGATTATGGGATGGATCCCTGCATATGGCAACCACTAGATGGTCCATCCTTTCGTCACAGTTCCAAATTTTGTCTCTGTAACTCCTTCCATGGGTGTTTTGTTCCCATTTCTAAGAAGGGGCAAAGTGTCCACACTTTGGTCTTCATTCTTCTTGAATTTCATGCTTTTAGCAAATTGTATCTTATATCTTGGGTATCCTAAGTTTCTGGGCTAATATCCACTTATCAGTGAGTACATATTGTGCGAGTTCCTTTGTGATTGTGTTACCTCACTCAGGATGATGCCCTCCAGGTCCATCCATTTGCCTAGGAATTTCATAAATTCATTTTTTTAATAGCTGAGTAGTACTCCATTGTGTAAATGTACCACATTTTCTGTATCCATTCCTCTGTTGAGGGGCATCTGGGTTCTTTCCAGCTTCTGGCTATTATAAATAAGGCTGCTATGAACATAGACATTTGTGGTTTTCAGTTCAGAATTTCTGAACATCATTTCATCAACTTCAAAATTTTGGAAAATTTCATGAATGATATGCATTTTTACTTTGATTTAACTATGAATTATGTGTACAAACATAACAATGGTTGTGTGTTGGCTTTCTATCCTGCTACTTGTTCTATTCATTTATTAAATGTGTTGTGTTATTACCAGACAAAAAAAACCAAAAAAGAATGTAAATGCATGTTAACTTACTCATTACCATTATAATTCAGCATTAACATGTTATAATTAACATGTTATAATTCAGCAATTTTTAAATGCTAAACCCAGTGAGTGAAAGGTTTTCTCTCCTCTTTCAGATCAGCTCATGACATGGAATGTAATCACCTACCATACATGTATGTAAAAATCTGTATTCTGCCCTTTTGAACTGGCCTTGATTTTTTTTTATTTGTTAGGCATCACATTGCATAAAAGTACATTATTAAGAAAAGTTTTCCCTGGAACATATGGATTCTTCACTAGGAAAGGAGTTAATACGTGGCAGTCCCATATTTACAGGTAAGAACACAGTGATTGATCTTAACATAACATGTTTCCAGGGACTAAATGGAAAAGTCTGTAAGTGCCATATATTCTCTCTACCCATCATTATTGTATCTCACATCCAAGAGATACACTGACATCAGTAACAGAAGCAAAGTTGCCCAGGCAGCTTCACTACACACATGGCTAGAGTGGCCAAAGCCAGATAGAAGGTTATTTTGAATATTATCAATCCATTACAGATATTAGTTTATAAAAGCTAGAAAAAAAATTCCCAACACTAGATTTCTTGATGAGACTTTTAAAAAGGGTAAGGCAACTGAAAAATTCTAAAACACTAAGGAGTACTCTTCATGCGTCAGACAGGGAGACATAAGATTGGGAAAGTAAGATATCATCTCTTGAAGAAAGGGTGATGGGGATATCCAACTTTCAGATGCGACATGCTAGTGTGACCTGCTATTGGTGGTTCTGCCAAAACTGTCATTTAAAAATGTCGCTCCTGCATGCCTGCTCAAGGCGGCAGCTCTGAGCTAGCCTTGAGGCTTTTAGCAACCTTGTGTTGGCCTCGTACTGCACGTAATTGAGTATCATCAGGACTAAATAATATCCCCTCCCCCTGTCTCACCTTTTAGATCTATTCCTGCAGCTTGGGTAGACTATGCCCTCTCACATACTTTTTGGAATGAGGAAACAATTGTTGGCCAGGAACAATTGAAGCAAAAAATCCCTATCTTTGTAGAATTGGAATATCTCGGGAATCATGCACTCCAGAGTGTGTAGGTCCTACAGAGAAGGGAACAAAAGTGTTGATAATCACTGCATCTGGGTGAGAAAAACAGGGGTTTTACTATGATATCCTCACCAAGCATTGTGTATCTTATAACACTCCTAATAAAGAGAGAACAAAGAGGAAGAAAGATAACATAAAAGAAAACATGTAGAAAAGCTTCCTGTCTTACAGAAAAGAATGACTGGAAATTTGCCCTAAAGTAAAAAAATAAGAATGTCCATCTCTGCATGTGAGGGCAGTGTGCCTGTGATATCTGTCACCCCGTTGTTCTCTAGGGTTGACTCTGCTAATCTGGCTAAGCAGGTATCACCTTCCCCCCTCATGCCTCTATATGCAAACCTCCTGAATCTGTGCACTCATTCAAGAGGTTAGAGAAGAGCTAATCTTCCTGCTCCTTAGCTAGAGTCTCCGAACAAACACTCATGAGTAGCCACAATAAAGGCTGGGTGGTGTAATCTCTGCAGCCTACCTTCTGCCTCCACCGCCAACATGGGTCTCTCCCTTTTGCTGAAATCATCCCACAAAGTGCCTCATCTCTGAGGAAGAAGGAGCTGCTTTTGAGAAGTTCCACCAGAAAAGTCTGTATATAGCCAGAGGCAAAAGTTCAGATGTCACGTCACAATGTTCACCTTGTCCATCTGGTCCAGCCAGAAAGGCAAAACCACACATATGCCTCCTGTCTGCACAGCTGCCATGGCACTAGCCATACAGAGTCGGGTTGCATGGATTCCATTTGCCAGCATTTCGTGAAAACCTTTTGTTACTCGCCAGGTCTAGAGATGTGTGTCAACTTCTCAGATGCTGCATTAATGCCTTCAGATGCTGAACTCCCAGAAGGTATTGCTGGCGCATTAGGATATTTGACTCATTCAATACACGTGGTTGACTCTTTGTGGGAAGCTGAAATCAAGAAGGACCTGCTCACTCGTTCCCTATGCTCCTGAGTATGGCTACACACAGGCTAAAACCCACTAGCGGTATTAATGTTATCCCTCAGACACAGGTTTCTTCTCACCAGATAACCAAGTAGCCATAACTAGGCACCAAACATTATGCTGTATACTGGGAGGAAAATACAAACAGCCTCTGTGCAGGTAAGATTAAGGGTACAATAGCTACATGTACCTCTGGTAGAAATTCCATGGCAATACAGTGAAAGACTGGTAAACACATACAGCATTTGATGTGAGTCTTCTGGAGAAATAGAGGCTCACCATACAACAGACTGAGACAGAGAACGGGAAAATATGAGGAAAGCTCGAGTTCACACACCACTGCCAAATGTGCAGCCGTTGTCTACGGTATGAGTCATTACATCACAGTGTACCTTTGATGAGGCACCAAGCAGTGTGAGGTGACATAAGCATCAATCGCATGAGGTACTTATACAGACAGACTCCAAATGAAGCTAGCTCACCACTCTAGTGAGAGCTATCCCTGTACAGATTCCAGGGCAGGAAACAGAAAGGCTTCGACTTCTGCCCCCCAAAACATCAGGCCTCTCTAGGAGTCCAAGATAGGAACTTGAATGGATAGAAACAAAAAGAGAAGGTAAGCCTTGAGCCCAGGCTGTGACAGTAAATTATGGCTCTGCTGCCCCTTTCTTATCTCTGTGGACTGTCCTCAGTCCTTGCCTTCTTCCTGACTTCATAACAACTCTCCCAGGAAACACAGGCTCATCTGCCATGCCAATCCCCACAGCCAACTTCACCATAGCTTACTTGTCCCTAGGGTGACTCAAATTGTGTCTTTGAACCCCCCACCCCAAGTTTTCCACCCCTTAAACTAAAGGAATTTGGTCTTAATAATAAGTGGAAAATAAGCAATGAGTTAAATCTTCTCAAATCTTCCTATGAAACAATTATGTTATCTTTCAGTTTTAATGTGAAATCCAAATATAAGTAGATAACTTTTGTATACTTTGGAGTGGATAGTTTAATCCTAATGATATGTATAGTCTCCAAGAAGAATACATGGCTCTGCTGTCATGAAAGGATTTTCCTAGAGACATAGCTAATATACAGCATTCCTAATGCTTTCTAACAGATACCAACTGAGAGAAGAGCCAGCACCTAGTATTGAATTTGCTCCACTAGTTTATGGTGAATACTGGATACTTGGGCCAGTCTTTCTTCAAGAAAGGCTAAGAAGGCCTCATATACCCAAGGCATCGAATTCCTTTCCGCATACCTGGAGCCCAGGGCATCCTTCCAGGGATGCATGGAAGCCCAGTTCCCTTAGACAAGCATCTTAGTATGCACCTACCTTGCTGAAATCCCTTGTTCATTACCCAGGGAACCAGATATTGCATAGGGTAATTTCTCCTATTAGTAGAGTCTGGTGGATGCCTAACCTAGACTTCTTAGTAGGCCTTGGGTCCACAGAACCCTATCAGAGGTGTTCTGAATCCCCTCTCTTCCTCCCTGGCTCACATTCCACTCTAGCTGGCCATCTTCTGAGTAGAGACAATCTTGTCTGAGATAAAGCAAGAGGCCTTAATCAGAGACTTGGCTTGAAGAGCCACCAATAGTTAGCCCATATTCAGGAGTCCCTGTGGTAATGCCCATGGGCATGTGGGACCCAATGTTCAACCTCCTGCAATCAGGGACCTAGTTGCCTCACCACTAAAAAAGACAGTTTCAAATGAGATCACGACCAAACTCCTGACACCATGAGATCATAAGCCTGGGACATCTTTACTTTCAGTATTTCTCTACTCTCGGCAAAATAGACAAAAGTCATCTCCAGGGATGATGGGACTCTTATCAGTCACAGAGAACTCAGGAAAAGTTCAGCTGTTGTACAGGCTCCTTTGTTTACTTTCTGTGCTGTCACCCTGATAGCCCCCTTTGGGCTCACTTCCCTTCCTTGTAAACAACTAGCTGTAATTAAACGTTCTCTGTTGGAAAAAAAAAAAAGTCTATATAACCTTGGACAGTCCATAAAAAATGGCCCCACTGCTACAACTTCAAAAAGCTCATGGTCCCTTTGTCAGGCCCTCGACAAGGTCAATGCATGTCATCCCTATCTTCCTCTGAAGGCCTCTGGCTCGCTTCACATCTGTTCCCTGTCTAATCTTGCAGGAGTTTGGAGGTGGTCTTGGCAGCTCAGAGCATCTCATGCTCCCTTAACTGCTTCCTGCCCAGATTCATCCAGACATCCAGGCCTGGATTCTGTTCCCTTTCTGATTTTGTAAAAACTTTCAAGTTGCCTCTCTCCTGACTTTCTCATGCTCTAACTCTAGCAGGAAGAAACCCTAACTCAGTGACCTCAAAGAATACCTAACAAAGATGAGATGGTTGCCCTCCCAATTTTGAAAAGGTGAGAAAAAAATAATTAAGTAAAGGAGTTGTGTAGAAAAAGAATGCATGCATACATACATACATACATGAATGAATGAATCCATGTCTGTTAAAACTATCTAAGAATATTATATTAGCATTGGCATTCTTTATGAAGGCTTTAATTGTGTGGCTATACATTGGTGTTTGGAGTCATGATGTCCTTTTTTTTTTTTAAGTTGTGGTCAAGAGTTTTAAATGACTGGTGTATTGTGGCATCTACAGCGTTACTGCTTTTTACCAGTAAGACCACAAGTACAACCCTTCTTGTCTCTGAGTCTATTTGTTCATCTGTAGATTAGGAATTAGATGTGCTTTGTTTTCTTTGATGGGTTTAGGGGCCCTCAGCATGAAAGCTTTATTCCAAAGCTTTGTATTGCAAGCAGTCAAAAATCCACCCACAGAGAAGAGACTCCATAGAGGACCCTTAGGTCCTCCAGATGGTCCAGGGAAGAGAGCATCAGGACCAGACTAGGATTCAGGTTCTTATATCTCCATGGCTTCATTTATTCAACCATGTTTATCACATGACTACTGTCTATATCAGTCTTTGCTGTTAATTAATGTTCTAGTGGATAAAGGCAGATTGATAGCAGGGTATGTGATGTGTTATCCTTTACAGGGAAGTATGTCATATAGGCTTGTGAATCTGTTACCTGTATTACCTAACCTGCAATACAGAGTTGTCTGCTTGTTTTTTTTTCTATTCCAGAAAAGTTTAGTAGCTAAAACCAGTAGAAATATATTGTCTGATTATGTTGCTTTGGTGCAAAAATTACTCAAAGGCCCATTTTGCAGAGTACATCCTCAGGCTGCTTTCTCCCTAGGAGCTTTATGGGACAATAAATCCTGGTACTCACTCATTTATGTCAGCAACAGTTTTGATAAAATATAGGCTCCAAATTAATGAGAAGACCTTCTTCTCTAGATGGGAAGCACACATATGGAATATATTACCTGAACTAGTTGTAAAATCCAAAATATAAACAAGTTCAAGGCAAGTTTAGATAGAACAATAGTTGAGCAATAAAGATATAATGGCATTAAATATTTTAAAGAGACATTATATAAACTATTGTAAGGTTCTACAAGGCTATGTGTGCCCTCAACTCCTGTGTACAGAGGTCCCTCCTTGCTCATTACTGTCAGTGCCATGCATAGCTTTATGACTGAAATCGCACAACCCAAGCTTTGGTGAGGGCTTTTAGCAGCCCAATGCAATCCAGTAAACTATGGCAGTGAGTTCAAGACCACCTGGGAGAAAAGCAGCCAATGAGTAGGGTGGGCTCACGCTTGGTGTTGGCACATCACTTAACTACAGTTTACCTTCCTCTTTGTGAAACTACATAGTCTCAATGAACTTTGAGGTTCCACTTAATGTGAAAGAAAAATAAGAATTCAGAAAACCATGTTGTTGCAAGATCATCTCATTAAATGAGGAGAGGCCCAGAGTTGTCACAATACTTCATGAAGGAAAAATGTGTTTGTATCTGACCTCAGTCTGAGATATGGCCTCCAGGGTTATCTGTGCAGAGTTGAGTTGGACATTGAAAGGGCAGTGGATGCTGACCAAATCAATGGATGGCAACTTTCATCTAAAAGGGAAGTTCAAATGTTTACTGTAAATGCATTAACTGTATTGTCCCGTAATCTAGAATAAGCTAAACAGGGCATATGGTCCAGTTCTGGGCAACTTGTTTGTATAAATAGCTTCACTGGAGACCAGCAACGTGCAGGACCAGCATACCTGCCGCCACGCTGCTCAGAAAAGGAGAGTTTTGGTGTTTCAACAGAGATCCTATGACTGAGGTGCCTAAAATATCAAGGCACAATCACATCCTTTAGAGAAAGGTTGGCAAACTCGGAATGAGTTTATTCTCATCAGCACAACCAGGGCATTTTATTCTTGAAGGAATGGAGTAAATTTGCTAATGAACACAGGGAGGGGTTGTGTGGAATGCTGGAAATGATAGTACATGGTTTCCTGCTAAGAAAACTTTGAGATATCATTTACAGGAAGAAATCTGCTAAGGAGGTTTAATATTGGAATCCACTGAATAACAACCACCCACTCGTACCCACACACATACACGTTGTCACCCGTTTTATTTCTAGCTTGGTTTTGTGCCTCTGTTGCATAGTAATTTTCAACAGATAAATGCTTTGTATTGCTAGAACTAAAATGGTCATCTTTGCTCCCTCTGCAGAACCCATCTAAGCATACAAATGTTATACAATTATTACATCTAACCCTTGAAATGTACTCTAGATGTGGACACACAATCATCTTAAATGGAGCGAAAGGGTATTTACTGCTCATTGCAACCCACTGAACCCCTGACAGTTATCTCTACTATCACACTATTGATGCATTTAAAGGGGTCTTTAAATTCTTTTTTTCTGTAAGTCTGCCTTCTGATCTAGGTTATAGCTCAGTTTTAGAACACTTCCTAAATCACATCAGACCACAGGCTTGGTCCCCAGCACCTCAGACGTGCAAAGCAGAAGCACTTATGGGGCAACATCAAAGCAAGAGGGATGAAAAGTGCTATGCACAGACCAGCCAGGACTGCAAGAGCTGCATACAGGAGGAGTTCTGGTGTTAAAAGGGTGAACACATGCAGTGTGGCTACAGAGGATGCTGTGTTGGCACATATGGAGCAACTATGGAGCAGGGCTCTGGAGTAATGACTTGTGCTAAGTGGTCACAGCTGAAGCATTCAGAACACATGCGGATTTGAGAGGGATGGAGATCCCAGCCCAGGGCATCAAACTGGCATTAGAAGTGCCTTTCTGACGCTTACACCATTGGCATCTTTCTCATTGAGGTTTGTGGCAAGGATGCATTTTATAATCATCAACCAGTGGAAAAAGATGCTCGTACCATCCACAACAGGATCAAACCAGGGAGGACCATGGTACACCCTCCGGGTGGATGATATCCTCTTCCTTCTTGGTTCCTAACCATCCCCAGGCACATTAGTTGTCCTCAGTTGTCCCTTGTAGGTATCAACTTGGATGTTTGCTCACTGTATGCTCTTTTTTTTAAATGGCCCTTCCCAAGGCCATTTTTTCTTCATAGACAACTACCTTCTGTTTTCTGGAGAGAGATGAGGAATGGAGGCTTCTGTTTTTGCTGTTCTATTGATGCTTCTCCCTGGTGTAGTCCTGATTTGACATTTCTGCTCCCTATTGTGACCCCATCAGTTTCCAGTGTCTGAAATCAACATGTGTGTGACACTTTATTGTAGCAGTCATAAAGCTCTAAAATATAAAACATTGAGTCAAATCTTGATTTTTCAGTACAAAATGCTATACACACATGATCTGTGTCATGGTGCTGCACTTACAGCTGGATCCCTCGAAGGAAACCCATTTCTTTTCCCAGTTTTTAGGAGTGCTTCAAATCAAACCCAACCTAACTTCCTTTACCCGAAAGGGCAGGCTACTCCCCCCACCCCATCCCTGCTACACTAATTATTTCTTGGAAGCCCTAATAAATATTGTTTCAAAGAATTTTTTTAAAAACTGTTTCTTGTAAAAGCACATTTATTTTAAAATGGGTTGAAGTGGCTTTCCTTAGATATATATAACATATATTCCTTAGAGATATATATGACATTTTTCTTTCCCAAGGGTATACTGTAGCTTAAGAAACCAAAGCCTTTATTCCCAAGACAATAATGCAGTGCACTACTCATTAACTCTGGCACCTGAACCCCATATACACTGATCCCCCAAATCAAATAAAAGCCAGGTAGACCAACATCTTTTAAGAAGTGTAGACACCTATACAGCCATGGCTCCATCACTGAATGATAACAGGAGTTTAAGGCCTTTAAGGTAATGATCTGAGCTCAACAATTTTGATTCATTGCTGGATAGAAAATACTGTGTGAATGTAGATTAGAAGGTGGTCCATTCAGGTCTCACCACCCCTCACACTTCCCCTACAGTTATTCACAGCTCATTTTCCCTCCCCAGTTTCTAGGTGAGAGTTTGGAGAACTAGGCTCTTTGGGCTTTAGGTTCTGGGAGGAATGCAGTGAAATTTTTGGCACTCTCTATTGAGTGATTTACAGGATGCTTCCACTGGGCCATTTGCTTTATGCTTGTGTGACAGGCAGAACTTCTGCTTGGGAGACATTCATTTCAGGTTTGCATTTGCTGGCCCTTCTGGACCCTGTAACCTTAACATTTGAATGAAAAGCATCCTTCCCTGAGAGGCTGCTGCTATAGTGCACTTTGAAAAAACGAATGGCTGTTTTCTTTGAGAGGAATCACGAAAAAGGAAGGACTATACATGTTAAGACTGGCAGAGGAAATAGCCAGGTAAAATAACTTGGAAATATGCTAGCAATTTCTTCCAGGACCATGATCTATGAAAACCAAAGTATTAAAACCAGGATCACTGAAGGCCTCTAATGAACAGTGAACTCCACTCAGGCACCAGGTTAAAGTTTCTGTCTGATAGTATCTAATGACTAATAGCTTGTTCAGTTCAGAGCATGGACTGTCCTGGCTGAGCGGAAGGAAGTACACAAGTGGAAGGAAGGAAGGAAGGAAGGAAGGAAGGAAGGAAGGAAGGAAGGAAGGAAGGAAGTAGTTACCCTGAAGACGGTGGCCCTGAATCACAACTGCTCATGGGACATTTTGTCAGATCTCTCCTCTAGTGACAAGCTAGCTGACATACAAGGAAGGATTTCAGTCAATAACTTAGCAGGGTAAGATCAGAGTTATGTTCCTATGATTTAGACAGGAATAGTCTATCAAGTGTACTTCCACTCTCTGGAAAGCTACAAAGTTAACTGGGAACCTGCAAGGCAAAGGGTCAATAAATTTAAAAAAAAAATCAGAACACCTGCAGTAACAGAGTTCATGTCTGCAAGCATGGATTTTCAAAAGTAAGCCTGGGTTCATACACAAGTACTGAGTCAGGCTCCTTTTTATCTTTTGTAGTCTAGGGTTATAGGTGATTTTGTGGTAGTCAGTCATCCTGTGTAGTACCATGGGATGGAAAGCCATGGGATCCCACTTCTGTCATTGAAGAGGTAAATTGTTACGTCTGGGATTTCTCTGAGTAGACATTTATATTAATTAGGATCCGTGTAACAGACCAAGGGCACGTATCAAAGGGAGAGGTCCAAAAGAACATCAAGGGATGTCTAAGTGTTCCATGGTAGCAGAAATACAGCCTGTTATCATAACTGACCTTGGAAAGATTGGCCACACAGAGCTTAAAGAACTGGAGTGGCAGGGGAGGTGCCTTTTGCTGTTGATGGTCGACTCTTTGCTGCAACAACTGGAAGGCAGTGGGTACATAAGCTCTGGGCCCCTCCCTCTTCCCATCATTGTCTCTTGCATGTGCCCCACTAGAAGAAACAAGAGTCAGGAGTGCTAGGCAATGATGTCCTGATGTTGCTGTCTATATAAAGCATCCTTCTTTAGGAGAGAGAATTTGGGGCTGTGAGGGAAGCAAAAAAAATAAGTCAGGTCTCAATCACCTAAACAGGAAAGAAACTCCCCCTTTGTAAAAGACTATAAGGGTAGAAGTTCCCTTCAGATGAACTACTTTTGTGCTGAGGGTCACTCTCTGATGCACTACCTCTTCCCTAACATGCTCATTCACCCTGGGAACTGTACTAATGTAGGGCAGAGAATTATTCCTTGCTGAGGTAGGGAGAATAATAAAGAAGGGTATTGTTGCCAGAAATACACAAAACCTGAAAGAAACCTTGGTATGAAAGTGTAGTTTCTATAAAGAAGTGTGCTAATTTACAGTAAGGACAAACTGTGTGGCAAAGAGGAAGGAACAAAAAGGATAAAAGGGGTCAGGCTGGAAACAAGGGCTTCTGCTGAGTGCCTGGAGGAGCTTGTAGCATGTCTGCCTGATATGGAAGACTCTCTCAGCTCAGTCGATATAATGACAAAGAAGGGTGAGTGTAAGGGCAGGAAGCAGGATTGGTACCTTTGAACCTGATATAGTGGCTGCTGTAGCCACAGAGGATGTCCCAGATGCAATAGACAAATGCCCAGACTGGTACAGCCAGTGTCCCAGTACATCCAGAAGAAATGTCACCATGAACTGAGAGCTGATTACAATCTAGTTTTCTTACTCAATATGTGTATGTATGACAAGCTTGAAAAGCATCCTCCTGCATCAGCTGTAAAGAGCCTACTACTCAGATGTGGAGATAAGACACAGAGAAGATGAGACATCAAATCAATCAGTATTGGGTCCCAGGGATACCTGGGGTAAAGAGACATCTAGATTTCTGTGAATAGCTGTGGAAAATTCATAGCAATTGCCATCTGAACTGAGAGGAGGCTGAAGCTCTACAAAGCAGAAAGAGCATCAACATCAGCAAATCTTCCTTAGATGGAAGGCACAAGGACAAAATGATGAGTTCCTCATTTGACCGGAGAAGAGGGTAGGAATATGTTTGGCCTGTGTGGTGGTTTGAATATATTTGGCACAGGGAGTGATACTCTTAGGAGGTGTGGCCTTGTTGAAGGAAATCCCTGTAGGTGTAGTCTTTGAGATCCTACTCCTAGCTGCCTGAGGACAGTCTGCTCCTGGCTTCCTTTGGATGAAGATGTAGAACTCTCAGCTCCTCCAGTACCACACCTGCCTGGACACTGTTGTGCTTCCTGCCATGATGATAATGGACTGAGACTCTGAACCTGTAAGCCAGCCCCAATTAAATGTTGTCCTTTATAAAGAGTTGCCTTGTTCATGGTATCTGTTCACAGCAGTAACCCAAACTAAGACAGCCTGAGAGAGGAGGTAGCAGACATGGTTAAAGAAACTTACTGCCAGAAACATTGCATACAAACCACAGGCCAAGAGGAAAATAAGGAATCAGCTAGCTAGGAAGAGTTCAGCCATAAATATAGAGATCAATAGATTTATCTCTGAGTAAATGGAAGATAACACAAGAGGTATTCTTAGAGAAAAGACCTTGTTGAGTTAGGCACAGAGGCTTATGTCTGTAACTTCATCACTCACAGGGACAAGGTAGGAGGATCTCAAGCCCCAGACAATCCTGGGTTATACAGAAAGACCCAGTCCCGAATATAGATATACAGCAACCTTGCCAACTAGAGGGAAACTTCCAGTAAAGAACCTATGACTATGACTCTGAAAATGAAAATGCTATAGAGAAAAAGCAGGGGTGGTGACTGGTCATAGTGAAATAAATATGATAAGCATAGGCTTTAAGTCGCCTAAGAAGAAATCACTAAGGTCATTTTCAAGCTAATCCTAGACCAGATTTGAAGGGCTCATTCCTTGACATTGCTGATTGTCCTTTTGCCTCAAACCCCAAACCTAAGATTCTCCATTAGCAATTTTTCTCTCTTGCTCCCAAAATTAATCAGGACCTAAATTCTATTAATTTCCCCCTAATCCTATTCATTTCATATCAGCTCTCCACCATTTGAAGTCAGGAATCAGCAGTTATCTCTCAAGTGATGTCTTATGCCTCTTCAATCACTTTCCTCATAGAAGCCAGGAGATACTTTCCAAATTAGTAATCTGATCCTATCATCTAATAATTACACGCTTTTGCTAACTATCTCAGAATAAAACCTTAATAGAATATTCTTCTCTCACACATTCCTTCTCTTAATTGTATAGAGCTATGTGCAATATTTTTTTTGCTTGTACTATCTTTATTCAACACTTACTGTTAGTCACGTTTTATTCTGGGATAAGTAACATAATGGTGATTATGCTCCCAGACAGAAGGAATATGCAATCTAGCATCACAGAGTCAGTGACAAATCAATACCTATATCCCCTACTGAAACAGTTATATTAGACAGTCAAAGGAGCATAGTAACAAACATCTTTTACCTCAAACTCAGGCTGAAGTTCAAGATCACCTTCTTAAGTTTTTATAGTATATTTTTTTCTTAACCTTTTTGGGGAACTTCATATGTAAGCACTATATATCATTCCTATCCTTCCTTTCCTGAAACAACTCCTCCCATGCTCTCTCCTTCACAAATTCATATTCTGTAATTATTATCATTGTATGCATATATACATAGATAACTATATCTACACACATACAACAACAACAACAACCCTGAGTCCATTCGTCATTACTTGTATTGTACATGTTTCCCAGCTGACTACTTGATAAAGGACAACTATGTGGGAGCTCTAACAGAGAAAGGGGCATACTACTAGAAAGGAATAGGGAGGAGTCTCTTGCAAGAAGGGAAGACACAGTTTGAGCAGTAGACTAGGATACAGAAACAGAGATTGTAAACTGAGGCTGCTTCTGCAGCCAACCCTGGATTCAGGAGTAGATACAAGGGGATTTGAGAAACATAGTTCCCTAGAACTGATTGTCTGGCATTCATCTACCTACTTGAACAATCACTAAAAGTCCTGACATTGACAATACTTTCCAGCTAACTCAACACAGCCTCATTCTCTTTCTAATACATCTCTCTTCCCTTAAAACCAGCTCTCAGCAACTTCCATATGAATGACCCAGGAAGCAACAGCAAAACAGGTTGCAACTAATGCTTGCCTCCTTCTAACTATAAACCTGTCTCTTCACCATGTCTTAATTTTCTTCATTCCATCAGCTACCACTCTGCCTTTCAATGAGCAACAGTTTGAGATGTCTGCTAAATCTCCTAAGAATTCACCTTTAAAACCAACATAAAGCCCTATTCAAAAAGTTCAGCTATGCTGACCTGCTTTTACAGATCCACTATGCTCATTTTCTCTTCTCCCCACCAGCCCATCTCTTGGAAAGAACAACAAAACCTGTGTAATGATGAAAGAAGGGGGAAAAAAACAAAGGAAACCAAAATCACATCAGAAGAAACAGAAGAAAACTGAATTCTAATTATATACAGTATGAGAATTTATGTAGAAAATCCTAAAGATGTCAACCAACCAAACCCCCCTGAGCTCCCAGGGACTAAACCACCAACAAAAGAGTATACATGGAGGGACCCATGACTCCATCCACATATATAGCAGAGGATGGCATTGTCTGGAAGAGAAGTCCTTGGCCCTGTGAAGGCTCGATGCCCTAGTGGAAGGGAATACCAGGGTGGTGAGGTGGGAGTGTGCAGGTGGGAGGGGGCACATCCTCATAGAAGCAGGGGGAGGGAGGCTTGGTGAGGGGGATCCTGGAGGGGAAACAGGGAAAGGGGATAGCATTTGAAATGTAAATACATAAAATATCCAACAAAAAGAAAAGAAAATCCTAAAGAAATTGATGTGAAACATAATACTTCAAACAATTTAGTTTTGCATACTAACATTAGATATTGAAATTCTTCAATTTAGAATTCTGTTTGTAAGAGCATCTAAAAATAACAGCATCCTCTGAGCATACTTCACAAAGGATAGAAGACAACTTCTCAGTGAAAACTGTAGAGCATTGCTAAGAGAAACTAAGGAAGAATCATATGAATAGTGGAAAAAAATCATGTTCATGATTTTATTAAAAGACTCCAATTCATAGTTCATTAGCTATTCATAAGTTCTCTAAATTATTTTGTCCTTAAGATAGCAATTCCACCCAAATTGATCTATATAGTCAAAGCAAGCCCAGTCAAAATTCAGCAGTCATTGTCACTGAAACTGACATGTTGATTCAGAAATTTACTTATAGATTTGATGGATCTAGAATAGCCAACACAAAGGTGAAAAAGAAGAAAATTGGAGAATTCATGATATCTATAGCAATTAAGATGACACTCAGAGTAATCAGGCTTATGACTGGCAGGGGAAACAATGGCTAGAAATGGCCACACTTTAGTCCATAACATTGAGCAAACATGGCAAAGAGGATCAGAGATTCCTGAACGCATTATATCAATTTCTGTTGCTAATAACACAATGCCACAAGTAGGTTATGAACATGGGCTCATAGTTCTGGAGGTTCAAGGTCAAGGGGCCTCATCGTATGGCTTTGTAGTTGGTAGAGTCTCAAGACAGTGAAGATATCTTGTGATGAGAAAGACAGGGAACCCACATGTGCATCTTTGCTGTTTCCCACTCTTCTTCTGGAGCCACTATAGCCAACACACAGTTCTACCTTGATGACATTGTTTAATCCTAGGACAGCAAAGGCCTTCCTGTCCTCTAATCATGACAGTTTATGTTTCCCAACCTCTTTATATCTCATAATATGGATTGAACATCAACATGAGCTTTGGTGAGAAAATGCCTCTTTCAAACAATAACATGGGATGATTTTTGATAGCCACCTATTTTTTAAAAGAATATCTGTCATTATCTCAAAATACATAAAAATACCTAAATCATAGACTTAAATCAAAGCATAAATAATAATATTTCTAGAGGAAAATAAGGACAAATTCTATTGATATTAGGTTTTGGCAAGGCTTCTGAAATAGGACAAAAAACACATTATAAAGGAAATACAAATAGGATTTAACAATATTATTCTTCTCCTTTTAAAAAGACATTGCTTTTGCAAAACACACACAAAAAAAAAAATGAAGAAGGCAGACCAAAGCGTGGATACTTCATTCCTTCTTAGAATAGGGAACAATATACCCATGGAAGGAATTACAGAGACAAAGTTTGGAGCTGAGACGAAAGGATGGACCATCCAGAGACTGCCCACCTGGGGATCCATCCCATAATCAGCCACCAAACCTAGACACGATTGCATATGCCAGCAAGATTTTGCTGAAAGGACCCTGATATAGCTGTCTCGTGTGAGGCTATGCCAGTGCCTGGAAAATACAGATGTGGATGCCCATTGTCATCTATTAGATGGAACACAGGGCCCCCAATGGAGGAGCTAAAGAAAGTACCCAAGGAGCTGAAGGGGTCTGCAACCCTAAAGGTGGAACAATATGAACTAGCCAGTTCCCCTAGAGCTCATGTCTCTAGCTGCATATGTAGCAGAACATGGCCTAGTCAGCCATCACTGGGAAGAGAGGCCTCTTGGTCTTGCAAATTTTATATGCCCCAGTACAGGGGAATGTCAGGGCCAAGAAGTGGGAGTGGGTGGGTGGGGGAGCAGGGCAGGGGAAGGCTATAGGGGACTTTCGGGATAGCATTTGAAATGTAAATGAAGAAAATAGCTAATAAAAATTGAAAAAATAAAAAGACATTGCTAATCATAAACATACAGACAGTTCACAAAGTGTAAAAAGGTATTCACAGTGGTTGTATTTAACAAAGGACTCACGTTCAGAATACATAAGAAAGTAAGCAACCTAGCTGGGTGAGATGGTGCATACCTAGAATTCCAGCACTTGGGACTCAGAGGTAGGTCCTGCTTAATTCTATAGTGAGTTTAAGACCACACTGGATTACCTGTGATCCTGTCTCAAATACACCACAAAAAGAGATAGGGAGAGAAGGAGAGAAAATACCGTAAAAACAGACAATCCGTTAGAATAGATAATTCCCTAATAAAGGTTTGTGGCTTGAAAATATGTAGAGTGCATTACTGATCTGCAAAGTGAGAATGAAAAATACAATGATAAAGCTGTGCACTTCCATTAGAATGGCCACAGTTAAAAGGATGGGAATTACAACATGTTAATGAGGATGTTAGTCAACAAGAACCCTGCCGAAATGGAATATGGCATAATCACTTAGAAGTTGTTGGGTTCTTTAAAAGTTAAATGTATCATCCAGACATCCATTCTAAGTATTTATACAAAAGAAATTGAAACATATGTCCATGCAATGACTTGTACACAAATATTTACATTAGCTTTGTGCACAATAACAGAACCTGGATACAATTCATAGCAGCGTTATGCACAATTAGCAGAAACTGGAAGGAATCCAGATGCTCCAACAGGTAATAGCTAAACAGTGGAATATTATTAGACAATCAAAAGAAACAAACTTCTAGCATACTAATAAATGAAGAAGAAGAAAAATAACTACTTCCAAGATTATTATGCTTAGTCCAAGAAGGGTGAAGTGAAGACTATGGTTGCATTTATATAAAAACCCCAGTTGCTATGATAAGGTTATGACAGAAAAGCCTTTCTGTGATTCAAACCAAAGGCACTGGGAACAATAGCCAGGGGTCAGAAAGAAACCTTGGTAGGGTTAGATAGATATAGTCTTTGTCTTACTGTGGCAATGATTTCAGACACATGCAAAGCTGTAGCTATTCAGGAAAGCAGTAAATCACCCACCAGCAATACTTCACTGAAGCTGATTTGAAAACAAATCGAAGCAACCAACTGTTGTGAATTCACAAACTAATCTCTGGAATTTGGGCTGAGTTTTCTTTCTAAATAACACAAATTTCCTCCCTAGGCTCATATAAGGAGAGATCTATCCCAAGTTTGTTTCCCCTTCCGTTCCCCTCTTCATCCTATGCCACCTAATATTCTAAGCTTCAAACAATGGTGACCAAAAAGATTGCTTCTAACTAATGGAGAATCCCCAGGTTTTGTTACAGCAGCAAACATCTGTATCTGGCTCTATGTGTTTCTTTTGTTTTGGGGGGGGTGTTTGTTTAATTGATTGATTGATTGATTTTTGTTTTCTCTCAAAGTAGCCTGAGATGGCTGATCTTCATTATCTACCTAAGTGGAGTTAGAAGCACATGGAGTAGTGAGGCACACCTCTTGTGTGTCTGGGAGGGCATGTCTATAAAGGATTGACCAAGACCAGAAGACCCACCCTAAATGTAGATTCCACCACTTCATGGACTAAGGCCCACAAGGAATGAAAGGGAAATGCCAGCAGAGGCTCAGTATTCCCCTTCACTCTGCTTTCTTCCCATGTTCAAGGTAAATAACCATGGATTGAACTCTCTGAAACAGTAAGCAAAATAAATCCGCACTCCTTTGTTTCTGTCAGTGACTTTATCACAATGATGCAGAAGTAACCAGTATATATCCTGTTTGTAAAAGAACTGTAGTGAGAAACAAACAATATACTTATTTGTGTTAACAAACTGTTCAGAAGAACAAGTACCTAGAACCATGTGACTGTGGTTGTTTGATTGATTGGTTGGTTTTTTTTTTCTTTTTTTTTTTTTTTTTTGAAAGAGAATTGCCACCATAGATCAGGTTGGTCTCCAGCATGCCGCCATAGCCCAGGGTGGCCTCCAGCATGCTATGTAGATGAGGCTGACCTAGAACTCCTCATCCCCCCATCTCAACCTCCTACATGCTGGTGCCCTAGGTATGTGTTACCATATTCATGTACTTACATTTAATGACTTTTCTTTTGGTGAGGAATCCTAATGCTGTAATTTCTCATGAACCTCAAGTCAGTCACAATAAATTTTTCTGATCACCCCAAAGGCCCTGCCAGCATCCAGAAACTTTTTTCTATTAATGTGATTTATATACCTAATGGTATTTTGACTAGTGTATGAGAAATACTGCTGTTTTTGAATTCTGCTGTTCTTACATCTCATCCGTATTGGCTGACTCAGAGGAAGGTCATCTCAGTGGAATTATGGGTCTTGCCGACCTCTGTTTCACACTGATGAGTACTAGGTTATTTATAAACTAAAGCCCTGGAAAATGTAAATGCTATTAAATACAATTCTAGAATATTTGATTCCTACTAGTTCTTCTCTCTTTAAAAAGTTTAATAAGAACATCCCCAGATAGTATTATCAAGTTTCTAGAAGTACTACAAGTCAGAAGCTGTCTCCATAGCTATAGGAAGGTAAAAATGTTTGCATTATATACCACATGCACACATACAACTCTGCTGTGAGCTCCTTGCATTATATGGATAATGTATGATCCAGAGATGCACAGAAAACATGAGAGGAAAATCCCAGATAGAAAATATATAAACACAGATCAAATTCTTAAGAAGATGTACTTTGAGCACATATGGAACTTATATGATGGTGCATGCCTATAATCCCAGCACTCATGGGGTACAAGCCAGAAGTTTAGGAGTTCAAGGCCAATACTGACTACTTAGTGAGTTTGTGATCAGCCTGGGCTTCATGAGAATCTGTCTCAGAAAAACAAAAACAAAACAGAACATAGAGAATAAGTTTAAGACTTTAAACTTGGATAAGACTGTTCATGAAGAAAAAGTAGACAGGAAGTCTGTGCCCAGAAATCTCAGAAGGTAATATGGCAGACTTTAGGCTACACGGAGAAAGTAAGTCAGTTGTCTATAAAGCCTTTATTATAATAGGAAGGCCAACCCTATGGTTTCCGTAAATGGCAAAGACATACTCCAAATATATAAGGAACAAAGTGAATGAGTCACAGACCAGTTGGCAAACTTAATGAGAGGATAGAGAAGTGAAGAAATGAAAAGAGAAAGGAACCTTTGGAAAGACAGGATAAATGAGCTCATGGGATGTGACCAAGCAGTCAGGATGTGTTGCACTGACTGACCCTTAGTGGCCTTTCACACAGGACTCCTGGCCATGTCAAGATGGATAGACTTGAGGACTTCTGTAAAGATGTCAAGCAACTCTATCTATTCCAGCTCTTTATGCTCAGGTTTCATTTGGAATCTTTTAAGTCTCTTTACAAAAGCATCTCTGGAATAGCCATTGAAAATGTTTCCATGTTCTCTGAATACTAGGGCAATTCAGTTTCCAGTTTTGAGTCTGCCTCTTCCTGGCTTCACAAGGCATGAAGGAAACCTCCTTTCAGTTCTGCATATCAGCGTGACTTCAGTAACCAGGCAGGGAGCCTAGTTTTGACATTCTCAAGGATCCGTGCTTATGACCAGAGGAAAGCTCCTCCCAAGAGAATTACTGAGAAACCCATGACCATATCCAATTGTCTACATTCATGTGCCACTAGTAGCAAGGACTAGCAGGCTTGCCCTGTGTCTGCTTGGTTTGTGATTATAGGAAATGCTAAGGATTCTGTGTAATTGGTGGTACCCTGTCCAGCTCTAAATTCACACAGAATTTGTTACAGTCAAGAGCTGGGGAACAACAGAAATACTGGGAGAAGCAAACAGATCCCCAGCCAGAGAATCATCAATGGGAATTTTCCCTTTTGAACTACATTAGATTTAAAAATACATTTCTCTGAGTAAAAGGTCACTTAAAATCACAGTCCTGGAAGGGTATGCTAAGTTTTTTAAATGCCGTAATAATGAAGCTGTCCTTTTGGGGTAACAAAGTTGAACTGTAAGCTCTTGGCCTCAGATTTTTAAATTTAAAGACCAAGAGCATAGTTTTTAGTATCTCTCTGTAATTATCGGTTCTATTCAAAAACATATTTCTTGCCGGGCAGTGGTGGCACACACCTTTGATCCCAGCACTTTCGAAGCAGAGGCAGGCAGATTTCTGAGTTCGAGGCCAGTCTGGTCTACAGAGTGAGTTCCAGGACAGCCAAGGCTACACAGAGAAACCCTGTCTCAAAAAAACAAACAAAACAACACAACATATTTCTCACAAGATCTTTGTACATCATTAACTGGGAAAATACAGACATGCGCTCGGGCACGTGTGCGCGCATGTGTGTATGTAAGATTTTTAAAGGCCTTGGCCCTCACTAATAGCTTATAAAACAAGTAGCTGAGACCTTGTGGATATTCCGACACTCATGTATTGTCTTAGTCAGGGTTTCTATTCCTGCACAAACATCATGACCAAGAAGCAAGTTGGGGAGGAAAGGGTTTATTCGGCTTACACTTCCATGCTGCTGTTCATCACCAAAGGAAGTCAGGACTGGAACTCAGACAGGTCAGGGAGCAGGAGCTGATGCAGAGGCCATGGAGGGATGTTCTTTACTGGCTTGCCTCCCCTGGCTTGCTCAGCCTACTCTCTTATAGAACCCAAGACTACCAGCCCAGGGATGGTCCCACCCACAAGGGGCCTTTCCCCCTTGATCACTAATTGAGAAAATGCCTTACAGTTGGATCTCATGGAGGCATTTCCTCAACTGAAGCTCCTTTCTCTGTGATAACTCCAGCTGTGTCAAGTTGACACAAAAATAGCCAGTACAATTGACCCCTTGTCAACTTGACACACAAACACATCACTAGTAAGCCTCAACCCTTACATTCTTATTCATCCCCAAGATCTAAATAACTTTAAAAGTCCCACAGTCTTTACATATTCTTAAAATTTCAATCTCTTTAAAATATAAAATCCAAAGTCTTTTTACAATTAAAAGTCTCTTAACTGTGGGCTCCACTAAAACAGTTTCTTCCTTCAAGAGGGAAAATATCAGGGCACAGTCACAATCAAAGCAAAAATCAATCTCCAACCGTCCAACGTCTGGGATCCAACTCACGATCTTCTGGGCTCCTCCAAGGGCTTGGGTCACTTCTCTAGCCATGCCCTTTGTAGCACACACGTCGTCCACTGGGCTCCAGATGCCTGTACTCCACTGCTGCTGCTGCTCTTGGTGGTCATCTCGTGGTACTGGCATCTCCAAAACACTGCGTGACCCCTTCAGTCCTGGGCCTTCAATTACAACTGGGGCTGCACCTTCACCAATGGCCTTCCATGGCCTCTAACAGTGCCGAGCCTGAGCTGCTGTGTGACCCCTTCATGCCTTCAAAACCAGTACCACCTGGGTGACCCTTACACATTACCAAGTCCCGCTGCAGAAGGAGTACAACCTTGCCTATCTCTGGAACACAGCCTCTTTGTGCTTTCAGAAAACACTTCCCAGAAGATGTCACCTCAACGATGCTGGTCTCTTCTTAATCACCGCTAATTTCTTAGCTCCAGCTAACCAGCATCAATAGTCCCAGTAATGCAAAGTTTTTGCTTTAGTAGTTCTGGTATCTTGTTAATCACAGCTGATTCTTCAGCCCCAGCTAACCAGAACTACAAAATCTTCACAATAAAAACAGCAATAGCCCTGAAGAGAGTCTTTAATTTTCCCTCTGAAATTTCACAAACCAGGCCTCCATCTTCTGCACTGTTCTCAGCATTATCTTCCAAGCTCCTACACAACATCTGACAGAGCTCTTAACAACAAATGGATCTTCAAGCCCAAAGTTCCAAAGTCCTTCCACAGTCCTCCCCAAAACATGGTCAGGTTGTCACAGGAATACCCCACTCTGCTGGTACCAATTTGTCTTAGTCAGGGTTTCTATTCCTGCACAAACATCATGACCAAGAAGCAAGTTGGGGAGGAAAGGGTTTATTCGGCTTACACTTCCATGCTGCTGTTCATCACCAAAGGAAGTCAGGACTGGAACTCAGACAGGTCAGGGAGCAGGAGCTGATGCAGAGGCCATGGAGGGATGTTCTTTACTGGCTTGCCTCCCCTGGCTTGCTCAGCCTACTCTCTTATAGAACCCAAGACTACCAGCCCAGGGATGGTCCCACCCACAAGGGGCCTTTCCCCCTTGATCACTAATTGAGAAAATGCCTTACAGTTGGATCTCATGGAGGCATTTCCTCAACTGAAGCTCCTTTCTCTGTGATAACTCCAGCTGTGTCAAGTTGACACAAAAATAGCCAGTACATGTATCAAGCTAAAGAATGGATACATCAGTATTTGCTCAAATTTCTTTCATTTCTGGGTGGTACTTTCTAAGTACACTTCCATTTCATTCTGATGTTGTCAAAAACATATGTACCATTTTCATCCAACAGTTATTGAATATATAATGAATGATGTTTAATTCTTAAGTACATGATCAAGTGACTTTCCTACCATAAAGTAACAAATTAAACAGTCTAAGTTCCCAGGAAACATTTTTTTAAAAAGCACATCTAGAAAGATAATCTTCACATAGAATATTTTTTTAAGTCTAATGTTCACCTTTACATCCTTTCTTCCACATTTTTCCCAGAGCTGACAGAAGTCCATCACTTTGATTTCATCATACTCTATGTCTCTCCCCAACCCTTCCCTTCCACTGGCTGCTGCAAGTCCTCGCTGTACCACATGGATTTCAAGAGCCAACACACAGCTCAAGAGTCTGATAGAGCCTGTGCTACAGTTTGAGTTTCCTCAGTTAGGATACGAATGCCCAGAGGTCATGTGTCCCCTCAAGCTGGCCCCTCTTCCATGGAAGAACCAAAGAAGTGTCTGCTCTCGTTTCCCAGGGGTTTCCTATCAGGCACTGCTTAACTACTATATATCCGGAGATTTGTGCTTTGCTGTTATATCATTCTCACCCAAAGGAGGATGGGAACTTTGATCACTCTTCCTGAGAATAATTAATGAGTGACCTACCACGTTTGGAATGTACAATTCTGTGAATTGCAAAGAATGTGCCGCCTCCCCTTGCCAGGGAGCAGCGGAAAGTAGGCAACTCACTCTTAAGAAAATATCTCTGATTGGCTATCTCTCTAATAATCACGAGCTCGGTTTTGGGTGTTAAGAACTGGTTTAAAATTCAATCCAAAGCAGAAATTCTATTTCAGTAGACAAACAAAGATACAGTCTGAGGCTAGGGTTGGGGGCAACCCTATCAACTATTTACAAAACGTCTACATATCTTCCCTTACAGGCATGGTCTTTGGCAATAATTCTCCTTCTCTTGATGATGTCCATGAGATTACATGACCCTGAATGAATCAGTGGCCTGAAAGAATAACTCAGTAAGTTATTTTGAGATTAAATAAATCCAAGATGTCAGACATATAGCAGTGTGTCTAGCATAACAAAGCTACCCACTAGTTTCTCTCCACTTGTGGCACTGTACATATTTAGTATGCCACTTAGAATTTCATATAAGCTTTGGGGGAAATGCATTTAAATATTTGTGTTTTGGGGAGTGCTGCGAAAGAGCTTCCATGTAACCCTGATGCACAATAAACAAGAGCATGTGAAGATCATGTGAAGATCAGGCCTAAGCTATCTCATAGGTCATGTGGCTAATTACGAATTCCCCACAAGCCAGCTCACTTTTCTACTTTTCCTGGTCACAGAAGCTAGGTGTTAAAGCAAGTATGAGGCTCACACCTGAATAGTCATTGGGATTGAGGGAAAATTAGTATTTCTATTATTCTTCTGTTGCTGGTACACATAAGAATCCAACCACACTGGGATAAGTCCTGGAAGGGATAAAAACACTCCATGAAACCATTCTATCAGCTTCTTTGACTTTTCTGTGTGCGTCCTCAGAAGGGTTGTGCCTTATTCTTGTGTGTTAGTGTGTTCACACATACATCTGCATGTGCAAGTGAAAGGACACCCTCAGGCATTATTCCTCAAGCACCAGGCACATTGCTTTTAAAATAGCATCTCTCACTGGCCTAGGATTCACATGGTAGACTCCCCTGGCTGGCCAACCAGTCCCAGGGATCACCGGTTTTCACCTTGCTAATGCTGGAATCCCGAGTGCATACCACCTTACTTGGCTATTTCACATGGGTACCGAGGTCTTTTTTTTTTTTTTTTGCTTGCTGAGCCAACATACTACCAACTGGGCCATCTTCCCAGCTTCTGTGCTCTATTCTGGATGAGGACTTTTCACATGGTTTTCTCTTTATGGCTAAACATTCTGACAAAGTGATAGCATAGTGAAGGGGCTATGTTAAGGTTGATGTGGATCTCTTTCTGGTTTTGGTGAGAGTCCAATGTACAGAGTCCTTTAGAAGAACTGCCCTCCCCGTCCCACCCCCAAAAGAAGGAAAAGGAAAAGAACTCTTCCTCACTCTTTTTTTTTTTTTTCAGTGGTGCACTAGGTAAGAATCAAACTTCATGTCTGGACTTCCCTTTTGAAATGGGAACACTGTGGTACAAAGTTCCAGAAGATTCTGCCAGAGCTCACAGAAGCTGCCTCCTACAGGAACAGGCAAAAACATTAAAAACCTTTGTTGGAGCCTCTCTCTGGCTTGGGTGTGGCCTTGTGACATGGCTCTACCTAATCCTTTCTAGGAGCCCAGCAGGAGAGGAATGCCCAGGGAAGACATCTCTTCCCCTCAGAAAAGAAAGGTCAACTACAAGAAGTATGTGTCTTTCTTTTATTCAAAGACATTTCTATGAATGCATAATCTAGCCATTTCAGAGCCAAAAAATGGCAAGGCTGAAAGCTGAAACCAATATCTTGAAGATGTCCCCACAGAGTGATAAGGGGAAACCCGGAGTCTTTTATGACTCCTTCGATGCTGATCTTCTGTTGAGTAAGCCCTGTACTTCCTTTCTCTTTGAGCTCCTTCAGCTGAGATCTCCCTGCAGTATGAAGCATTTCATGATGTAACATTTCCAGCCAGATGCTAAAAACAAGCTTCAGTCAAAACTGATAACGACAGGGGAGGGGAGAGAAGAATGATTGAAATACATACCTCTACCACTTGGTACTCTTTACTAAAATCCCCACCATCGATCAGGGCTACATCATTCTGTCTACAAATAAATATCAACTTCCTAACATTTCTAGCATTGTTATATATTGGGATATATTCATATAAACATTTTATTCACGATTTATCAAAAAAAAAATCCAAATTTAACTTAGACATCCAAGGTTACTCTTTGCTAAGCCTTGCCATTTGAGCACCTGCCCTATGCTAAGCTCTCAGGATTCAACCTTTCTTTCAAGGATCAAATCTCCTTCAAAGCCCCCTGTGATCCCACTATACAGACCTGGTGGAAATCCTCTGCCTCTGAGATTTTGATGAGATTCTGTCTCCTATGACCCAGGAAATTGGTGCCTGAGTAGATTAGGACTTTCCCAAAGGCAAAGCTGGGGCTCTTTCCCACAATCAGGCTTGTCCCAGTTCATGCTGTCTCCTGATCCTGGATCCTCTTTAAAGATAAAATGGGATTTCAAATTTTATTGTCAGGTTTGGTAAGAAAATGGGGGGGGGGTGCTTATAATATAAATAGTCTGATGATTAAGGATGTTGAACATTTTTTCAGGTGCTTCTCTGCCATTCGGTATTCCTCAGATGAGAATTCTTTGTTCAGTTCTGAGCCCCATTTTTTAATGGGGTTATTTGATTTTCTGGAGTCCACCTTCTTGAGTTCTGAGATTCCACCTCACACCAGTCAGAATGGCTAAGATCAAAAATTCAGGTGACAGCAGATGCTGGCGAGGATATGTAGAAAGAGGAACACTCCTCCATTGTTGGTAGGATTACAAGCTTGTACAACCACTCTGGAAATCAGTCTGGCGGTTCCTCAGAAAATTGGACATAGTACTACCGGAGGATCCAGCAATACCTCTCCTGGGCATATATCCAGAAGATGTCCCAACCGGTAAGAAGGACACATGCTCCACTATGTTCATAGCAGCCTTATTTATAATAGCCAGAAGCTGGAAAGAACCCAGATGAACCCAGAGGAATGGATATAGAAATTATGGTACATTTACACAATGGAGTACTACTCAGCTCTTAAAAAGAATGAATTTATGAAATTCCTAGCCAAATGGATGGACCTGGAGGGCATCATCTTGAGTGAGGTAACACAATCACAAAGGAACTCACACAATATGTATTCACTGATAAGTGGATATTAGCCCAAAACTTAGGATACCCAAGATATAAGATACAATTTGCTAAACGCATGAAACTCAAGAAGAATGAAGACCAAAGTGTGGACACTGTGCCTCTTCTTAGAATTGGGAACAAAACACCCATGGAAGGAGTTACAGAGACAAAGTTTGGAGCTGTGATGAAAGGATGGACCACCTAGAGACTGTCATATCCAGGGATCCATCCCATAATCAGCTTCCAAACGCTGACACCATTGCATACACTAGCAAGATTTTGCTGAAAGGACCCAGATATAGCTGTCTCTTGTGAAACTATGCTGGGGCCAAACAAACACAGAAGTGGATGCTCACAGTCAGCTAGTGGATGGATCACAGGGCTCCCAATGGAGAAGCTAGAGAAAGTAGCCAAGGAGCTAAAGGGATCTGCAACCCTATAGTTGGAACAACATGATGAACTAACCAGTACCCCGGAACTCTTGTCTCTAGCTGCATATGTATCGAAAGATGGCCTAGTTGGCCATCACTGGAAAGAGAGGCCCATTGGGCTTGCAAACTTTATATGCCCCAATACAGGGGAATGCCAGGGCCAAAAGAATGGGAATGGGTGGGTAGGGAAGTGGGGGGGGGGGGGGGCTATGGGGAACTTTTGGGATAGCATTGGAAATGTAATTGAGGAAAATACGTAATAAAAAAATAATAAATAAATAAAAATACTGTTAAAGCCAGAGCAGCATGCTCTCCTCTTTAATTTCCTCCTCTGAGCATGCTGGATCCTTCTGTGAGGGGCTGTGTACCATTCCCACCTCGGTGTGTGACAGAGGGAGGTACTAAAATATAGTGAACTGTAAATGTAAAATACATGAACATGCAGAAGGATTCCTTCTTTCCTCTTACACAGTAAAACTGTTGGAAGGGACAGAAAAGGCGTGTGAAGATAATAATAATAAAAATAATAATAATAATATAAATAGTCCAATTTCCAATTTTGTAAGGAAGAAAAGTCACAGTTTGGCCAGTTAATTTTATGTTGGAAGAACATTTTTGAATAAGAGAAGGAATGACCTCCCAAATCTTCTCCAAATTTATACATATAGTTAAAAAATATAGAAATATATTTAGTCTATATATGTGAGGTACCATATGTAGCTTATCACATATAGCTGGTTTGGAATAGAGTTCAAAGTTATATCATGGCTTGTTATGAATGAATCTTTTGAGGAAAGCCCCTCTCCTCTTGTTCTTATGACATAGCCTTTGTTAACATTCTGGCGCTGGCTAACAAATTCTCCACCTGTGATCAAAGTTTCACTTGACATTTTATGGTAACATGCTACTAAAGGACTTAAAGTGGACACCATAGAGTTTCCAACTAGCTTTCTCTAGAGGCTGCTACACATTTCCAGGTTAAAGAGTAGCCGTGGCAGAAGACACAGATTTTTATCTGTAGACACAGATTTTTATCTGTAAAGTTTTCCTTTTTACCTAAGACTCCCATCTTACAGTGTTGGTCCAAAGGTCTTTCTAACATTGAAGAAGACAGAGACTAAGTCAATCTCCATAAATAGTTTTCATGTAAAATGGACTTCCTTTCAGTCTTTCCTCGTGTTTATATTAAGCCAATTACCACAAACGAAATAAATTTTACTTTAAGAAAAATAATCCATGTATTTCTAGAGCATTGGATGATTTTTTTTAAAGAATAGTGCATGAGATTCCATATTCAATATCAATTGGATAAATTTAAATGATCTTAGGAATTTCTTTTAACAGAAAATGACTCAAAAGCCCAGCTCTTATATCTAAGCATCCTCATGTGTGAAAATCCAGGTAAGGTGTGCCAGGTCCCTCCAAAGCCCACCAAGCTTAGAGTCTACCTGGCTGTGTTGTCAGCGAATGATCCTTTTGTGAGAAGACACACATGGTATCAAATCACAGAATCACAAGAACAGCACTCTGCCTCAGTCTGCCCTCAGCTCAGTCAGGAAACGTGTGGAAAACTAAATTTTAAAATAATAACAATAAACAAACAGGATTTTAGACCCAGAGTGTTCACTTTTCCAACTCTTCAGATTTCTGAAGTCATTCTTTGTTCTCTCCAAGCTACCTGCAAACCTGTTCTCAAAGACAAGATTTGTCACCTGTTAGAAAAGATGTTATTTGATAGCACATACTTTGCTGGGCTGGGTTATTTTAAAAATATATATAATAATTCCATTGTATGCTATCCTTATCAGCACAGGAGAGACTCTTTTCTTACAGCAAGTACTTCTGGTTTGAAATCTTAGAACTGCAAAGTACACCCTTAATGCTTCCAGCTACCAGATGCTAGAGCCTGCCTTACCTGCCCAGGCATGTTGTCTGAATTGAGGTCACAGTTTGGCAAATAACATTCCACACATTTTTCTCTCCTACTGAATTAAAAGGGGCAGCTTGAGTTTCTCTGAATGCCATTGGTTAAGAAGTCTGACTCAGACACCAAGAGAGCTCTCCAGAGCCAGAATGGAGTGACTCACTACTCACATGACTGGTGGGAGGTAGGAAGCCATCTCTCCTACCATTCTGTACCCTGGCCACATTAGCCAGCATGAGTCAACACTTGAAACCTGAAGGTGAATGTTCTACTTGACCTTTGATTTTGGGAGAGTGGCATGACTTCAAATGCTGTCTGTTTATTAATTAACAGAGAGGACTGAATTCCACAATCTGGGAAGTAACGTTTGAAACTATTTTTTTTAATTTAATTTTTTTTAACCTATTCACTTTACATCCTGATCACTGCCCACCTCTGATCAGCCCCTTCCACAATCCTTCCACCATCCCCTACTCCTCTAAGTGGATACTGCCCCCCATAACCCCCTACACCTGGCATTTTTAGTCTCTGAAGGGCTAGACACAATCTCTCTCACTGTACCTAGACAAGACAGCCTAGCTAGTAAAACATATCCCACCCACTGACAGGCAACAGCTTTTGGGAGAGCCCCTGCTCCAGTTGCTACACATGTGCAAGAAGGCCTAGGTTCAGCCTATGTATGCTCTCTGGTTGGTAGTTCAGTCTCTGGGAACCCCAAAGCCCAGGTTAGTTGACTCTGTCAGTCTTCCTGTGAATACCCCTTGGGGCCCACAATCCTTTCTACTTGAAACCAAAATTTTAACAGAGGAAAACTTTCCTAATTCTCTTATATAGCCTGACTTGTTTGAGTTTTTCTTTACTTTGGATGAGATTAAGATATGTTATGGCTTGAGGTTTTGGTTTTTTTTCCTTGTTCTTTCCCAAGACTTACTGGCCATTTGAAAGTCATTTTTTTTTCTTTATCAGGCACATATTTAGAAAAATCATTAAATAATTACTAATGGAAAGTCTATTTCACACTTGTGAAGCGATTCCTTTGAAAGCTATTGTGCTGTAAATCATTTCAAACCTGTGATAACCAGAATCTAAAAAGAATGACTGTGTGAGGAGCTCACCTAGGTACTGTCTTTCTCAAGAAAATAAATGATAATATCATTCTTTCATATACAGATGTTTGACTTACATGGAAGATTCTCCTATTAAGACTATTATGAGTTCAAAGATGCAAGTAACACTTCAACCATGCATTCTTAGGAAAGCAACACAGTTCATGGTGGAATATTAATAGCTTACCCTCAGGATAGCATGGCTGACTGTAGCTCACTGCTATTGTCCAAGACAAGGGTATCAAAGAATATATTACAAGCCCAGGAAAAGGTCAAAATTCAAAGTATAATTTCCCTGAATGACTAATCCCTTTAGCATGACCATAAAGCACAAAACCTTAAGTTGAACCATATGTTGAACCATTAATACCATAGGAATGAGCAAAACTGAAGGAAATAGGTAGAGAAATGTTAGGATAAATTATGTTATTAGAAGGAAAATAGAACTGGTTGAAAACTGTTGAAGGTGGGTAAGCACTGCCCTCATGAAACCATCAGCATGTCTGGGGTCCAGGATGAGTTAGTTTATGTCATAAGAATCAATAGCAAATGAGTTTATTCTTACTTCCTAAATTGTATGCAAGTATTTTTGCCTCCAACAGTCATCCCCAAAAGACGACCGAATAAGAAAACTGTCATTTAAACCCAAAATGATTTCGTCATTGGCATCCCACCCAACCTCCTTTCAAAGCCACGCTTAATCCTGCTTCTTGACATGTGCATTTAAGTTCTCCTGGAATCACTTATGAAGATGTTGTGTAATTCAGTTTGGTAAAAAGGATGTTTAGTTATTTATGTAAAACATGATTGACATTTTATTGTAAGACCTTGTTCTTTTGCTAGAGTTCCACACTTTCCATGCTTTCAGGAGGGAATGCTTTTCAAGGCTGTCCTTAAATAGGTTTTTTTGTTGTTGTTGTTGCTTCCTTTTAGCATAATTGTTACACTTGTTGCTACATTTAACATGTACCCAAACAAATGGGATTAGCAACTTTCTCGATGGTGTTCTTTTCAGTGATGGCCATTCACTAACATCTTTCTTTAGTTAACTAGTATTTAACTGGTGACTAAATATCCAGTTAAAATAATTCTGATAGGCTCATAATGCCATCTAGTGGACAATCTTTAAAATACCACCCCCTGCCCCCCACCCCCAGCCATTTTAATTTTCTAACCATCAATACGGTCTTTAATGTCTTTAATCTGGACAATGGCTTCGTTTAGAAGGATGGGTTAGGACCCCTAAACTCTCTGACAAGTCTATGTAGCATTTCTAACATTGATACCATCCTAAGGGAAAGAAACACACAGCATCAAGTACTTCTGGTTCCTCATCTGTTCAATGGTGTCACCAATGCTGTTAGAATCCAGGATATCTGTACAAAGTAGGAATCCAGGGTGCAATGTTCGTGTTTGTTGGTTCTCTGATCACCATGGTTTTACATAGAAGTCTTTTATAGCTACTTTGTGATGGTAGAGAAGTGCCCTCATGCTCTCTATGGAAGAATTAAGGTTAATGAGAACACAATGGCTCTGTCAGCCAAGTACCCGCAGAATGCCCAAACTCAGCCATGGTTTCTCAAAGCTAAAAGTCCTGGCCTTGGCTGTCCACAGACTGGTAGTGATACCTCGTGAGAAAGGAGAGCTTCTCTCAAAGACACAGATGACGGAACATACGCTCACATGTTAATGTGACACACAACTTCAGCAAACATGGAAGTAAAGATGTATGTGTATCTCACAGATGCTAGGAAACACGTCCTAAAATTCAACACTTGTTTTCTGAGTAGGCAGCAATGTGATGACGTCATAACATAAGCATGTAGACAAGAACAGTGCCGTAATTATAAGGCCCTGTGATGTCATCAAATAACTTCTGGTAAGATGGACCACATTTCTGCCATTATCACCATTAATTCAGCCCATGTACCTGCATTCTGATATGATATAGATTTACTGTGCTGGACAGATGGTGAAATGGTTAAGAATGCTTGCTGTACTGCATAAGACATAGAATTGGATCACAACATCCAAGTCAAGTGATTGTCCAGCACCAGGGCATCCCAGGCCTTTCCTGACCTCCACAAGCACTTAGATCTGTGCCCACTCATACACACACACACACACACACACACACACACACACACAAGAATATAAGAAAATAGATCTAAAGAACACATAGACGTAATAGACATAATGATTATTGGACAAAAGTAACCTGAAAAACCTGTAAACATTAAGAGCTTATACAGTAGATAGAAATATATAAATATATATGTATGTGTGTATATATATATATGAATAATGCTCTATGAAGTAGAAAAAAGAAAAAGTAATTAGAACAAGCTAAAAATATTTACAAATAAAGCAAATCAGAAATACACAGGTTTTATGAGTAAGAGTTGAATTTTATTGAATGGCTCTTATGATCTATTAAGATGACTATCATATACATATACATATATATATATGTGTATGTGTGTGTGTGTGTGTGTATGCCTGTTACCTAAGCACATGCAATTTTAAAGTTAAATGTTATGAAAACTAAAAATGAGTCAGAAATATTTCCAACAATATATTTGAAATGCTCTCTTAAATAATCCTTCATTTACATGCCAAACTTGGTTCAATTTCTTTGTTGCTTCTTAATTGATATTCTCATTATTCAGGACATGTGTCTCACCTAGAATAATACATAAATTATGGTTATTACCTTATTAAATTTTAAATTATTTTCTGCTCTTTTGTGAGACCTAGAGACATGAGAATATGAACTCTGTTTTTCTAAGCAAGTTCATGTTTTAGAAAGCAATATGCTTAATAAATACTAATTAGCAAGGGGACAATTGAGGCAGATCCTCCAGTAATCATCCCCTCACCGAAACCCAGATCTAAGCAGCTAATTGGCCACCAAATGACCAAGTAGGGAACACATTGCCTGGGTTCAATGAGTACAGCAAAGAAGGAAACTGCATCAAAGAAGGAGTTGTCCATGTTATCCTTTTTCCAGCTATAAGCAATATGATGTGATGGAAGATGTCTCCTGCTTTAGGGATAAAAAAGGAATTAAATCTAGACCTTACACTTGAAATTCCAGGGTCTGGCCTGTTACAGTGAGTGCCATGCAGAGACCCATGTCCCCTGTCACTTGTACAGTGACTATGAACAAAGCCTCTGGAACCTGATTAGGCAGATATCCTGGGGACTGTTTCTGGGACCCTTTCCCTCAGGCAGCAGAGGAAACAAAATTCCTTCTACTGGGGAACAGGGGAGGATAACTGACACATGGGCTTTGCCTTGAAGGTCAGAGCCAACCCTGATGACTTGTGATCTGGTACTAGCTATGAACTAAAGGCCTAACAGACAAAACTTCCAGATCTTTCCAATATTATATATAAAGACCTAAGGTATCAGTGGAGTTAACTCATGGCCTATATCACTTTCAGTATTAGAGTTGGCTGGAGGGATCGGTGGATTGCACAGATCCCTTCATCTGTAAGAGTCAGGTGAAACCCAGAATAACCAAGGAAGTGTCTCTATACCCAGCGTCAGGAAATATAACCATTCATCATCAAGCTTACACTTATATATGGAGACTCTGGCTCTGAGCAGGCAGCAGTATTCTAGGAGGAGAGACCCAGGCTCACATCACTGCCAACTAAAACTGAAGTGCCAGCCTCAGGGCTTAATACACCATCTGTAGTACTGAAGTGGCAAAAGTGACTTGTTCATAACTTCTGGAACACAAGCAAAAAAAAAAAAACAAAAACAAAAAAAAAGAAGCTAGATTTTGCATAGTACAATATGTAATCCTGGAATGTTCAGATGGCATCATGAAATAGGCATCAAGAGTTTTCATATAATCTAATAATCAAAATAAGGTAATACTAGAAGTTGATCATATAGCAATGAGCATGGGTGAGTTTTCAGTGATGTGTTGGGTTAAGCTCTTTACAACAACACTCAGTTCTTCTTGAGTTTCATGTGTTTCGCAAATTGCATCTTATATCTTGAGTATTCTAAGTTTCTGGGCTAATATCCACTTATCAATGAGTACATATCATGTGAGTTCTTTTGTTATTGGGTTACCTCACTCAGGATGATGCCCTCCAGGTCCATCCATTTGCCTAGGAATTTCATAAATTCATTCTTTTTAATAGCTGAGTAGTACTCCATTGTGTAAATGGACCACATTTTCTGTATCCATTCCTCTGTTGAGGGACATCTGGGTTCTTTCCAGCTTCTGGCTATTATAAATGAGGCTGCTATGAACATAGTGGAGCATGTGTCCTTCTTACCAGTTGGAACATCTTCTGGATATATGCCCAGGAGAGGTACTGCTGGATCCTCCGGTAGTACTATGTCCAATTTTCTGAGGAACCGCCAGACTGATTTCCAGAGTGGTTGTACCAGTCTGCAATCCCACCAACAATGGAGGAGTGTTACTCTTTCTCCACATCCTCGCCAGCATCTGCTGTCACCTGAATTTTTGATCTTAGCCATTCTGACTGGTTTGAGGTGGAATCTCAGGGTTGTTTTGATTTGAATTTCCCTGATGATTAAGGATGCTGAACTCAGAAGAACTAAGACCAAAGAGTGGATACTTTGCCCCTTCTTAGAATTGGGAACAAAACACCCATGGAAGGAGTTACAGAAACAAAGTTTGGAGCAGAGACAAAAGGATGGACCATCTAGAGACTGCCATACCCAGGGATCCATCCCATAATCAGCCACCAAACGCTGAAACCATTGCATACACTAGCAAGATTTTGCTGAAAGGTCCCTGATATAGCTGTCTCTTGTGAGACTATGCTGGGGCCTAGCAAACACAGAAGTGGATGCTCACATTCAGTTATTGGATGGATCACAGGGCCCCCAATGGAGGAGCTAGAGAAAGTACTCAAGGAGCTGGTGGGATCTGCAACCCTATAGGTGGAACAACAATATGAACTAACCAGTACCCCCCGGAGCTTGTGTCTCTAGCTGCATATTTATCAGAAGATAGCCTAGTCGGCCATCAGTGGAAAGAGAGGCCCATTGGTCGTACAAACTTTTTATGCCTCAATACAGGGGAACGCCAGGGCCAAAAAGTGGGAGTGGGTGGGTATGAGAGTGGGTGGGAGGTTGTGGGGGACTTTTGGGATAGCATTGGAAATGTAAATGAAATAAATACCTAATTTAAAAAAAAAAGAACACCTAGGAAGCTTTGAGAAAAACACAGAATGACTCAGGAGTCTCACAAAAACTTAGGAGCTGAAACAGAGAAACAAAAATCTATGAGCTAGAAAATATACTAAGTGAAATTTTGAATGTAATAGAGAGTATCAATAGTAGAATAAAGAAATAGAATTAATAAGCTCCACGAGAAACTCTTAAAATTTTTCTTGATACAAAGAGCTATCAGTCTGTTTCATATATTTCAAAGAAGATACTACCTTAGAGCCACAAAAGGATCAAAAGTCACCACCCAGATTCAACCAACAGACCCCATAATATATAATCAAGTCCCAAATGTAGGAAGTAAAGGATAGGCTCTAAGAGAAAAGGCTTCAAGGGAAATGATTAGTTCAGTGTGGAAAGGTGGCTTTCCCCCCAAGTATGATGGCATAAGGTCAATCTCAGGTCCCACGGGCTAAAAGGAAAGACCTGACCTCTCAAAGGTATTCTCTGACTTCTGCATTCATACACACAGATAACTAAGTACACTAGAAAGAAAAAAAGAACAAGAAAGAAGGAACAAGCAACAGCTACTGCGTGAAAACGACTTTCCTTACCATAGAGTAATTTGCAGTAATGTTACATGTTAGGAGAAAGTAGCATGGAAATTTTCTAGTATGAAAGAAATGGGAAAGGGACAACCAACAATGCTATAGCTAATATTGGAGAGACAAAGACATTCCCAGGCAAACATGAGAGACTATTTTTCTACTAGACTCAAACCACTAGAAATTCTAAAGGTAATTCTTCAAACAGAAAGCGATGCATAGGGAAAACAGAAGCAACCCCATTTTAAAAATAACAGAATTCAAAATGACCTATCATAAATGCATAAACCACTCATATCTTTACTATGAAGACCAAAATTAAAATAACAATAGTATATGCATTAATAAATAATCTCATATAATATGTAAGATGGCTTGTCAGACATTTTATATGTGGGGCAGAGGATAAGGTTGGTATCAGAGGACTGGTTGTCATGAGCAAGTCCCTGGGTTCAGTTTCCACCACACAAGAAGAAAACATAAAAATGTAGGAATAAATGAAGTACAAATATAAAATATTCTCGTTAGTACTTTTCTCCTGCATTTTCTTTGTTCTGATCAGTACAATATCATGGTGCTCAAATTTAAGGATTGCTTTCTAGAAGCTAGAGGCCATGAAACACACCAGTGACTCATTGCAATGAACATTCACAAGCAAAGCTGTGTGGACAAAAGAGTATATACTGTGGGGCACACTGTGACACACCACAGCTTTCCCAACAATTCTTTTATTCTATCTTATTTTATTTGGGGGAAGAGGTTACAAGCATAGAGGGCAGATACAAAGGGACAGGGAGATGGGTGGGATTAGAGTACATGATGTGAAACTCACAAAGAACTGATACATGTTTTTAAGAGAGAAAAAATAGCTTCCTATAATCAAAATTGTTCTTTTAATTTTCATAAGTACAGGGAAAAAATCATAGTAGATGAACTAAAAATAACGAACAAGGAACCTTAATACTGTGAGAGTAGGAAAAGTTAGTATATGTTAGTGTATGTTACATGTTAGTATAGTTGTATGAAATTACAAAATAAATTATGAAGTACTGTGATTCCTTATCTAATGATAGTCACTTTAGATGCAAATAGATTAAGTTCTCATATTAATATATACAAAGAGATGAATGGATAAAATTAGAATACCCAACTACATATTGCTTACAAGAAACTCACTTCTAAGGAAATGTATAGGCTGAGAATAATCATCCCAGGTGAGGTAGCCCAACCACAAAAAAACACACATGGTATGTACTCCCTGATAAGTAGATATTAGCCCAGAAGCTCAGAATTCCCAAGATACAATTCATAGACCACATGAAGCTCAAGAAGAAGGAAGACCACAGTGTGGATACTTCAGTCCTTCTTAAAAAAGGGATCAAAATACCCATGGGAGGAGAGATACTGAGACAATGTTTGGAGCAGAAACTGAAGGAAAGGCCATCCAGAGACTGCCCCACCTGGGGATACATCCCATATACAGTTACCAAACCCAGATACTATTGTGGATGCCAACAAGTACTTGCTGACAAGAGCCTGATATAGCTGTCCCCTGAAAGGTTCTGCCAGTGACTGACAAATACAGATGAATGCACACAGCCATCCAATGGACTGAGCACAGGGTCTCCAATGGAAGAGCTAGAGAAAGGACCCAAGCAGATGAAGTGGTTTGCAGCTCCATAGGAGGAACAACAATATGAACCAACCAGTACCCCCAGAGCTCCCAGGGACTAAACCACCAACCAAAGAGTACACATGGAGGGACCCATGGCTCCAGCTGCATATGTAATAGAGGATGGCCTTGTGGTACATCAATGAAAGGAGAGGCCCTTGGTCCTTTGAAGGGCCCCAGTGTAGGAGAATTCCAGGACAGGGAAGCAGGAGTGGATGGGTTAGTGAGCAGGGGGAGGAGGGATGGGAAAGGGTTTTTTGGAAGGGGAAATGAGGAAAGGGGATAAAATTTTAAATGTAAATTAAAAAAACATCTAATTAAAAAAAAAAGATATTCACTTCTAAGGAAATTTATAGGCTGAGAATAATGCATGAAATAGGGTACTCCACACAATTTAGTCCAATAAGAGCAGGGATAGCATAAATAAATATAAGTGTATATAGTTCTATAAACATATATGATACCTTTACATATATCTATATGAAACAAATATACTTGTATATAAATGTAATTCTATATAAATACATTTCTATATAATTCTATTAAATGGACTTTAAATCTAAAGCACTAAAATGAGACAAAGAAGGTCACAACATAAGGATGAAAGGAAAGGATGTTCCTCTTGCAACATAAGCAAGAGGAAACAGTCATCTTATAAACACCCAGGATGATGGCACACAAATATATAAAAACAAACACTTACAGAGAGCTAGACTCTCATATAGTCATAGTAGAGGCATCACAACTCCATCATTTAGCAGTGTACAACACATCCACACAGAAAGTCAAAGATAATTGTGGCCTCCATCAAATGGACCTTACAGACATCTACAGTATATTACATCCAACAGCAGTTAACTACACATGCCTCTGAAAATCACATTCTCTATGATAGATTGTATGATAGGCCACAAAAAAAAGACTTCATTTTAAAAACATGAAATCATACCCAATATCTTTTTGCAGCACAATGCCATAAAACTAGAAATCGACACACACACACACACACACAAAAATCATCCAGCAAAATTGCAGGATCTCATAGTCAATACCAGCACTGTATGAGAACAGGGGGAGATATCTGAAATCAAGAAAACAGTCTCAGTTACAGCCACTACAAAGTATGTAGGAATACATTTAATCGAAGTCATCGGCAAAGATCTCTACCATGTAAGGTACGGAGCGAGACACTGACAGAATGAACTGAAGCGAGCACACACAGGAATCAGTAGTTCTAAAATTCCCATGCTCTACAAAGCAATGTGCAGACTCAAAGCAATCATTCTCAGAATCCTTATGACATTCACGGAACCAGAAAGAAAACAAAAAACAAAAAACCTAAGAACTGTATGAAAGCATTTAAAATGCAAACACCTGGACAAATATCCAAAGATCCAAAGATTCAGATTTCAAGAATAAGAACTAAAGGCAGTGAGTGTCTGGAATCCCAGTGTTAAGAGGTGGAGCTAGGGTCATCTAAGGCTCTAGCCAGCCTGAGCTACAGAAGCAAAACTCTTTTTAAGATTTGAATATCAAGGCTTCTTTCCTTCAATTCTGCAAGTTTTAGTTATTTCAAGTCATCACCTTTCTGCTCGGTCTTTCATGCTGACTGCTGTCCAAATGCCTGTAAGCTTTCCAAACTACAAGGTTCCTGAGCATAGACCGGGATACCAGGATTATTACCCTCCCCATTTGTGTCCTGTGGCAACTACCTTTCTATTCCACATGGAGGACTGCTTTGACCATGACTCTACACCACCTTTGCATACAGACCCATCAATAAATCTATCACAGTAGAGGCTAGTTCTTGAGTCAGAGGTTAAATCGATTCAACCAGTGATATGGGTTTGATGAATAAATGAATTGGAATACGGAACCTAATCTGAGGGTTTAAAACATTTTCCCATTGCTTCTAGACCTCATAGTCCCTCTTTCATCCAAGGAAACTCACATTTCTCACCTTCAAACAGCAATTAAAGTCTTAACATGGGATCAGATAGAAGAAATGTCTCCCTGAAGTAGGAGAATAAAAGTATATGAGAAAGGTGAGTACATGGGATAGAAATCAGTCAAGATGGCCTCTCAGCATGGATAAAGAGGAGGAGGGGGAGGGGAGGAGGAGGAGAAGGGGGAGGGAGAGGGGGGGAGAGAGGGAGAGGGAAAGAATATAAGCAATAGAAATTCTAGCTATTGAAGAAACCAAGATCTGAGTGACTCAGTGTTGTTCTCTGTCTACCTTCCCAAACAGAGGACACATAAGGACAAGGCTAGACCTCCATGGCTTCAGGATAATGAAGAAACCCATGTGTAGAAATGCTTTGGGGGAAAAATACTCTCGAGGAAGCTCCACCCATGCTTTTGTTGCAGACCCTGAGAGGTTTTGAGACAATGGAATGATTTCCTGAGAGGTTAAAAGGCATGAATCTCAGGAACCCATCTGTGGCCATAAACCTTGCAACTAAGGGTCAGATGGAGCTGAGGTCAATTCACATAGGACATGGGTGCTGATAGCACCCTAGAAGAAGGTGGCTATGGTCCCCAGTAGTGAAATGGAGACAACCAAGAAAGTGTCAGGCGAAAGCAGGAGTAAAATAAGACTTCATCTGCCCAAAATTCAGGGCAGTTTAGGTCCATTAGAGAGAAATGAAAGTACATATACTACATGGATGAGATTCATACTCAGTATTTTTATATGTCAATGAATATGCCAATCTAGACTGGGTCTGTCAAACCAACTGGCCAAAAGTCACAGCTCCAGTGTTGCCTTATTTAAGTGCCTGGCCATTTCATAGTAAGGAGAAACAGTGCAATACAGAGCTTAAGAGTTAATACCCTGTAGGACTGCCTGAAGGTGATGCAGGGTAGGGCCCACGCGTGAAAGTACCCACACGACCCACTGAAAAAAGCAGGGAACAACCCAGGAATGGTGAATGCAAGTTCAAGTGCACAGGTTCAGGGATACAAATCGAGTATGGCAGAGGAGGGGCCAAGCCAGGTGTGAGCCAGTTGGGTGACACACACCCCAAAGGTGCAGTAGTGAGCTAGGTCAGGCTGCAAGGTAGCACAGGGCTATGGATCTCAGGGTTCTGCCAGGGCACAAAGATCTTAATGAGAAATTTTCTGCAAATAGCATCCCCAAGAGTGGAAGGCTCCACTGGTACATTGACAAAGATAATTAGAACTAACCTCCACAGAAAAGAGAGATGCCATGAAGAAAAACCTCACACAAACAACAGGTATGCAAGTTCCATGGCAGAACTAAATTAACATCGAAACCAAGATATGTCGCCTTCCCAAACTACCAATCTCCTAGTAACAGCATCAACAAGTGTACTGTGGATAAAGTTCCAAAGAAATACACCCAAAGAACTCAGAGAGAAAAAAAGAATATATTCCAACAGAAAATAATTAGCTGTATAGAAAAAGAACATCAATATTAGATATGAAAATGGAATTTAATAAAGAGACAAAAGTACTGATGGAGAGCCAAAGTAAAATGATGGAAATAAAAATTTTAATAAGCTAAATATAAAGCTCTGTAGAGAAGTTGGCCAACAGAGTGGATTGTGTAGCAATATTGGGACATGAAGATGAGGTAGAGGAAGTGGACCAGTCAGTCCAATCACTGCTAAATTTATTAAGATGTATGACTAGAATCTGGAGGACTTCTGGAATTACATGCACAGCAAGATACCACTGGAGACCTTAAGCTTAAATTCTCTCTCTCTCTCTCTCTCTCTCTCTGTCTCTCTCTCTCTCTCTCTCTCTCTCTCTCTCTCTCTCTCTCTCTCTCTCTCTCTCTCTCACACACACACACACACACACACACACACACACTTGCAGCAGACAATGTGACATAGAGTGAGATGCAGAAAACCTGGAGCTACCATATATTAATGATAGCGCAGAATGGTGTAGACTCTTTGAAAACCAAACTGAGAGAAGACCTCATATAGTCCAAAGTTCACTTCTAGACATTTTCCAAAAGAAATGAAAGTGTATTTCTATTAAAAGAAGCATATCTCAAAATATGGAGCAGCCCAGATGGCTATCATTCAGTGACTGACATACCAATACTGTACAATTTAACTCATCAGTCAAAAAGAAAAAAAAGATACAATATCACTGATACGTGTACCAGCTTAGATGCAGCTCACAGGTAACTAATGCAGACACATAAAGCCACAAGCTATATGGAACCCATAGAGAACATTCTAGAATAGGCAAAACTACAGATGGAATGGAGGTCACCACAGTCAGAACTCTGGTAAAAGGGAAGAAATTGACCGCAAAGGGGTACAAGTGAACATTTTAGATTTTTTGAGACAGTATTTCATACTGGCATGAAATTCACTACATATCCCAGGCTATTCTCATACTCATGGCAATCCTCCTGCTTCAACTTCCTAAGTATTAGGATTAAAGGTGTGAACCATGAATTCAACATAATTCTGTTTTCTACTCATGACATTCAGATGTCACATTTATTTGGTGGCAGGGGAAGAGAGCTGTACACACGCATTCCTCTGCTGGAGAAAGTGTGTCACAGTTCGAGGATGAAATATCCCCTTACACGCCCATGCATCAAAGGCTTGGTTCTCATCTAGCAGTGGGATTTGGAGAACTACTAGAAGCTTTAAGAGAGGGGTTGGTTGTAATAAACAGATCCCTGGGGTGTGCTTTTGAAGGATTTGAAGGCCATAATTGGTCCCCTCCTGTCTCTCTGCTTTCTGATTTCCATAAGCTGACTGACTCTGCTCACCTATGTTCTTATCTTATGGTGGAATGAAACCATCAACCAAGAGAATTCCTTCCTTTCCCTTCAGATACAACTCTGGTAGTTTGTCACAATGACAGAAAAGATGGTAAGTACAAGGTGCTTCTGAGAAATACTTTGCAAAGCACTGCCATAGTAAAACAGTTAATCTCCTGCAAGTGTTCAGTATTCCCTGTGTGTCAAAGGCTTCCGGGTGTAGATGTCCAGAGGTGCGATGGATCTGTTTACTTTCTTTAAAGTTCCTGTTAAGGCAATTGCTCCATTGGACTTCCAGTAGTTGAAGTCTTATGGAATTTCTTCAGGTTTTTGGTTGGAGCCATTTTTATGAAGATGAAAGTTTACTACAGATCTATTTTTAGTATTTCCCTTCATCATTCTTATTTTAGGACAAAATGGCAGAAAATCTAAAAGTTAGCATATACAAAGTCATAGTCCTAGGTTACCAAGTAGCAGAGTTAAGAATAGAAAACAGGACTCTATGCGCTCAGAAGGAATGAGATTGTCACCAACTTGTTACTGGGCCAGTGTGGAAGTCTTAAGTTCTAGTCTCAGACATACAATTGGGTGGCTATTATTAGGGCAAGGATTTGCTATGGTTAAGCCTTAGTATGCCCCTATGGTATGTGATATGAGGAGGTCTTGAACTATGTCATAGGCTTTCAAACTCTAAACCATTTCCTGGTTGCCTACTGGGAATGGAAGTGAGGATGGGTGCCTAGTCCCTCTATACCCAGTCAACCACAGCAGTCTGTCTTCTACTTGTATGTACTGTACAGAGGCCATAGGGGTATTTTCACTAGTTATATATACACAGTTATATCTATGCCATGCATTTATGAATGCATGTTTTACATATATAATGCTAATATATTAGAACATTAACTCCCATAAAGGAATATTTTCCTGCTCGATTTATTGTTAGATTCAAAACTTTTGGGCATTTAGGACGACCTATAGGCAATAATAACTCAAATCACTAAAGTAATCCAACAATGCAATGCAACACTTGTTATAAGAGGAAGAGTTATATTAGGATATTCACTGTTGGAAAGAATTGATGTTTAATCTCCATACATACATCACTAGAACGTCTGCAGAGGTGATTTGGAGTTGTCAAAAGCAACTCCCTCCAGGCTTTCTCTTACTTAAGGGAAGCAATCAGTCACACCTCTCAGCAGGCTCCACATCTCTGTTTCCTTCAGCTGTCTTCAGCCTCACAGACTGTGTGGGAAGAATGCAGTGGAAGGGCACAGGACTCCCTCCTGCATAGAAAGGAGTGAGGCCTATCAGGTCTGCTTTGGAAGAGCTAGACAACCAACAGAGCTTCTCTGGGAGTTTTAAGCTTACTTTATAAGCTGTTTTCTCCTTTGAAAATATCAATAATGTGTGTGTGTGTGTGTGTGTGTGTGTGTGTGTGTGTGTTTGTGTGTGTGTACAATGTATGGGTGTATGTGTGCACATGAATCCATCCACATGTGTGAATGTGAGCATACATGTGCCCTGGGGTGTGTGTGTGTGTGTGTGTATGGTATCGGTCTAACCTACCTTGTTGAGGCAGGGTTTGTAATCCTTGTACTGCATATGTCAGTGCACTTTGGGGAGCCTCCTGCCCCTACCTCTCTTCTTGCTGTAGGCATGTTGGGATTACATAGTCTAGTACTCTCACCCTACGCTTTGCAAGGGCTCTGATGTTCAGTCACAGGTCTACATACATGTGTGACAACATATTTACCCACAGAACCATCTCCCTCAGAACTCTTTTTATATGCTAGTCAATCACTTGTTTTTTCGATTAGATTTTAATCAGTTTTCAACTCTGAAAGCAACTTTCTCTATATATTAAGCAAAATGCTAATCTTCTAAACAAAAGTGTTTATTCCTCCCTAATTTCATCCATGACTAATTAAAATAGGCGCGACTTCCCATACTGGGAACACTTTCATCTAATATGTAGATGTATGCTCAGTTTCTGGAATCTCTTTTCTCCTTCACTAATGGCATTTTATATGCCAGCCAATTCACATTAATATAAAAAAAATGGATGAATTCCTACTTCTCAGAGAAAGTAAAATCTGTCTGTTTAATTAAACATTTAGTTAAATCATTTCAGTTGCTTAGAGGCAATATAAAAAAACAAATTTCTGAACTGAAGGGATAACTAATGATTAATATTATAAGTATAATCTGGAAGTCTTGGACACTATCTTAAAGAGGAGAACTTACACAAAGCACTTTGCAAAGACGTAGACAAATGCTCTAAGGTATGCTCATAGAAACAAACACACCACTCTAACAAAATATACTACCAGCCAATGACTAGGACATTCTGATGTCATTTCATCAATCATTAATATTTAAATGATCTTGCTCAGATACAAAGTTTAACTTAGAGGTGCTTGGGAGAGATCGCCTATCTGGACTTGATCCACTGATGGAGCTCACTGGACCAAATCCCAGTTGTTACAGCTGATTGTGCAGTTGGGAAGATTAAGCACCAGACAGACAACTTTCAAGGTCACCCAGCAATTATTCAGAGAAGCAAGACTATCCAAATAATTCTGCGAATGAGTAAGATGAGCTTTGTGTGTCTTAGGGAACTGAAAGCTGAACAACTCAAGTCATTTCTGTGCACTGGAGTTTCCTGTTGGAAATAAAGGCTACAGCTGAATTATGCCCCACCCCCAGCATTGTTGCAAATGTGGTTTACAAACACAGTGGTGTCAGGAGCACAATGCTAATGCTTTCGGGGGGGAGGGGTGGGGGGCAGGGGTGTCTAAATGGAAGCTGCCACTAAGGACTTGTGCCCAAAGCCAGAGTGTCACCATTGCCCTGTCAGGGAGCACTTTACCTCTTACCGAGATTAAAATGGCTGATATAGATATCCCCTTGGTCCCTTGAATTGCCTTAAAAACAGGAAATTGGTTCTCACAAATCAATACTGAGTCTAGTTCTAACTATAACTTTAACAGCTGCTTCATCTGTCTTAAAGAGGACTGGCTGCACCACTGAAATCTGAGCATATTCCGTGTGACTGACAGTTTTTCTCCCTGAAGCTACAACCAAGCCTATTGGATAAAGGTTAATTGCTAACTGTGGAGTGCTAATGATACCACATTGATGAAATTACAGGATCTCTGATAGAGAAAACTCTCCTAACCGGCTGAGAGCTAGAGGGGAGTTCTAAATAACAGTTATTGATTTGTTTCTCTGAAGGCCACTAAGTAGCACGCACTACTCCATAGACTAGAAATTATCCACAGGGCTTCCATTCATTTATAATTCATTTCTTAGCCTCCAAGTTCCTACCTGCCAATACCCAATTATAGCTTTAATAATGATGTGCCTCAAAAACACATAGTTTATGTGTTAGGGAAAGAAATAGTGCCAATTATTCTTTCTTACTCTTATATTGAGCTGGGTTTCATCTGTTGGGTATGTTATATACCATAATAGCCAGGCAGTAGCTCCTAAATGATCAAAACAGTGGTAGGTGAGACATATTTTACAACAAATTCAGAAAAATGCCTCCTGGGTCTTTATTCCCAGACTAAATTTCCCTCTTACCCAAATGTGACCATAGATATTATGACCATGATGTCTCCCACAGAGCAATAGATGCTTCTCCCATAGCTGGAACCCCTTCCAATACCATTTCCATCATTATTAGCATGGACTGAGTACCTCCGACCATACTGTTCAGTTTTGCACACGTGTTCTTTAATTAAATCCACCCAGAGGACTTGGTATTATTTTCTTCTCTTGATAGCTGAAGAAACTAGAAGTCAGAAAAATGGATGCACTCCCTGGAGCTCAGAGGTGAGAATGTCATAGTTTGAACTGGACTTCAGCATCTGTGTAGGTTCCCCAGGGACACAGGGTCAGGGAGACAAGGAAAAAAATCCTTTTCTGATTTCTCAAATTCTTCATGGGAGTAACCAGAGGTTCTTAGACTAACAGATTTGGATTCTGTGAAACACTTAGGCAACCTGAACAATACCTAGCAAAGCTTCTGTGTAGTTTGAGTATTTATTTTACAAACTTCTGCCCCACAAATGAAGCCCATGCTCAATCACCAATGTGGTCAAAACAACGAACTACAAGTGAAAAACTTTAACCACTCTGAAACATATGTGGGTCTTCTGCAGAAGCAGTCCTCCAGTTCCCTGCAGAGCTGAATGTCTTATCTGTACATTAATCTTGATTCTAACCCTACTGAGTCAGGGAAGATGCCACCAGTTAAGAGCTCAGGTCATACATGCTCCTTCATATCAGACCGCCGATGACAAGTGGGGGTTCTCAGATCACACACAATTTCTATCTGGTGGCTAAAAATCTGGTGGTGTCAACCCACCTCCAGTTCCAATCATTTGCTATAGCACCTTACAAGGCTCAGGAAAACACCTTACACGACATTACTAATTTATTGCAAATTATATAGACAAACAGCCACCTGGAGAAGTCCAGAGGTCAAGGTCTGAAAGGGTCCTGGGCACAAAACCACTGTCCCACAGATGTGAGGCATACCAACTTCCTCAGACATGTTACACTCACCCATTCAAGAACTCCAAACACCTTCATTTAGGGATTATACGGTGGTTCCATGAGGCCAGAACTTTCAACCTGCAATTATAGGCTATTTCCTCCAAGCCTATTCTCCATTCTGTATCAGCTCATTACCATAACTCCCATGTGGTTGAAAATGTTTACCACCAATCTGTAATGTTATTGCTACCCTGTCATGTGACCAGATCCAGGGACAGAAGCCAATTGGTTCATATTATGTCACATTGTGACTTTTGTTTTGTTGTTTTTCATGAGTGTGACAATCATTTCAAAATCTGATATAAACTTAGATCGTATATTACCTGTATGACTTCCCATGTGTTTGACTGAATGCCAAACTGGTAAGTAACAACTTGAGACCAAATGGCCTCGTGTGAGCTTCCAGTTTGAGCACAGAGACTGTCTTCCCAGGCACATAGTGTACAACAGAAAGAGCCTGAGGTGACTGTGTCCTATCCCTGCTTGTAGTCAGAAAGCAGAAGTTAGGCAGTCGATCCCTGTGATCAAAGTTCAGATCCCACACCACTCTGGCCCTCTTTCTTCAGCAAGGTTCTGCAACTTTGCAATATCCCCTGGGGATCAAGTTTTCTGTCAAATGAGCCAACTGAAGATACTTCATATTCATACCACATTACTTAAGATCTTTTAATCAAATAGCGGGCACAGTCGCACAACCCCAAAGTCAAAGAGGAAGAGGCAATTATAAAGCAGGAAAACCAAGATGCTCTGCATAAAGGAAAGTTTAAACTGAACCTTAAGCTACACTCAAACATACATGTACACACACAATATGTATGTATGTATACACACACACACACACACACACACACACAAAGCTGACTTTAAGCAACTCGAGTCTATCCTGTAGTCTAACTTTAATGTGTGAAGCCAGTGTTTTTGAATCAGAGGTGGTCTGTCTGTGGCAATCCGAAAATGAGAATGGGTGGAAAACAAGAGAACAACATTCTTCAGTCACAGCTACTTCCCAACATGGAGCCGTGCCACCACAGAATTGGAAAGCTGGCTATCTAAGTCTGCACACACAACCGTCCAAACATTCTTCTCTAGCGAGCATTGCCTGAGCATCTTCCCAGCTTTTGTTTTTGTTATAGAACTGCTGAAAAGAAACTCACTTCAGCCATCATGAAAACAGACTTCCTATGTGAGGTGGGACCATCATTGTGTGCTCTGGTTCAATGCTGCTGGAGTATATGATAGACACCGAGGTCCCTTAATATGATGACAGAAGAGGGGAAACCACTGGGTGGTTGTTTCTGGACTGTAACTGGTATCTTCTGGGTTTTAATTGACTACCCTTCCAACCTCACCCAGTTTTCCCCATGTTCATTTGTAGTTCAGAATGGACAGCAACAATCACATAATTGTCATAAAACATGGCATTCCTGTTTACCCAGTGTGCACATGTGTGTGTGTGCATGTGTTTTCATGTGTGAGTGTACACACAAGTTCACATCTATCTGTTCATGAATGTGTATGTATGTGTGTGTATAAGTGTATGAGTGTGTGTGTGTGTGTGTGTGTGAGAGAGAGAGAGAGAGAGAGAGAGAGAGAGAGAGAGAGAGAGAGATCTAAGCAGAGGATCTAGGCTATCGAAGACCATGATGTTCTTTTTTACTATGAGGCAATTTTATTTGTTTTTGTATTGCTACTGTATACTCAGTTTCACACACACACACACACATACACACACACACACACACACACACACACACACACTCATACTTTAAATGATCTCTGCCTGCAGAAGCCAAGAGAACTTTCTAGTGGGTTTCCATAGAAAGTATTTCTGAAAACAAAAAATACAACCTAGCTTTGGCAATGGGGGCTATATGTATCCTCCAACTTCTAGCTGGGGTGTCTGTTCCCTGGGGAATGGGGGTCGGCTACAAGTGCCAATTTGATCCCAGGTACCAGTCATTATGGCTCTCAGTTGGATGCTCCATATGCCCTCACTCTGCTCCTTCAGCATGAAATCAGAGTTGTAATGAGAAGAAATCGGAAACCTATTCTCTCCACCCAGTAGTGCGAAAGCCCATTGTGAGCTTTGTCCTTTGCTAATTTATAGACTAATATTCTTCAGCTGGCCTTGGTATTGTTCTCAGTCCACAGCTAAAGAAATCTCTTGGCAGCTGAGAATTATTAGTTCCAAACACTGGGGACACGTATTTCTAGGTAAACTTCCATGTGTTTCCTTTAATGCCCCTGGAAACAGCAAGGTTCTTGTTAGAAGCGCCAAGGCTCGGGCTTTACTTCAGCCCATGTGATCCATGGTCTCTCCTGAGTTCCCTGGGGATTTGAATGCAGCCTCGATTTTTTTTTTTTTTTTGAGAGCTTCTGATCAAGAAGATGGCAAGTGAAGAATTGAGCAAATTCTAATGGTAAGCAGCTACTGGGACACCTTGCTTACTGAGTACCTGCTACACAACCTAGCCTCTTTGCAGAACTTGTGAGAAATTCAGGCTTCTGTGGGCCTCAAGGCACTAAAGCTGGCAAATCAAGAGTGTGCATTTTAACAAGATCCCCTGGTGATTCCTTGCCTGCGAAAATTGAGAGGCCTTTTAGGAGCCTTGAGCCTGAAAAGTTAGGTAATGAAGGACAAGTTCATTTCTCCCCTCTGAGCCTCTTGGGAAATGACTGCCAGCTTCCCCTGCCTTTTCGAAGACAGAGCTTTAGGCAAAAGCCAGCCATGATAGGGAGATTTCAAGTGAGGCCAGGTACCTCAGGGCTGCCCAAGTAGTCCATACATTAAAGGCAACATCTCAAAGCCCTGCTCAAAGAGGAGACAGCCTTGGGGCATCTCAGACAGTAGCTCTGACAGAGGGAACAGTTTGCCTCAGGAAAGGCCATAGAATAACCTCCCCGCCCAGGATCCTGGGGGCTAGGTGAAAGCTGACTTTGCAAAGCTCTACTGCTATGTTTGTTTTTCTTGTTTAATTCACCAATACCCTCAGTGAATGCTGAATTTGAATACCAACTGACAAAGTCATTGGTACAAAGTCATTGGTTGGCAATACTGCTTTTCCAGGCTGGATTCTCCTGTTAAATGAGAAATTCCCTTGATTCTTCAGACAGACCATTATTATTAGGCACCTTAGCCAATGCTGCGTCCCTTTGAACACAGCTGCTTTTCTTGGCTCGTCGAAATCCTAACATCCAAACAGAGTAGAATAGATCCTCTATATCAGCTGGACCAGAACTTAACACAGAATTTGGTACCTGGTTCTTAAACAATGGTTAGACAACTTGTTTGATTCGTTAGCTTCACTGTGAAGAAAATTGTTTACCTTCTCTGGATTCCCCCACTTACTTACAATAATAATAAAATGCAATAATAAAATCTTGAGACGTCTCATCATTTTGAGGGTCTCCAAAATCCTGTGATGTTTTTCATACTTTTTTGACAGGACTGGAGATTGAACCCACATGCTAGGCCTACTCTAACTTCTAACCTGAGCCTATACCCCTAGTCCTCTATGAATGTTAGTCTTATTCTCTTTTAAACGTTGCTGGCCCCTCAGCTCTTCTCCCCCTTGTGATCTACACTAATGACAATATTAAGTTCCATTCCAAAGCTCGTACCTATAGTACCCTCCCAGACTGCCCTTGCACGCATGGCCTCTATCCTTTATCTTCCATCTTCCAGCCAGGCTTCTGTAACGCAACTCCACCTCTGCCCACACACTTACTGACAGTATATTTTGCAAATGAGATCCTTTGGGATACATGATCAGATATTTCCCTCAAGTCTAGACACATTCCAGTGAGCCTATTCCATCCATCATTTATGCATGGCTCTGTCACTTAGTCACCTCTGGTCCTTATGATAAAAGCCTGCTCCTACCCTCTTTTAGATGGAATAGATTAACAAATTGGAGACGTTTCATGCTTTACATTTTGTACCGGTCTGCCATAGGCAAGATTTTATTTTGACTTACATGAAAACCCTGAGAGATCTATAGGGTAGGATGTTTGAACCCATTATGTAAACCCCAGAACAATTCACCCTGATGTCACCAGCTATCAAGAGGTAGATACGGATCAGTATACACCTTCAGGCTCTGACCACCATCCCAGAATGCCTTACAACACAAAAGCCAGAGTCAAGCTCAAAACAGAATGCAAGACATAAGTCAGCCCCTGCTCCTTTTCAAATGCACAAACATATGCATGTACCCTGCTCTCCAAAACATGACTTTCACATTCTCCACAAATGTATGCATATAACCCTGCCTCCGGGGGCTCACAAAACACTACTGTTATGCGTGTATGTGTGTGTGTGTGTGTGTGTAGAGAGAGAGAGGAAGAGAGAAAAAAAGAGGGGAGAGTGAGGAGAAAGAGGAAGAGGAGGAGGAAGAGGGAGAGAAAGAGGGGGTGAGAGGGAGGGAGAGAGGGAGGGAGAGAGAGAGAGAGAGAGAGAGAGAGAGAGAGAGAGAGAGAGAGACTTTCTACATAGATCTGGATCCTGGCTCTCTTGGACCTCACTATATAAGCAAGGCTGGCCTCATAGTCACTGAGATCTGTCTGCTTGTCTACTGAGTGCTACAGTTACAGTCCTGCACTACCATGCCTAGCCAATGCTGACCTCACAATTGGCATCTCTTCGTATCGACTACTCTGTGTTGTTGTAGCAAAACATTTGAACACAGACTCATGCATAATAAAGAATGGAAACAGAAATATTTCTCTCACCACTCCGGAGGCTTGGAAGTCTAATACCAATGCACTGTGCATATGGTTTCTCAGCAAGGGCTTCTTTCTGCCTCATAGCTGATGCCTTGGGGCTGTGGTGTTCTCTCACATGGCAAAGAGACAGGAGGGCAAGCACTAATTATCTGGGCACTAAGAACTACTCCTTTTATAAAGACCTAAATCCCCTTCACCTGCGAGGAGCCTGCATCATCTAAGCACTTCTTAAGGGCCCCACCTCTAAAACTGTTGCTAACACCTAAATTGTGGAAAGTATGCAGCCGAGCCATAGTTTCTAAAATTTGAAACTAATTTCTTCTTCTCTTTCTTAATCATCATCTTGTTGTTGTTGTTGTTGTTGTTGTTGTTGTTGTTGTTGTTCTTCTTCTTCTTCTTCTTCTTCTTCTTCTTCTTCTTCTTCTTCTTCTTCTTCTTCTTCTTCTTCTTCTTCTTCTCATTCTCCCCCTCCCTCCTCCTCTATTTCTTTTTTAGTTTTGGGCATCCAACCCAGAGATAAACAAGCACTCTACCACCACCAAGTCATACTCCCAGCCAAAGAATCTTTCTGTTACTGATTTCCATCAAGAAGTTAGCGTGGCTTCACATCTGTGTCTTCAGGACCCTGGAGTATCTGGCACCATGTTTCCATGGGGCAATATTGATTGGGTGAATTACAAAAGTCCCTGTGAAAAACTGAAGTAAACATAACATAAAACAGTATTGTAGGAGATGTGTTGTCACTCTGGTAAAATACCAACATGAACAATTTAAGCGAGAGGGAGGATTTATTGGGCCTCATAGGTTGTGTGTGTGTGTGTGTGTGTGTGTGTGTGTGTGTGTGTGTGTGATTGCATGTTAGCACAGCAACAAAAAGTAACTGATACACAGGGCTACTTCGTTTTCAAAGCATAACAATAGATGAAGGTTGTCTTCATTCAGACTGACTTAACTAGAGGCTGATGAGTACCACAGACAACAGAAATTACCCATCATTCATCTGGAAGTTTGAAGTCATGTCAGAATCCAGCAGGTTTGGATGCTAATGAGGACTCTCCTCCTGGCTTCCTCACCTGGTACAGGGAAAGGCAGCTAGCACTCTGGGTCTCTTTTGATAAAGCCATTAATTTTAACATGAACTCTCTGCCCTCAGGGTCTGATTACCTCCCAAAGCCCCATCACTGCATATGGTGACATTGGGGATTAGGGTTTCAGCACATGACTTGGGGGGAAGGGAATGCAAACAATAAGCAAGGCCCCATTTAGAAAATCCATCTAAATCCCTCTCTGTCCTTAGTAAAACTAAACCTGCAACCTTCACTTTATCATCTCAGTCATTAGCTAAGGCAGCTGCCCATCTAGATGTGCCAGCATGGTGACTAAAGATCAGGATACCTAGACTACCTAGAACACAATCTGGACATCACTGGTGTGGTAACCTTGCCTCTTTGTAGCTTCAGTTCTTCTGTGTTAAGTGAGGAGAAGTATTATACTTAACTTTTGAGTTTGGATGAACTAAATGAATTTATTCTTATACAGCACTTGCATACATTAGTATCAATTTTGTTATTATAAGTACAGTCATTATTTCCCATTTTATTTTTATATTGTACATACTGTTAGAACAAGGAAAAAGACATTAAGGGGAAATTCATGGTCTGAGAATAGAAGCTTTGGCCTGTTCATAAAGTTAACATTCCACTGGGCAGGTCATTGACCTGACCAAAGACCCATTACCTATGAAGAAGGAACTGCCCTAAGGAAGTGAGCTCAGCTGGAGCCATGCTAAAAAAAAAGACAGGTGGAAGAATTATTCTTTTAATGAGATATTTTATTTTTCCTATCCAGAACACTCACTCCCTATTTCAGTACCTACAACCCCACAAGGTCACTAAGAAGTTAATTGTGTTTGACCATCTTTCTGAATTCAGAAAGGAAGAACTTTTTCTTTTTTCTTTTTTCCTTTTTCTTTCTTTTTTTTCTTTTTCTGTCTCCCCTGTGATGCTGGCCAGAACCTATGTATGGTTTTCCTGATTCTTTGGGCTTTCTTGTTCTTTCTCTAAGGCAGTGGCTCTCAATCTGTGAGTCATGACCCCTTTGGAGGTTGAACAACCTTCCAGAAGGTCACATATCAGGTATTTACACATGATTCATAACAGTAGCAAAATTATAGTTATGAAGTACCAACAAAATAATTTTATGGTTAGGAGTCACCACAATATGAGGAACTGTGTTAAAGGGTGACAAAGCATTAGAACAAATGAGAACCAATGCTCTAAAGCCTTACCTCTGTGCCATATGGCTGCCTGATGTCATTGGCAAACCTTCATGATATTAACTCGAACAACATGGCTTTTGTTCCTTCTCTTCTCCTCTCTTCTTCTCTGGGAAGCTGCTGATGTCTATAGTTTCCTATGTCCTCCGGTTTTTCTTTTAAACTCTAATGAATTATCCCCAAGCTTCTATTTGAGTCTGCTTTTAAATTATTTTATTAATGAGATGGAAAAACCCCAAGAGGGAGCCCTGATTTCCCTTGTATCATCTAGCAACCATTTAGGGGCTCCTCAAAATTCTAGTAACAATATTAACACAGGGGGTGGAGGGAGAAGAGGAAGGATGAAATGATGTAATTATATTTTAATTTAAACTTAACAGTAATAAAAGGCAAAATATAAATGATAGGTAAATATATAAAAAATGTTTAACATCCTTAACCACCGGGTAATGCAAATTTAAACTACATTGAGAGCAGATCTTACAATTGTCTTCCAGAGACCTGGGATGTAAGAGGCTCGGAGGATTTAATGGGGATGATCTTAGCTGAAATGCACAGCAATGGGGAGATAGAACCTGCAGAGATCACCTCCAGTAGGCAGGGCCCACAGTAAAGGGATAGGGTCACCAACCCACCTTTAAAATGTTTGACCCTGTTCCTATACATAACACCAATAAAACTCACTGGTTCACCAAGCTGGACTTTGGTGGTATCCATATTTGGTCTGTCATGGGTTACCTATCTGGAGTGAGTAGAGTGTATACTCCATCTCCTCAGTAAAAGTTTTGTCATACAACATGTGTGCAATGTATTTTCATCATATTCATCTCCTGTTCCCCTCCTAACTACCCTCAAATCCAATGCCCTCCTCAGTTCATGGTTTTATTTTTTAAATAACCCATAGATTCCAAATTTATCCTGCCCATATTATATGAGTATGGGCCCGTACACTGGAGCACAGTTGACCTACCAAGAGCCACACCCTTGAAGAAAACTGATTCACTCTTCCTCTTTGAGATACCTTCAACTGTCCATAGTTCCACAGCTTAGGAGTGGAGCTTAAAGGTGTCTCCCTCTCCAAGTTCAAGCAACCATAGCTGCTATGAGGTTGTTAGCAAGGATCCTATCATATCCAGAAGAAATTATTTTACAGCAGTCCTTCCCAACTTCTTGCTTTGACCACTTTCTGCCTGTAGATAATATTCAGAAATATTGACTCCTTCAGAGTCAAACCTCCCCAAACCTCAATGGGAGGGAGTAAGCTATAGGTGTCCCATTTGTGGCTCACAACTCCACAGAAAGTTTGTCTGTGTGTTTTGACCAATTGTGAGTTTCTGTGCTATTATCCACTGCATAAAGAAACTTCTCTGATGTGGTTTGAGAGATGTAGCAGTCTGTAGGTGGAAAGACACAAAGTTTGATGGCAAAACTCTGTCTGTTTAGCAAAATAATAGTAATAGTAGGCATGAGGCCTATGAGCTCCTTAACTCCTACTCAATATAGTGCTTGAAGCTTTAGCTAGAGGAGAGACGGAAAGAAAAGGGACACAAATAGGAAAGAGAGAAGTCTACACATCCCTATTTGCAGATGGCATGATTCTATTCATGAGGGACCTCCAAGGACTCTAGTGGGTAACTCCTAGAGTACTAAATACTTACAGAAAAGTGGCAGCTTACAAAATTAACACACCAAAAATCAGTGGCCTTCTCTACCAAAGATGAAAAGACTGAGAAAGAAATAATAGAAACAAACCCTTTGGCAATAGACACAAAAATAAAATAATAAAAGAATAACCAAGAAAGTGAAAGACCTAAGCAATGAAAACCTTAAAATACCAACGAAAGAAATCTACAGAGATAGCAGAAGATGGAGAAACCTCCCATATACATGGATTGGTGGGATTAATTCTGTTAAAATGGCTATCATATCAAAAGCAACCTACAGATTCACCCTCCATCAAAATTACAATGTTTCTTCGCAGAAACCGAAAGCAATGATTTAAAATTGTATATGGATAATACACAAAAGATCCCAAGTAACCCAAGCCATAAAAACATTGCTGGTGATATAACTATTTCTGACTTCAAGCTATCCTGCAGAGCTACAAATCTGTATTATTGGAGCAAAGATGGCAGCGTGAGGACACAGAATCAGACACACTGCCTTTTCTCTCTCTTTGTATTTTGTCCCTGGGATGTATACATTCTGTTGTCCTTAGGTATGGAACATATTCTAAAGTTATTTAAAAGACAACTCTGAAGTTATGCTATTTATCAAGTGAATTGACAATCATTCACATTACTTTTGATTTTCAGGACTTGCTTTTCTACTTAATGCTGATGTGTAATTTTTATTTTTAAAACCTACAGGTTTTATAGCCAAAAATATATTCAGCAAAATTCAACTTCAACATTTGGCCCATAAATCTTTTTCATATATATTTATATGTAAATCGTGCTCTATTTTAAAAGTTATATATACCTGGATCTAGAATTGCATGCCAATCATACCAAAACATGGAACCTGAGGCTGGAAGATTGCCTGGAGTTTAAGGTTAGCCTGAGTTACATAGCAAGTTACAGGGTAGCCAAAGCCTATAGAGAAACATTCTTTCTCAGTGAAAAACAAAGAAAAAAAAAAGGAAGGAGAGAAGGAGGAGATAAGTTATATGTGTTATCTCTGAAGTTGGTTTTCTATATAAACTTGTGTCTGGTTTACTTCACTTGTTATAGTAGGCATATTAAAAAGAGAGAGATTCCTTATTGTCTTTTTTCCAAATGGATAGTAGGCTATATAACTATATTATTGTTTGTATTTTACACAATGAAAAGTAGCTCTATCCATATGTTTGTTCTTTCTCCTTTCTCTTTCCTCTACTCTACTTTACTCTCCCTTCCTCCTTTCCTTTTTCTTCCTTCTTTCCTTTCTTCCTTCTTTGTTATCCAACAGTGAACTAGGTTGCTCAGTCAAAGCCAAGTACATATGTAAATGTTGCTAGATTCTCGGAATGTCAATCCCTTCCATGCATACTGTACCAGGTTGTATTCCTGGCAGATAGATGTAAAGCTGTCTGTTTCCTCACATTTTTTGGCTAAACATCAAGATTTTGGTGGAGTTGATGGATAACGTATTCTGGCCCAGTGTGGGTTGGATTTCTGAGCTTAAGCATTCCTATTTCATTAATGGTTCTGTGTTTCCTTTTCCATGAACTCTCTGTTATGGCTCTCTGTGTCTCTGTCAGGTTGTCCACAGGTCTAAAATATTTTTAAAGCTTTTCATGTGTTGGAGATATTAACCTATATCACGTATGCTAAGGTACAAAATTATTCTTTTACAACAAAAAGCCACTTGATATTTACTGTGATAAGACTTTAATGTTTAATTCTAACAAAAGATCCAACTAATATTTGAAAGGGAAAAAAAATTACTTCAAAAGTGGAAAACTGTAGAAGTGAAAGGTTCCAAAGCAGGATTGGCTTCAGATAAGATTCAATACATGGATTCACAGATAGTCAGTCAATGTCACAAAGCCCTGGTTCTCTTTTTATAGATGATGCTGGGAAGAGGCTATAGATGAGCGTACACTTGTAGTCATCCACCTCTTGGGCATTATTGAAGACAAGCGATTATCAGCATGTCCACATCCTAAGAGTCAAACACTCAGAAAAATCCTGATAGGATTCAGACCAACAAGAAGATTGATAGTAATTTAGGGGAATGTGTCCTTGGAGGTCATCTGGGTCCAGCTTTAAATGGCATTTACCAAAATAGGAAAATTCTAATTTATGTAATGTTGCGGGAAAAAATATATATATACACACATACATATATATACAAATATATATATACATATATATATATATATATACATATATATATATATACACAGAGAGAGAGAGAGAGAGAGAGAGAGAGAGAGAGAGAGAGAGAGATTGAGAAAGAGAAACTGTCTCATTCCCACACTGTGCCCCTGTCCTGGTGGCCTGGCCAGCCATGCACTGGCAGGGAATGGCCAACCTGTTTTTATCTCATGGAGACTCTGACTCAGAACTTCACAATCTCTCCACCCAGCTCGCTAGGTTCCCACTGGCCGGTCACTACCATGCCAACCCCAAACTTCAAATCCCCCACAGCCTTTGTGATGCACATCTGGTAAACCCACGCTTTGCTGCCATACCTTTCTGGAACCCAGACGAGTCACCACATGAAGGAAAATACAACACAAACTTAGTTCAGAAATGATAGTAACTCAATCTCTGGGTGTAACAACTAAAATCCTAATCTTATAAGCCTTATTGAATCTAAATCCTCCGGTGGCAGATCCTGATGGACCCACCATTGAAACCAGGAGACACTCGTAATTACATCTTGTCCTCATGCTATCCCTGTCCAAAAGGGCCTTACCCTCTCCTGCCTCCTCTCTTTCTCTGTCCAACCTGGAAGTCCCTCCTACTCGCGTGATTGGCTCCTTTATTCATTAGGGGGTTGGTTCACAAGAGCAACACCAGGCCCATCCACAACTTAGGAGGCATCGATCATTAACTAATCCTCTAAGGCTGTGAGTAAAACACCATGTGCTCACACATATCAAACATGATGTTTATATAATCATTATTAATTCATGTGTTCTATGGATTAAACCCAGTCGAGGATCTCACATGAGCTAAGTATATAATCTCCTGAGCAACTGAAGCATGCACACATGAATAGTACCCACAGAGGCCAGAAGATGATGTCAGATCCCCTGGAGCTAGAATTCAAAGTTGTTTAGAGCTGCTTGATGTCGGTGCTAGATATTGGATTGTGGCCCTCTACAAACCCAGTATACGCTCTAAACTACAGAGCCATCTCTCCAGCCCCAAGTTTTGGGTTTTTATCTTGACCAGGTGGAAACCTTAAAAGTTTAGTGCTTCATCTAAAATAGACAGTGACTGTTGTTGCCATTATAAGTACTGTAATTAATGTTTTAAAATTCTTGATATTAACAGGTTCATGCACTATGCAAAGTGTCTTCTTCCACTTTGGACCAATGGCAAATTCTTCATCAGAACAACTATTATGTCCACATATGTTTTAGGAAATCGAGACAAAGAAACATTAGGCAATGCCTCCAACTTCCCAGGTACTCTGATGCCAGTGAGTGAGGCATGTCTTGGTATAACAAAGATGCTAACTCTATGTTTCTAGCTCTGAACTTAAACAATACTTATTGTACCTCACAAGCTGACTATAAAGTTGAAACAAGGCAAAGCCCAGAGACATGGAAGAAAGTTGGCTGTACATTCCTTGGTTATCTTTCCTCTGTGATTCTCTTCCTTTTCTACATATCCCAGAGACCGTTGGTTGGCATCTCACATGCATATTTTATCTGTGTATCCACTTAGTTGTTGCTCCAATTTTTATATCACCAATTAATGAAGCTCATCTGCTGTAAATCCCTCTTCATGTTACACCCTACAGCATCCTTTTCTTAATTCTTTCTGCATATTTCTTCTCTTGGTGTCAAGCTTTTCTCTGTGGGGATCTCATTCCTAGACCATGATAATGAGCATATCCTGGCTGTGTTTGCTCTTGCCTGATAACATCTCAGGGCAGTGTGCGGGGGTTTCAGGCTCAGGTTAATAATCTCACTTACCTTCTCTCATCTTTTTTTCCTTCAGAAAATAGTGTAAACTTCCAATGCTACCATGAGGCGGAAGGTTGTACTTCCGGTCTTTAATTTCCATTTACAGGTACATTTTTCTTGTACATGATTTTTGCAACTTACTTTAACATGGTTATTACAAAATTATTTATTTAAACATTTGGTTAGTCTATGTGTATTGTAAAAATACTACATAGGTTCTTAGACAAAAGATGTGTTGGACATACTCCTCAAAACTATTGAGAGGGATAGATTTCTAAGGCTGTTCTCAAACTATGGATGCTTTCAAAATAAACACAGCCTGCCTGAATTTGCAGCTGCCCTCATCCGTTTTTCTTTTATGCAGTTTGGAAAAATGTGGAACACGGAGAGTGGCTCATAAATCAATATTTACAAAACACTTGAAGAATTCTAATGCTAAGAAAGCCACTGCAATCAATAACTGGAATAAGAGTTGCTCAAGATAAAATTAATGTTATTGAACAGCTTGATAGAAATTTAACAATAAGTATATTAAACATTCAAGGAGACAACTAAAGGCATACCCAGCATCTTAAAAGCAGAAAGTCCTGAAGCAACACAAGGAACAAGCAAGCAACAGCAAATGAGTCAACTGATTTCAGTAATTGATTATGTAACTTGAACATCAAATTCATAGCAAAATATCAAAACTGTAACAGATGAGGTAAATTCTAACCTGGATTACATAAAGAAGATATTTAGAAAATTGGAAAAGAATACTGAGACACCTGTTCAAACAGGAAAAACAGTGACAAAAATCGAAATTCTTGGAATGGCTTAGCATTTGTGGTGGTTTGAATATGCTTGGCCCAGGGAGTGGCACTATAAGGAAGTGTGGTCTTGTTAGAGTAGATGTAGAGGAAGTGTGTCACTGTGGGCATGGGCTTTTAGACCTAGCTCCCTAGAATCCAGTCTTCTGTTTGCCTTTGGAACAAGATGTAGAACTCTCAGCTTCTCCTGTACCATGCCTGCCTAGATGCTGCCATGTTCCTGCCTTGATGATAAGGGACTGAACCTCTGAACCTGTAAGCCAGCCCCAATGAAATGTTGTCCTTATAAGAGTTGCTTTGGTCATGGTGTCTGTTGTTCACATCAATAAAACCCTAACTAAGACAGCATTTATTACATGATAGAAATTGTTAAATTTGAGTATAGGAGAGGTGGTAGTAGGTTATATTTGTTAGGGATTTTCCAAGAGTGGTGAACACATAAATTTATTTAATTATTTTTTTCAATATGTGTGCAGTACATGGATGCATATGGGTGTGTAGGTACAACTGTGCACATGATTGGAGAAGCCAGAGGTCAACCTTGGGTGTTGCTTCTTCACACCGTCAATTTTGAGGCAGGGTCTCTCACCAGGTCCTAAGTCTTACTGATTAGGTTAGACTGTATAGACACTGAACCCCATAGGTCTGCCTATTTCTGTCCTTTGCACTTGGATTACAGCACACAGCCAATTCTGACTTATTAAGTGGGTATTGAACTATCTCCTCAGCCCCCAAACCTTCAATTTGGGTCAAAAATACATTTAAAGAATCAAGTACAAGACTGGGCATGATGGTGTAAGCCTATAATCCCTGACTCTTCCTGGAGGCCCATGCAACAGGCTGGCAAGTTCAAAACCAGCTTGGGCTACAAAATGAGAGTTTGCTTTACAAAACTTAAAGACAACACAATAAAGTAATAACTAAAGACAAAATAAGATGTAAGATAAAATAAAAGCAAGTCTATACACCTGACGTTCTGGGTTGAATGTGAAATTCTCTATCAGGCTCCTGTGTTTGAACACTTGACCCCAAGCTAATGGTGCTATTTGGGAAGTTTACAATGCTTTTATTAGAAGAACTTGCAGAGTGACTTCTCTGGAGGAGGGAGAGGTCTTTGAAGCAATGGTCACCTAGTCCCACTTCTCCTTTTCTCTCTGCTTCATGTGTGGATGCAAGGTGATCAGTCAGGTTCATAGCCCCATCATCATGCCTTCTTAGCCATCTGCCATGTTTTCTCCCTTCTACCATTCTGGAACTGTAAGCCCAAAAAAACTCTCGCTCCCTCCCTAAATTGCATTGGTGAAGTATTATATCAAAGCCACAAGAAAAAAAAAAACTAACAAACCCAGTCACAGAGTAAAAGTAAATCCCACTGACAAAGAAGAGAATTCAGAAGCACAGACAGACTGACAGCAGGCTCTACCACTGAAGATTGGCCAAGTACTGCCTGACATAACAATCCAGAATGTTATGTCTGGTTAAAACTAAAAGGGGCCAGGGTTCCTAAGGGGCTAGGAATTCCACAGAAAAACCAACAGAGTCAACTAACCTGGACTCTTAGGGCTCTCAGAGACTGAGCCACCAAGCAAAGAACATACATATACAGGCTAGACCTAGGCCTCCCTGCACATATGTAGCAGATGTGCAGCTTGCTCTTCATGTGGGTCCCAAACAACTGGAATAGGAGCTATCCCCAAAAGCTGTTGCCCATACATGGGATATGTTCTTCTTACTGGGCTGCCTTGTCTGGCCTCAGTGGGAGAGGAAGCACCTAGCTTAACAGAAACTTAAAACTGCCGGGGTTGTGAGATACCCCACCCACTCAGAGGAAAAGGGGAGGGGGAGAGGGAAGGATTGTGAAAGGAGGAGCAGTCAGCAGAATATAAATTGAGTAATTAAAATAATAATAATAGGCCAGGCGGCAGTGGCACATGCCTTTAATCCCAGCACTCGGGAGGCAGAGGCAGGTGGATTTCTGAGGTCAAGGCCAGCCTGGTCTACAAAGTGAGTTCCAGGACAGTCAGGGCTACACAGAGAAACCCTGTCTCGAAAAAAGCAAAACAAAAAACAAAAAAAGGAGAAGGAGGAGAAGGAGAAGGAGGAGGAGGAAGAGGAGGAGGAGGAGGAGGAGGAGAAGGAGAAGATTGAACTTTAAAAGGAGGGGTAAGAGAGATGGAGTTAGAATCCCCAGCATCCACATGAAAGGACATGGATGGTCGCCTGAACTGAATTGGTTAGCTCCAGGTAGAAAGCAATAGAGGACAAGAGGACAATACCCAGTCTCTCTCTCTCTCTCTCTCTCTCTCTCTCTCTCTCTCTCTCTCTCTCTCTCTCTCTCTCTCTCTCTCTCTCTCTCTCTCTTTGTGTGTGTGTTGGTGTGTGTGTGTGGGTGTGTGTGTAATGAAACCAGAAAAACACTATTATTCCCCACTATGAACAAACTGTTCTTTTACAGACCTTGAGAACAAAGCTCAATCCATTTTTGGGGAAAAAAAAAAAAGACTCTGCAAAGCTAAAACCTCAGTGTCAAAAGTCTTACAATAGCAATCCAGTTCATTGATGTACCTCAGTTTTCATTTGATTGATTGATTGATTGTCTGACTGATTGATTCATTGACCCATCAGAATTGACTAAATGAAAGCTTTTGTCTTTTATTTAGCCACTACTCAGAATGATCTGTTCTGTACATTAAGTTAGCTTTAGTAAGAATTTCAAGTCAGTTTTAGGGAAAATTCTTGAAGTTATAAACCTTACAAACTCTTTCCACCTACAACATCTGTTGACATCAAACCAAGCACTTCTGTTAGCTGCAAGTGTTTGCAGGAACTTTATAACACAGGGTACTGCTAAGATTCCTGCTAAGTTTCTGGAGAGCTGGTCTATGGGGCATTGTGTTCCATGCTTCCCTAGGTATTAAGGCACAGAGAGAGTGGTGGGCAGAGAGGTCCCATAGCATGTAGACTAAGTCTGGTCTGTGATGTAGCTATTCTGCCAAGTTTGCCTAAAAGTAATTTGAACTTAAAATCAGAAAGCACAGAGGTGTGTCTGTCACTGACAAGGGAAGAATTGAGCTTCTACAGTGTATCCTCGCTGTCTTGTCACTGGAGAAGTAGCTTGCCCAAGATGACATGAAACACAGTGACTGGATCTCCCATGTTGCCTCCAAAACACAGAGTGGAAGATCAAAGAACCTTCCGGGTAAACAACAAGAGACAGAGCAGAGCTCCCTTAGAGTCCACAGCAAATGCCAGGGACCCAGACAACTTTTCTAAGGAAAACAGCATGATCTTTGGACTGAGACATTTCATAAATCATATGCTTTTGCTGTTTATTGTCAGTGTGTCCTTAAGAGAAGCCATTTCATCTTTGTAAAATATGATTTTTTTTTTACAATTGCTTCTTTTACAATGTTGAAATAGGCTTGCAAGAGATGAACTGCTTAGTCCAGACCTGGCATGCAGTAAAAGATCAATAAATGTAGACTCCATTTTCAATAAGCTTATAATTGAAATTAAAAAAAATTAAATTGAAAGTGAAAAGGAAAACCAATAAATGTCTATTTCAATTAGCACAAGCCTATAAAGAAGTCTGAATCACATCCAGTCTTTTGGACAAGGAACAGAGGGCATAATGGAATTATTGTAATTTTTCATTAAGTGTTTAAGACATATTGACAATCCAAGTCTAGTCTTTCCCACCCGCACCCTACCAGCCAGGAGAATCTTCTAGCCACAATAAAACTTGAAATGTGATCAGTGATATTTCTCTAGTGGAGTGTCTGGTGTGTGTATACACATATAACCTTATCTGAAAGGCTCTTGGCAAAATCTCTCACTACCTTTGATTAAGGGGCAACAGATGCCTGGAACCCATCCTTCCTAGTTCCTCCTCTCCCCAGACCCCACAATTCACCCCACTTCCTGTCCTCAGACCACTGTCTGCTCATCACTGTAATGTTGGTAGTCCATCACAGGGATGTTTGTCCCACACCTGGCACTTCTGCCTTTCTAGCATTTTCCATTGAATAGTTAATTCCTCCCTGAGTCTGAACATTATTTTGTTCCTTTATCAACAACACATTTGGGTTTTTCTACTCTTACTTTTTTTTTGTAGTATTATTTCAACAATAATGAGAAGCAGCTGGCCACCCTAGGAACTGGCAGAGGAAATTTTGTCATCACTGATGGTTCAAAGCTTATCATACCCACCTACCTAAACAGGATCCTTTTGTTGCTTCCTGGTCTGATTTCTAGTTCTAGCTGAGTGGATCAGCTTTTGGGATGACAGGTGCACTGACTTATTCTTACTTTCCTTGTCAAACATGAGGAAAGGGAAGTAAATTATGTGGGCTTAGTCTTCATGTCTTTGTAATATTTGAAAAGTACAGCCTTGCGTCATATTCATCTGTGTGTCTATTTATCTCCTTTTTCCTTCCTTTCTTTCAACAGTTCTTTCTAAAAAAATTTCTAGGTTAAGAATAAATCAGGCTAATCAATAATAAGTCAACCTAATAATATAAAAGGAAAGACACTTACAAAAGTCATTATAAAAAGAGCCAGTTTCTAAAGCCCTTGTGGCTCTTATCATAGATAGATAATTGTACCAAATACCCACTTCTCTGAGGCCTGTGGGTTTATTATTCAATCAGAAAGTAGGCTACAAAGGCAATTTCTATACTCCTAGTCAAGTTTTAATTGGCAAGAATCTGATGACAGCAATGACAAGGATATGAATGAGGCCCAATACAGTAAATGGCCATTTAGCAGAGCCATGTGTCTTAAGGTCCTTAGGGGAGACATCCACAGAACCTATATAATAATATAGGTCACTGAGTCATAGGTGAATGTCTCCATCTGAAACTTTATTAGGGGCTGGCAAGATGGCTCCATGGGCAAACTGTTAGCTATATGCAAGTATAAGAACCTAAGGCCAGCCAATCTCAATGAACCAGTGAGTTTCAGGTCTAGTAAAAGTCCCTGTCACAAAATAATAGTGCAGGGAGCAATAGAGGAAAGTACCCAATGTTGGCCTCTTGGTTTTGTATATGGGAATATACATACAAACAGAGGTGCACACAACACATACACACACACAAAACATATTTTATTATGAGTATATCTATCATGAAAGATGTCTTTCTGAATTCTTAGTTAAGATTTTAACATCTAGATAAACAAAAAGTTGAAGAAGTCTTTGCTGCTCATGTCACAAGAGACAGAAGATGGACACAGCCTAGATGTCCATTAACTGATGGATAGATAATGAAAATGTGGTTTATTTACCCAATAGTATATTATTCGGCCATTAAAAACTGAAACCATGAAATTCTCAGATAAACAGATGGGGCTGGAAACAATCATTTTGAGTGAAACAATCCAGATGCAGAAAGACAAACATGGTGGTTTTATCTCTATCTAACTGTGGATATTAGATTTGAATGTTCAGACATTTGTGTTTCATTTGGAATAACCACAAAGGTCAGGAAACAAGTAAGGGAGAAAGTTGGGGTGACTTTCAAGTCAAGGGAGATGGAAAATGTAAAGGCTTAAAGGGAAAAAAGGGGAGAAAATTGGGGTAGTTAGGGAATAGAATACAGGGAAGGATCAATAACATTGACGAGGCCTGGAGAGGAGATATGGAAACCTACGTACTACTATAGAAGCAGTGTGTGTGTGTGTGTGTGTGTGTGTGTGTGTGTGTGTGTGTGTGTGTGATGAGAGACAGAGAGACAGAGACAGAGAGAGGGAGGAGGAGGGAGGGGAGAGACAGAGACAGAGACAGAGAGAGAGAGAGAAAGAGAGAGAGTTAAAAGTTAAAATGGAAACACTCTATAATTGAGTGACAATACCCCTACTAGACACTATTAGGCTAACAAATAAAAGACTCCACCCTCAAAGAATAGTAACGTTCAAAGTCTTCTCTAATTCATGCTCGACATTTTATACTTTTCTAAAGTCTTCTATGTAGCATTATGTATGTATGTATGTATGTATCTGTCTACCTATCAACAATCTATATATTTATCCATGTATATATCTATGTATTTACATATGTATGTACATATGTATGTATGTACCTATTATGTATGCTTGTACATATGTATGAATATATCCATCTATCCATCTATCTATCTATCTGTCTATCTGTCTGTCTATACATTCATTCTGGACATGGAACCCAAGACCTCATACAGATTAGGTGAGAGTTCTACTCAGCTATACCTCCATTTCTATGTAAAAAAAAAATGGCTATGTATTCTCATTGTGCATACAGACATTGGGGGTTAATTGGGAAAAATCCCAGGTAAAAATTATAAAAGTAAATCATGTTCAAGTTAAATTAGTAGTCGCACACCAGATAACAGTCAGAAATCTAAAGAGAAATCTCATGTTAGAAAAAAATAAACACTTACCAAAATAAATGCCTCTAGAGCTGGTTCGCTGCATTGCAATGCTGTGAAATTAAAATGGTATCTCTGCCTTATTTATTGCCAAATGTGCATTCCACAGAACATGAACTCCTGGGAAGATGTTTGTGCTGGGAATTGAACTTGGGTCCCCTTTAAGTGCAGCCAGTGCTCTTAACTGCCACACCATCTCAACAGCTTTAACTTTCACTTTCTATTGGGTCGATTTATTAAGTAGTGTCTGTCTTAGGGACAGCGTGTGCCATAAGAAAGGGAGTGCAACGAGACACGCCCCAGCCCCTTGGTCTTTCTAATTTAACCTTGTTACAACTCTTACCTCCAGACACATTCAATACATACAATGACAACCTCTAAACCAATCTGTCTTGTGAAAGTTATCTTTTCACAATATCCTCCTTATGGTTTAAGTTGTTTTTTTTTTTTTTAAGTTGTGTAGTTAGAATAAATACACCTGGTGGTTAAGTCTTATGTCTAAATGTCTTCATTTTTCATTTACAGATTTGACCTAGATGCTCTAACCCATGATACTCTGCCTCGAAGCTTCAAAATTACCAGTGTTGTGGTAGTCATATATTTTACATAAGCAACTGATATTCTTCCTTAGAAGTCTCTAGGTTTTAATGTCTCCTTATTTCATTAGATACAAATCATTATTACTATGGTTGTTATTAGTACTGGTATATTAATTGTGAAATTGGGATCAAACTCTGAGGCTAAAGTATGTGAGGACCATGTTTCTACCCCTGAGGTATATACCTCAAGCCCCATTTCTTGTTAGAGACCAGTTTACAAGATACTGGACTCTAAATACCTCTATGCTTATGATATTCACTTTATATTTATGCCTGATAACACAAGGTAAATGAACATGCTTATAGACAGAATGAAATATATTCTCAATAGGAGACTAACCCTGTTCACAACCCTCACATTGTGAGAGGAGACCTGAGCATACGGCCCAGGAAGTAATTATATAGATTACATGGACTGTATCTAGCATGGACCTAATAGACTATGATAGCAGGCTTGCTGGTGTCGCCAACAGAGGCAAGGGGGGTTGGTCAGGAAATGCTGGCAAGCAGTGCTGCTTACTGGGCACAAAATCAAAACTATCCACCTAGTTCTTCTGATTGGTCCCCCTGGCTTATTGACTGCTGAATCAATCCACTCTCAACTGACAGGACTAAGAAAAGGAAGCAAATGGATACTATTCAAGAAGAAAAAAAAGCTGTGTGTTCATTTCCTAATCAGGATCAATACCTAAGAATAATAATGAACAGTGGATGACTATATGGAAAGACAATTTGCTTATTTTCACACACTGATCTTATAACAGAAGCCAGTAGGAGGTCATTTAACACAGCCCAGCAGACTCTCTCTTTGGTAGACCTCAACTTGGCATCTTGCTTACAGCTAAACAGAGATGATGTTTGTGGTGGAAGAAATAGTCCTTTGCAACTTTCTCGGTTCAAATCTCAAAATGGAATGGCATGGGTTGTACGATTAACATGAGCCTCAGACACACAGTCTTCTTGAATCACATACACACATCATGAGCCAGCAATCTTCTCAAGTACTGTGGAGTTCTGAACAACATTGCCAGACAGTAATTTTGGAAAGAGCTTTTGTTCTCATAGGCGCTTCTCAATGCAAATACTTACTATTCTATCCTCCTGTATTCTTTTTTGTCATATGCTAATTATACTTTAATAAAATATATTCCAAGGTGGCTTGACCAGAAAAATACATATCACAAGAGAAAGCAGATATCTGAAAGGCTCCATACTGGGTGATTCCAAATATGTGCTATCTGGAAAAGCCAACACCGTGGGACAGAAAAGGTAAATGACTGCCAGTAGTTGGTCAGAGAGAAGATGAACAGCAGAGAGCAGAGCACTTGCTGAATGTCCAGACTACTCTGTAAGGAGCCCCAGTGGCACACACATGTACACACACACACACACCATAGTCATCTGTACACCCACTGGCTGGCAATGATAAGGCAACAGTGCTGATTCTTAAACATAGCACATAAACCTTCTGGTATAGGGGCAGAGTGTATGAGTGCATGGACAGAGATGTATGCAAAATCCTTCCTATGTGTTGAAAATTTTGCTGTGGGTTGCTGTCCTGGGTATAGGAAGGAACCATTTCCGGATCCATATCTCGCACTATCAGGAGCCTCAACTAGAAGCACAACTATAGCATTGTCCTGCCAACACTATGTGCTGGGACAAGGAGAGCAGAGATGGAATGGCCAACCAATGAGTGGCCAAAATTGAGACCTACCCCACCAATCACTAAAACTATTAGCAATATTGTTATGCTTGTAGACAGGAGCCTACCATAGCTGTCATTTGAGAGGCTTCACCCAGCAGCCAGTGGAAACAGATACAGAGAACCAAAGCTTAACATTAGATGGAGCTTGGGGAATCTTTTGTTGGGGGAAGGAGTAAGGAGCCAAAAGGGGCATGGAGTCTACAGAAAGACCAACAGAGTCAACTAACCTGGATGCCTAGAATCACCTGGAGACTGAACCACCAACTAAAGAGCAAGTTTGGGCTAAACCTAGGCCCCCTGCTCATGCATGCCCAGTCCTCCAACAACCGAGGTGACGGCTGTCCCTGAATCTGTCACCTGCCTATGGATGTGTTCCCCTAGCTGTGCTCCTTCTCTGGCCTCAGTAGGAAAGGATTAGCCTAGTTCTGCAGTAACTTGATGAGCCTTGGGAAGGTGGGGGCACAGGACCCAGGGATGCTTCCCCTACTCAGAGGAGGAGGGGAGGAGGGAATGAGGGGAGAATCCATGTGAGAGAATACTGTGAGGAGAGAGGGTGCTGATATTGGGACGTAAAGTGAATGAATGAATGAATGAATGAATATTAATTGGTGTTCCTAATATTTAGATAGGTCTTTGGAAAGTATACACAAAATACTGAGAAGAGACCAGTAAATACTTGAACTTGACTAAAAAAAAAATCCTTCCTATGTTATAAAGGTGGAAAATATAATATATAAACAACTTAAGAAGGTGGACTCCAGAAAATCAAATAACCCCATTAAAAAATGGGGCTCAGAGCTAAACAAAGAATTCTCACCTGAGGAATACCAAATGGCTGAGAAACACCTGAAAAAATGTTCAGCATCCTTAATCATAAGGGAAATGCAAATAAAAACAACCCTGAGATTCCATCTCACACCAGTCAGAATGGCTAAGATCAAAATTTCAGGTGACAGCAGATGCTGGCGATGATGTGGAGAAAGAGGAACACTCCTCTGCTGTTGGTGGGATTGCAAGCTTGTACAACCACTCTGGAAATCAGTCTGGTGGTTTCTCAGAAAATTGGACATGGTACTACTGGAGGATCCCACAATACCTCTCCTGGGCATATATCCAGAAGATGTTCCAACTAGTAAGAAAGAAACATGCTCCACTATGCTCATAGCAGGCTTATTTATAATAGCCAGAAGCTGGAAAGAACACAGATGCCTCTCAACAGAGGAATGGGTACAAAAAATGTGGTACATTTACACAATGGAGTACTACTCAGCTATTAAAAAGAATGAATTTATGAAATTCCTAGGTAAATGGTTGGACCTGGAGGGCATTATCCTGAGTGAGGTAACCCAATCACAAAAGAACTCAAATAAATGCACTCACTGATAAGTAGATATTAGCCCAGAAACTTAGAATACCCAAGATATAAGTTACAATTTGCAAAACACATGAAACTGAAGAAGAACGAAGACCAAAGTGTGGACACTTTGCCCCTTCATAGAATTGGGAACAAAACACCCATGGAAGGAGTTACAGAGACAAAGTTTGGAGCTGAGACAAAAGGGTGGACCATCTAGAGACTGCCATATCCAGGGATCCATCCCATAATCATCCTCCAAACACTGACACCATTGCATACACTAGCAAGATTGTGCTGATAGGACCCTAATATAGCAGTCTCTAGTGAGACTACACCGGGGCCTAGCAAACACATAAGTGGAAGCTCACAGTCAGCTATTGGATGGATCACAGGGCCCCCAATGGAGGAGCTAGAGAAAATACCCAAGGAGCTAAAGGGATCTGCAACCCTATAGGTGGAACAACATTATGAACTAACCAGTACCCCTGGACCTGGTGTCTCTAGCTGCATATGTATCAGAAGATGGCCTAGTCGGCCATCAGTGGAAAGAGAGTCCCATTGGACTTGCAAACTTTATATGCCTCAGTACAGGGGAACACCAGGGTCAAGAAGTGGGAGTGGGTGGGTAGGGGAGTGGGTGGGAGGGTATGGGGGACTTTTGGGATAGCATTGGAAATGTAAATGAGGAAAATACCTAATTTTTTAAAAAAAGGAAAATAAATAAATAGCACAACAACAACAACAAAAAAAAATAAAGGTGGAAAATACTCTAAGTGGATGTACATACTTTTTATGGTGCTGGAGATTGACTACAGAGCCTTGAACATGCTGGCAAATGCTCGATCACTGATCTATATTCCTAGCTCCTTTCCTGTTTTGTTCATGTTCATCTTCTTTTTCTTCTTTTTCTCTTCCTCATCCGCCTTTCTTCTTCTTCACTATCTCCACGGGCACCACCACCACCACCACCATCACCACCACCACCATCATCATCATCATTACCATCATCACCACCACCACCACCACCACCACCACCACCACCACCACCATCACCACCACCACCATCACCACCACCACCATCACCACCATCACCACCACCACCACCACCACCACCACCATCACCACCACCACCACCACCACCACCATCACCACCACCACCACCACCACCACCATCACCACCATCACCACCACCACCACCATCACCACCATCACCACCACCACCATCACCACCACCACCATCACCATCACCATCACCACCACCACCACCACCATCACCACCACCACCACCACCATCACCATCACCACCACCACCACCACCATCATCATCATCATTACCATCATCACCACCACCACCACCACCACCATCACCACCACCACCACCACCATCACCACCACCACCATCACCACCATCACCATCATCATCATCATCATTATCATCATCATTCTTCTTCATTTTTGCTTATCTTTCCATGGCTGTTATTATGTACTCCTTCAAAATGGTGAGGAACACATTGTAACTGTGTTGCCCTTCTGTTTGTAGGACAGAAGTCTGAAAGAGATGTCACTGAGATAAATCTGAGTTGTCAGAAAGGATGCAGTCTTTTCTGGGGGAGACCTGCTCCCTGTCTTCTCTAGCTCCTAGAGGAGACCTATACTCCTCGGTTTATGAGACTCTTCTCTCATCTTTAAATTTGAATGTTGGGCCAAATCCTTGAACACTTCTATGGCTGCCTACACCAGTAAATATTCTCCACAGTCAAAGACCAGAGTGATTAGGTTATCCTACGTGGACAATCCAACATGATCTCTCTCAGCATCCATAGCTACCCACATCACAAACTCCTTACATAAGGTAAATATTCACAAACTTTTACAACTGAAGCATGATGTCTTTCAGAGGAATTTTTCTACCAAAAGTCTCTCCAAAAGACAGGTCTGCTAATAGCTCAGCTAATTTTATATCTTTTGTTGATCAAATCATATATTCAAGTACTGTAGATTTATATCCTAGAGATTATAAGTATATATATTTAATGGGGAAGTATTTGGTGGAAAAGGCCTTATTGACTGTATATAGTGACATGGAATATACTTGGTATATTACAATAGCAGTCAAAGATAAGTTGTGTGTAGAGGGAGAAAGTAAATTTCAACAGCATGTGCAAATAAATGTGCAATGTCTCATTTTTCCTAAAGTGTGTGTTATAGGAATAAAATTACTGTGGCTATTAGTGGTTATTACCCAAGGGAACATGAGCACACAGATTTGGGAAATGTCAAGTTAAACAAAGTCAGATTGATTCTTTCTCAGAGACTTGAATGTGCTCATGTACTCTGAATGTATAAAGGAGCAGTAAGCATTCTTATCTGATTGGAGAAACGGTTTTCAGGGAATATATCAGACGCCGGGAACTGGAGATAAGCATTTACTTCAGGAGCTGGTCCTTTTTCTATTGTTTCTGAATGCTTCTCCCCCTCTCCCTTAGTCCTATCTTCCATCTTTCTTTCTTCCATTCGATTCTTTGTAGTTTTGTTCTTTCTCTTCTCGCCTATAACCATTTCATCATGCATACGTGGCTTAAAAATGCTAGAAACTAGAAAAGAAGTCTTGTTCTGTTTAAAATTAAAAACATTTCAGAAGAAACTGGAGAGACAAGAAAAACGGAATGATTTTTATGGCATCTATATCGTTTGTCTGTGGTGTTCTAGCTTACCGGACAACACGAGATTGAGCACTCCATGAAAAAGAACTAAGATCCATGGCTTAATTTTACTCCCCTTCATTGAAGTACACAGTCTTTCCAGCCTTACTCAGTTCCAGTTCCTCTTGAGAGTGGCCTTAACTACGCAATAAATATACCACGAGGCTATAATAAAGATTTCCTTCTATGCCACACCAGGGAATAAGGGATTCTGATTTATTGAGTCTTCCCGATCGCTTAAACCAGACTATAAACACTAACATTTTCTTTTACTTGAGAGTTTTGGGTACTCTATAAGATTTATAATATAGTTCCCATATTACTAAGGACATTTAAGATTTTTTGGATGATATTCTTTTGAATAAAATATCAGAATAGCATGAGAGTCAAATGTGTGTTTATGACAAGTTATAAATACAAGACACCATGCTGAATGGCCCCAAATATGACTTTTCCATTTGTTCCCCCCCAAAAAAATCTTTTTCTATCCAGTTTTTGTTCTGTCACACTGCTTCAACCTACTACACTTTGAGCCTACTTGATCATCCCTCTCTTGAATTCTGGATCTATTTATCTACTTGACTTTTCCTCCTTTCTGTACCGACAAGTTTAAAACTCTTTGGTGTCCTAACAAAAATGTAATATTGATTCTAATGTCTTTCATGGTTTTTTTAATAAACAAATATACATGGTTTTCTTTTTTAGTAATTCTTGAACATTTTAATACAATGTGTTTTGAACATATCCACCTCTCCTTATAGTCAGTCCCTGTCTGTGCCTTGTTTTCCACAGTGATCCCTGAGACTCAGGAAGAAGAGATGTGATATAGACGTTCCACTTCAGGCTCAGCACTCCACTGATATATGTTCTTGCATATTGACCAGTTGCACATCCCTGAATTAACTACCAATCAATGCTCTTTTAATCTTCTACATCTTTATCTTTGGGTCAGTCACAGCTTACTATGTGCTAGGTACTTCATGTTTCACCCATGGTATCACAGGCCACACAAGCATCCCTTTGTGCATGGTAGACTTAGATGCATCCTTTAACCCACATGGTTTACTAAGAGGCAGTGCAAACTCCAAAGCCAATTTGCAGTCTCTTTAGTGATGCCAATTTTCCCCTTCAACAGCCTCTTCTCTATCATTATCATTCTGTTTTAACTAGAATTCTTCATCACCATTCTCTTGAAGCAATATGGTTCCTTTCCTTCCCTTTCCATTTCTTGAATTGTGACCTATGCATTTTTACTTGTTTTCCTCACTCCTTCAAAGTGTCAACTGTTGCTGAGTTTTACATTTTCATCTCTAATTCCCCTACTGTGGTAATGTCTTAGTGATATCTTTGCTTTTGTCTGTATGTTTGTTTTTATTTACACCATAACTAGAAGTGACTCTACCTGATATTCATCCTTGTTATTTAATAGAGACAATGTGCAAGATCCCACAGTTCCTGTAAGGTCTACTGTCAACAATGCCTACATTATAGAGATGCATATATCATACTTTCATTATGTAAAAATGAATATATGAAAATGGCATAAGATATTTATGGAAAAGACACATGCAAACTTTTGAAGAGACCACTGGCCTGAATCTGGGCTGAGCAGGGGCTTCACTGATCACCGTGCATCCCTTAAGTATGTCTGACTTTTCACCGTGGACTGCAACATTTGAATAATGACATTAACAAATGTATTTAATAATAGTAACAGTTTTAAACCCTGATGACAAAAAAATGATACCCAGTTTTATGTATATGAATTTCAGATGTACATGCCCTACAATTCCACAAAAAGTTCCTTCTAAAGGATGGAGAGATGGCACAGCAGGTAAGAGCACTTGCTGTTCTTCCCTAGGACCCACATTCAGTTCCCAGCACCCATATCAGCATTTCACAATTGATTGTTTCTCCAGCTAAAGGTCATCTGTGCCTTCATCTGGTCTCTCCAGGTACCTCTATGTGTGCATGCACTCATGTGCACACAAACATGAACACAAATAAAAATAAATTTTTATCTTCCTCCCATCTATTAAAACAGGGAATTGTTCACATCCATTTGCTTATAAATATTCCTTCCTGATAAAACTTCAGTATTCCTTCATAGCAATAAAATACCATTTATAGTGAGTTTAATTTTAAATCTATTAGCTAAAAACATGTTTACTGGCAGTGAACATTTTCTTGGAGAAAAAAGAGAGATTATCTTGTATTGAATTATTTGCTAAAGTAGTTACTCATACATACTCTAATTGGAGTTTTAATAGCATTTAACTGACAACTCACCCAAGGAAAACAAATCCAATTTTAGTAATAATTATCTAAGAATTAGAAATTCCAAAGAATATGTATATTAAGAAAAATCATATCCATGCTCCAACTGTCTTCCATTATTATGTTGTCCTAATTGACTTAAGCGGAAGAAATATTGATCAATACAATAAACAAGGAACATAAACAGAGGAAGCAACAGGGTGTGTAACAACCACTCAGACTGACTTGAACTCGGGTTTGCATTGATGATTATTACCCATTTGGCCTTATGCCATAATCTGTACAATTCAATAATAATGAATCTCCCTACCATACTATTGGGTAAGATAAATGAACTTGGCTCACAGAAAGGCCTCCATATACCTTAGCTATTATTGATAAAAATAAAGAAGTTATAATAATCTGTAGGAAAGCATAATAAAAGTGTTGCTTTGATTAGCACAGATCTGTCATAAGGAAAGCAAATACCATCATAGTACCAATGAAATCATTTTGGGGGCACTTAATACTAGGACATATATCAGGCCTCATAGAAGACCAAAAGTATACAGTCTCTGGTTCTAGGGTCCCACATTTTTAGTTGAGATTTATGCTTTCTAAAGACAAGGCCTGCTTTGGGAGCAGAAACTCTTGTCAAGCAGTCTCATTTGTTTTGAACTAAGACATGAACAGTGATCCCTGGAGCCCAATCTATCTAAGCCAGAGGGTAAAGAATAGATCCTCTGATCATCAAATGTGTCACACTGCATCAATGTTAGACAAAACAATGGGAAAGTGTCACCTTCTCCCAGGAGAAAGGTGTAGACATGGTAGAATCTTGATTCTTCATGGAAATCTGCCTAGCATAAAACTCCACCTGGAAACTTTTAAAACCTGGTTACATAGCATCTAGGAATTAACTGTTATCTGTTTATTCGATTTCTCTCTCCTGGACTCTGGGCTGAAATCTCTTCTGAGGAAGAAAGCTGGGGAGAGAAGACAACTCATATTTATTCAATTGCCTTCTCTTAGGGATCAATGCCTTGTGCTGTCTAATACCTGAAGTCTGAAAACAATTATTTCATATTTTGTCTGCATTAAAAAATGTTTCAGTCAGGAAGATATATCTGGTCTCTATTACTCTGTATTGTCCAAAAGCAGATGTCTGCCCTACATGTTGGAATTATGAAATCTCAAAGGCATAGGAGAAAAGAGGATGCCTGCCTGAATCTAGGAGTTCCCGGAGGAGGTCAAAGTTTAGCTAAACCAGTGTTAGACAAATTGGTTTAAACCAAAAACAATCTGTTTCTAAGTTTTCATATGGACATTCCAGGAAGCCATTGGGATAACTAGAGCCTCTGTCGGATCATGAAAAATAGCAGCCCACCCCCATGATTGAATTAAGTCCTTTCCTCTCTCAAAGTTGGCCCAAGAGAAATGAACTGAAGGTGTTGGTGTGATGACAAGCCACTTAAGAGTCTTTCATTTATCAAATGTTGGTGCTGTATCCAGTACCGAGAAGAGAGTATATACTAAAACTAAAAGAAATGAGAAGATACTATACAAGTAGCAACCTCTGTAGAGTTTAACCATAATTGACACCAAAGAAAAAACTTACAATATAGCCATATGCATGGATGGAAGGGAACTCTACAGTGGTTAGACATCTACTGGCAAACTATAAATAGTCCCCAGGCTCCAGAAGTGACAGTCAGAAGTTCCTGGCCTCACTTCCCCCTGCAGACAAACCACTCTGTACAGGGGCCATAGCATCACTATGTCACATAACATAAGTCACTGTCAACAGTTGCCCTATCAGACCCTGTGCTACACTCTGGAGGTAGTATTAGGGCCAAGATATTCTTCAGATATCCCTATGCCCTTTTTAAACCCATGAGGAGAATAAGTCTGCCAGCTAGGCCTACTAAGACTAATTCTCTGAACTTACACGGGTGAAATTAAATCATATTATCTAAATACATTTTATAGAGTGCTACTGATAAAAATAAAAAGCTAACTAAAAGTGAAGATGTGACTTTATCTCCTCCCCAACCTATTGTAGAGAATATTTAATCTCAATCTGGGGCTTTTAGCCTGTCTTTGATCATTCAGGTCCAGGATAAAAGACAGACATGATATTCATATTTATAATAAGCCTTTGTCGCTACCATCTCTGACCAGCAGAAAAGAAGCGACGAAACCAATGTCCTTCTCAAGGCAGTTTATTCAGGCATTTAACAATGTGCAGGAAACAGAAGAAGAATGCCCCAACCTCTCCAGTCCACTCCCCATCACCCCAGTCCACGTAGGCACAGTTCATTGGCTCAGGACTACATTCGTCACATCATCCGATCTTATGTTGTGATGCATCTGCGCGATGCAGCTCAAGGTACGTGGCTATCTTGAGGGATATGAGGAAGTCAGGTGCCAGTCATAAGACTTGGCAGCAGTCCCGGACACCATCTTGGGGCCGCTGCCACACTCGCTCCTCACAAGCCTTTATTAGCACTAAAGCTTGGCAGATATGCTATTAAAATCTATTTCCTTCAGTCCTTTCCCTAACTCCTCCATTGGGTTTCCCATCCTCAACCCAATGGTTGGCTGAAGGAGCTGAAGGGTTAGGTTTGCAACCCCATAGGAGAAACAACAATATCAACCAATCAGACCCCCTCCCCCTGCAAAGCTCCCAGGGACTGAATCACCAACCAAAGTATACACATGGAGGGACCCATAGCTCCAGCTGCAAATGTAGCAGAGGATGGCCTTATCTGGCATCAATGGGAGGAGAGGCCCTTGGTCCTATGAAGGCTTAATGCCCCAGTGTAGGGGAATGCTAGAGCAGTGAGGTGGGAGTAAGTGGGTATGTAGGTGGGGGAGTACCCTCATAGAAACAGGGGGAGGGAAGATAGAATAGGGGATGTGTGGAGGTGAAACAAGGAAAGGGGATAACATTTGAAATGTAAATAAATAAAATATCCAATAAAAATAAATAAATAAACAAACAAAATCTATTTCCTATCGATGACCCCTAGTTATTGTTTACTATGTTTCATCTGGGCTCCTCTTAACTCCAATTGGCCAGCCCTCAGGGCCAAGCATTCCTGACTCCTAACCCATGGCATCTTTCTCCTCTCTTTGCCTTCTTATCTCCCAGAATTCTCTCTCCTTCTGATATCCCACCTCTATTTCCTGCCTAAGCCATAAGCCAGAGACTTATTAATTGACAGGTGAGGCATCCATACAATGCACAAGATAATTTCTTTACACAAACCAGTTTGAGGAGCAACTTAAAAGGCTTGGTTCTTCATGGGACAGTTGCCAATGGCCTGAACTTGCTCTGTCCTGACTGCCGGTGAGCACTGCTTCTCCACTGCTCTGATGAAATTTGATTCCCTCCCCCACCTTCTTGCCTTCCCTCTCAGATGATCCATCCCCCTGTGCTCCTGTTTTTCTTCCATCACTTAGCTGACATAGGAAATTAAACATTTCTTTATTTTTAGCTTTATATTCCTCTTAGATTTATAACATTTTTACTTCATCGTGCAAATATGTGCAACTTCACGTGTGATGTGTACTGATTTTAGTAGACTGCTCTGATCCCGAAATTGATGGGAACTTTCTCAAACCTCCAAAATCTTAATTCACAAGTGAGACTTTAGAGGTTAGCCTTCTGGAAACTATCCCGTGTCTTATTATCTAACCTTCTTAACATATGTCCTATACATTCGTCTCCCTGTGTACAACGAATGTGAAGACCAGTGCAGTATGATAAAGAAAGGAATACACAGGAGTACCTCAGAGGAGGAACACTTGGTAAAAGAGTGCTGAACATTGAGCTTAAACAGGTTGGATAACAGTTCAGAAACTGACTACAAATTGTCTTCCTAGGTGAAGCAAATCACAAAAGCTCTGAGGTTTTAGAAGTCAAGAACTCTAGAGAGTCAATCTCCACATGAAAGGAATTGTAATACATTCCCTTTTGGGTGCTTCTGGCTCATGGGATAGCTGCTAGATACCTTGGGTTATCATATACAAGAAGCTTTATACAGCCTGAAGAGGTTATATTTAAAAATACACATGTGTATTCACATACATACGTACATACATATATACATACATGCATATATACATGCATACATACATGCATACACACATACATACATATAATAACAATTAGTGAAAAGATGAATTTAAAGGATAGTGGGGAGTACTATATGAGAGGGCTTAGAGGGGAAAAAGAAAGTGAAGACGACATGCCACAATTAAATTATAGTCTTAAAAATAAATTTAAAAACCAGTGTTAGTTTCTCAATCATATAAAACACTTGGAATGATTCTTGGTCAGTGACAGTAAGCACCACACTGTGCTTTCATTTAAGATAGGTACTATTACCATCCTCATAGAAGGCTTGGCACCACTCAAGTGTTGCTTGAGTCCCAACTTATCAGGTAGAACATCAGTTGCTTATCAGGAACAGTAACCTAAACATGGACTAGAACACATTTAGTGAAGATGAGATGATGCCAAAATTACATCATTCTGGGCTGGGTTCAGAACTTGGTGGTAAAGCACTTGCCTAGCAGGAATGAGAGACAGGAAAGTCCAAGAGAGGGGGCAAGCTAAAAGGAGGCAGATGGATCAAATACCACAGCAAAGCCATTCAGAAGTCAACAATAAACCACCAATTAAACAAGTTATAAGATGGCTTAAGGTTTTACAAATAAAGGACTCTGGAAAGACAATCTCCAAGGAAAAGGAATTGAGATGCAGAAAACCCTGAGGCCCCTGCTCTGTTATAAGAAGTTTGGTGCACCATTTCTGGATTGAGAGGCTCTTAGGCAGTGATTGTTTTTAACCAAAAGTAGTTGGCATTCTGTGAGCTGAATAGACACTAAAATAGGAGTGAGACACACAAGGATAAAACTTTAAGACTCCCCCCTCCCACTTCATAAGATTCTATCAGAACTGGGGTAATTCATTTTAGGAATAGCAGAAGGATAACAGGAGCTTCATTTAAGATAGAGTTCTATGATATTTCAAGTTTTAAAAATGTTAAAAGGGAAGGCTTCATGTCTCAGGCCCAAATGTCTATTCTGCCAGATCAGCACCTGCCCTGGGGAGCACACAGCGATCACTTCCTCAAGCCATCAGCATTTTTCTTTAAGTATCACAGGCAACTCACAGAAAAGCCTTACAAGTCAGTTTCTAGATTCTTATCTGGCAATAGTGGATGACCTCATCCCCTGTTTTATCTGAATCTTGTCAGATGAAGCTGTTAAAGCTTTGACCTGCTGCTTCTTATTCTTCTTTAGCATACCTGGTGCAACACAAATTCCTTATGGTAAGTGGATTATTGCACAAATGTCTCCCAGTCCCAAGAAATAGAAGTAGGAGCCCCAACCTGCTGTAGGGTAGAGGTGTTCACATCTTCAAAAATTCATTCATGATTCTGCTACACATTTTCAGGGAGGGGAAAAATGCCTATTTCCATCAAAATGAGGATATAAAGAGGTTGGCTAGCCGGGTGTGGTAGTGCATGCCTTTAATCCCAGCACTTGGGAGGCAGGGTCAGATTTCTGAGTTCGAGGCCAGCCTGGTCTACAAAGTGAGTTCCAGGACAGCCAGGGCTGCACAGAAAACACTGTCTCAAAAAACAATAAAACAAAAAACAAACAAACAAACAAAAAACAACAACAACAACAAAAAGAGGTTGGTTTGTTTTTTTTTTTCCCAACAAAGTTCTGGTAAGTTCTAAATCTTTTCTAGTGGTTTGAATAAGAATGGCTTCCATAGGCCCATGTTTGGTCACCAGGGAACAGTATTATTTGACAGAATTAGTAGGCATAGCCTTGTTAGAGGAAGTATGACACTGAGGGTGGGCTCGGAGGTGTCAAATGTTCAAGCCAAGCCCAGAGTCTTGCTCTTCCTCCTGCCAGTGGATCTGAATGTAGAACTCTTAGCTACCTCTGTATCTACCTGCATGGTACCATGTTTCCTGTCATGATTAAAAAAAAAAAAATGGAGTAAACCTCTGGCACTGAAAGCCAGCCTCAGTTAAATGCTTTTTTCTTTTATAAGCATTGTCATGGTCATGGTGTCTCTTCACAGCAAAAGAACACTCACTAGGATGCCTTCTCATCACAACTAGATGATTACTATTTCTCTAAAGTATTTTTATGTTGAGACAGGGTCTCATAAAGCCCAGGCTAGACTTGATGACTCAGAATTCCCCATCTTCTAACCCCTTCCTCTCACCTGTGGAGATTAAGGCGTGTTCCACCAGGCACAGATTTTCAATTCCTCTTAAGTTCTTTGGAAGCACAGTCATATAAGTTCTGGACTTGGGTATGAAGAGTTAGTCATATACCTTAATAACTACATAGATAGTAGCAGGCATATGCTAAAAAATTCATATGATAATGAATTATAAGGACAAAAGATCAGAGCTGGTCATGCAGTCTGAGAGACAGAGACCTGAAAAAATGAGAGGTTCTGATCCTTGTCTTTGGCTCAAAGATGAAATGTCCTTAGTTCTGTCCCCAGCTGGAGGAATAAATGACAGAATGGGGATCTGGTTCCATTTGGGTTTCTTGCCAGCTTTCTTCTTCTGTTATACACCTACATTAGCAGCATCACATGGAAGCCAGACATGAGGATGCGACTGAGACTGAGAGGCACCTGGACATCATGGATTGACTGGCACATGGCCCAACTGTTCTGCCCCCATGCTTCAACCCACTAATGCCTTATGTATCTGAAGACGGGGGTCATTGGTATTCTGACACATATTGTGATAGAAAAGAAACTGTTCTAGGAACTATCCATTAAAATGTGTGCGTAAATACTAATGAGCTCTACACAAGGTCTTCAACTCAACGGGTAGTTTGGCATAGTTTGGTCTACACCAAAACTACAGTCCCAGGTTTCATGACTGTGCCATGGTTTTGTAAGTTGTCACTGGGGGAAGCTGGAAAGAGTATGCAGGGACTTTGTTTTCCAACCTTTCCAGGTCAGTGACCGCTTGGGCAGCACAGGTTCTATTTCTTCAACTTCCATGTGAGTGTAAAATTATTTCCAGAAGAACTCTTCAAAAATAAATATTAAAAAGCAATGACTGTATAAGGACACTTTTATCTAAAACAAGAGTATGTAAACATTTCTTGTATATTTTTATAAATTTTATGTCAGTTTCAATATATGTCAAAATTGAAAAGTTTTTCAAAAACCAAGAGGATATTCCTTTGCTTCTAGAACATTCAGAGAATTGGGCCCTGGGACATGCTGAGGGCTATAGAACTGAAATGATGTTGTAGACTTGGCCTACTGGGAATAGCACTGCCTGCTATGATTGGGCACGACTCCAAGACTTTCAACACAATGCCAAGGACATGTCCACAGAGGATGGCTCTGTCTACTGTGAGTGAACACATGCCCGAAGCTTCCAGCAGTTGGCACTGCGGACACAGGATATGGAGACTGAAATCATCTGCCACTATGTTTTAGAGAGCTAGTTTAACTGTTTCTCCTGTTGTCCATAAAAGGTATCTATAGGGTCCTTATTTCTCCACAGAACTTCTGATTCAGTCTTGTGTTGCAGACAGATGGTACCTGAGGTGTGATGTAGATTTGTCTGCAAAGGACAATGGGAATGCAATTATGTGCCATGTCTAGCCTTCATAGAGAAAAGCTGTCCCTAAAATGAAGCGATTCACTAAGCATAGCAAAGTGTTGCTAAAACTGGATCATCTGAAAAGACCTAAGAAGGTCGTCTCCAAACAAGTACCAGAAGGATGTCTTTGCCCACCCCATTTTTCTGACAGCTGAGCTAAATCTTATCTGAATAGAGAAAGGTGGATCAGGTCAAGGTAACAATCAGCGATGTCAGGAGTCTCAGGCCCAGCAACAGGGCAGGCTTTCTCAACACCGCTGCCCTGGGGGTGGATACAGGACATAGCTCTTGTCACTCAAGGAGGAAGTTGCTTCCTGAGAAGGAGACAATGAACCTAGGCTTGTGTTTAGTGTGTAGAGGGGAATGTGTATCCTCTGCACTACACATGAAAGCTAGGATATTCCCTTGTTCTTAGCACAAAAAAACCAACCAGGTCTCTAGCAAAGAAAGATTTGAAACACTTCTATTTCATCTGCTTAATAATTGAAGCAGGCATAGTAGGAAACTGTAGGGATGAAATACTCATAAATTATGCAAAAGAAAGAAAGAAGAAGAAACCCTCTAAGAAAAGACTAATACTTAAAGAGAAAATAAATATTATTGATAATAAAATTGAGGATATAATGTTTGTTCTGTGACTACAAATGACTCATATGAAAATTATTCAGGCCTGTGTTAGTGTCAAGATGAAAATTTAGATGTTTAAATCTTGCCGGGTTTCACAAGTGCCATGCATACATTGAGCTAATCATCCATCTCTCATGCAAATATGACCCCACTTAGCACAAACCTTCTAATACTGAAGTATTCCACAGTGAACCGATTTTCATTGATCTTTCTAGAATAAGTAACTCAAAGAATCAAAGATCTGTTATTTTGTGCAAACAAGTGAGTTTCACCAAACGTGAATGCACCATTACTGTTCTATGTTGTCAAATTCAATAATTAATGTTACCCACAACCTATTCAGTCTGAAATTAAAGGCATTGCACGCTGTGAACAAACTTATGGAGAATTTTGACATTCGAGCCAAACATGGATCTATCCATCCCGAGAAGTAAATGATATATAACTATATTGATATACTTTCATAGAATTTTCTTGCTTTGAGACAGGGTCTTGCCACACAATCTAGGCAGACAGCAAAGTCACTGTGTATTCCGTATTGCTTGAAAATCACAGTCTTCCTGCCTTAGCCTATTGATTATTGGGATGGAGGGGTGGGGAGAGTAAGGGAAAGATCAAAGGGCTTCCAGACTCACTTGGTGCTGCAGTGATTTTGAGAGGGCATTGTCTTAGAAGAATTTCCCCAGAACATTACCTCCTCTTCTTCACTTTCTTTTAAAGGTTCAATTTTTATTTTTTAATTACGTGTGCACATGGGGGGAGTGAGGGTGGGGCATAGTGCACAGAGTGCAGTTGCCCACGGAGGCCAGAAGAGGGCTCTGAATTTCAATGGAGCTCACATTACAGGTGGCTGTGAACCACCTGACAGGGGTGCTTGGGACTGAACTTGGTTCCTCTGCAAGAGCAGTATGACTCCTAACACCTGAGCCATCGCCCCAGCCTTTCAGATCCTTTTAAAATTAAGTTGAAACAAACTACTAATATCTCCCAAAGAGAAAAAAAAAAAGCCATTCTTTGAGTTAAAGAACTACCAGGGAATTTCATGATTTGTGCATCAGTTAAAGCTAATTAAATTAAAATAAAAATGTAATTGCATCTCTGTCGGAAATTTATAAGAACTCAAAATGAGCTATCTAGACATAAGTAGTGTAAGTAGTAGAATCTAAACTACTTGGAGCAACACAGGTCATGAGATTATATAAATATTAAAACATAAAGAAAATTACTTTTGTTTTGTGGGCTAAATGATTATAATGTGTCCCCTTCTAAAAAGAATACATAGAATCATACAACCATGTGATTATTATACTTTGTCAAAAATATTCACCAATTGCTATAAATATTACCTTTCTATGAAGCCTCCCACACAAACTCTGCTTTAAATAAGATGTTGGGGGAGCTGCTGAGGGAAATAACTAGACTAAATGGAGAACACATGACTCAGTAGAGAAGTGGCTTGGAGTGGGAGCTGTGATAAGCCACACCCCAGGGTCCTCCAGATAAAGCTAAAAAGAAAATCCCTATTAGTGGGGGAGTGATGATACCTGCATATAGTCCCAGCACGCAGAACTGGAGGGTCATAAGTCCAGATCTAATTGGGATACATAGATAGATCCTATTTTTTTTTTATTTTTATATTTTTATTACATATTTTCCTCAATTACATTTCCAATACTATCCCAAAAGTCCCCCTTAGCGCCCCCCACTTCCCTACCCACCCATTCCCATTCTTTTGGCCCTGGCATTCCCCTATATTGGGGCATATAAAGTTTGCAAGTCCAATGGGCCTCTCTTTCCATTGATGGCCAACTAGGCCATCTTTTGATACATATGCAGCTAGAGACAAGAGCTCCAGGGTTCTGGTTAGTACATCATGTTGTTCCAACAATAGGGTTGCAGATCCCTTTAGCTCCTTGGGTACTTTCTCTAGCTTCTCCATTGGGAGCCCTGTGATACATCCAATAGCTGACTGTGAACATCCACTCCTGTGTTTGCTAGGCCCCGGCATCGTCTCACAAGAAACAGCTATATTTGGGTCCTTTCAGCAAAATCTTGCTAGTGTATGCAATGGTGTCAGCATTTAGAAGCTGATTATGGGACGGATCCCTGGATACAGCAGTCTCTAAATGGTCCATCCTTTCATCACAGCTACGAACTTTGTCTCTGTAACTCCTTCCCTGGGTGTTTTGTTCCCAATTCTAAGAAGGTGCACAGTGTCCACACTTTGGTCTTCATTCTTCTTGAGTTTCATGCGTTTATCAATTTGTATCTTATATCTTGGGTATCCTAAGTTTTGGGCTAATATCCACTTATCAATGAATATATATTGTGTGAGTTCTTTTGTGATTGTGTTACTTCACTCAAGATGATGCCCTCCAGGTCCATCCATTTGGCTAGGAATTTCATAAATTCATTCTTTTTAAGAGCTGAGTAGTACTCCATTGTGTAAATGTACCATAATTTCTGTATCCATTCCTCTGTTGAGGGACATCTGGGTTCTTTCCAGCTTCTGGCTATTATAAATAGGGCTGCTATGAACATAGTGGAGCATGTGTCCTTTTTACCGGTTGGGACATCTTCTGGATATATGCCCAGGAGAGGTATTGCTGGATCCTCCGGTAGTACTATGTCCAATTTTCTGAGGAACCGCCAGACTGATTTCCAGAGTGGTTGTACAAGCTTGCAATCCCACCAACAATGGAGGAGTGTTCCTCTTTCTCCACATCCTCGCCAGCATCTGCTGTCACCTGAATTTTTGATCTTAGCCATTCTGACTGGTGTGAGGTGGAATCTCAGGGTTGTTTTGATTTGCATTTCCCTGATGATTAAGGATGTTGAACATTTTTTCAGGTGCTTCTCTGCCATTCGGTATTCCTCAGGTGAGAATTCTTTGTTCAGTTCTGAGCCCCATTTTTTAATGGGGTTATTTGACTTTCTGGAGTCCACCTTCTTGAGTTCTTTATATATATTGGATATTAGTCCCTTATCTGATTTAGGATAGGTGAAGATCCTTTCCCAATCTGTTGGTGGTTTTTTTGTCTTATTGATGGTGTCTTTAGCCTTGCAGAAGCTTTGTAGTTTCATGAGGTCCCACTTGTCAATTCTCGATCTTACAGCACAAGCCATTACTGTTCTATTCAGGAATTTTTCCCCTGTGCCCATATCTTCAAGGCTTTTCCGAGTTAGATCCTATTTTTTAAACAGTGTTTTAACTCTCTAGAGTCAACAAGGTCCAAGAAAGCCCTTAAGTAGACATGGACATGTGTCTGACAATACTCATCCAACAGATTGAGTTATTGGCCAAGGACCTCAAATACCGTGTTTATTCTTTAGGCAGAGGTAGGAGCCAAGGAAAGGGATCCTAGATTCACAGTTGACTTCCTGTCCCAGAAACAACTCCACTGGAAACCTTTATATAAGAATACCAACTAGTATACAAACACACAGGTGATAAGGAAAACTTACAGACTGGACGAGGAAGAGATCCTTCAGATTTCAGATGAGCGTACACAGGGTTGTCCAAAGCATGATGGGTACAGTGAAGGTTTTAATATTCTGCCACCAATCCTAGTTTGTTTTTTTAATTGTTTTTTTTTTCATTCAATTTACATGTTTTATTTTTGGCCTTGTTTTTATGATCTCATGAATCCAATGATTTTCATTGTTAATACAAGTTCATGAATTCGTGACCCAGTATTCCTCATCCAGTATCCCCATTAATTATTGAAGCATTTGAAAGACCCAGAACATCTTGGGAAAATGAAACTATGTAAAAATGAGGCAAGCATCATTAAACTTTGATATACATGCTTTCAGCATTTTTCATAGTTCCTAAACAGACATATATACCGTTGTTATAAAAGTAGTAAAATATATTGTGCAGCCTTCAACAGATGATTACATTATCATAATTGCTTATTCATTCATCTCCCCTGCTGGGCCAAGGCAAGGACAGTATTATATTTACTGTCACAGACTAAATATCTAGCATAATATACCTAGAATAAAAAAGCAGTATAGAAGTATATCCATAGCTTATACACACTCATACACATACTTTTTTACACCCATACACACTCATGCATATACTTGCAGACACACTCATACTCACTCGCAGACATTAATATTCACATACACACACTCAGACATATAAATTCACACATACTCAATCACACACACACGCACACACACACACACACTCTTTCCCAAATGCATAACCCTCTCACACACATACATATACTCCGACACACAAATCACTCCATAGCAAGCTGCAACAGGTTAGAGACCCACACACAACTATTAGAACTTTATTTTTCTTTACCTACAGCAAAACTGCCTCACGAATCTTTGCCACTTTGATGGAATTTGCTTCTCTCCTATTGCATTGTCTTTGCATTTCTATGCTATTAAGCCTGACTAACTTTTATATGGGCCATTTGCCATTGCAAAATAAACACTACCCCATCAGTGATTTTTGCCTGCCTGTTGTCTTTGCTACTATGAGTTGCTTCATTGAAAGATTGAGCCAATGTTATATTTGTTCTCTTGTCAGCCTGTTCTTATTTTTGGCACAGTTTGTTTCAATCCAATGCTTACTGAGGGAGGGCACCATGCGCAGCGGGCATCTGCGTGTCACTCACAGGATTCTCCCTGTCCTTGAATGTGTGCAAACAGAATTTGAAGATGAACCCTAGAGAGGCTAATGCTAGCGTCTAAATTCCATCCTGACTCCTCTAATTACCTAGTGACCTTCAGCGAGACAATCAATCCCGCGGCTTAAAGCTCTTAATTTAGGAAAAAAATAATGCCAATTAGTCTTGTCAGGTTGGAAAAAGATCCAGTAATACCAAAAATATGTAATAGCACTCGATAAGTATAAAAGTATGTTATTGTTGTTCTTGCTTCTGCCTTCCTAGGGGACATAGCATCCATCCGTCATCTATTTGGAGGCAAATTGGTAAAGACGGGTTCCTTTGTCAAGACTAAGGTTAAAATGCTCGAGAAACTGGATGTGCTCAGGAGAGACTTGTGGCCCTTGACGTTTGCCCTTTCTAAGAAATTAATGAAGCTAAACCCGAACCACCTCCACTGACACTGTGATGCGATCCGCAGCGTAACCCAATTTGCTCCACTTGTCTTCCCACAGGAGCGGAGATGCCTGTCACAAAAGGAAGCACGTTCAGTTTCCCTCTCAAGGGTTATTCAAATACAGAGCATACTGACCTGCATGAAAAGAAGCCTGGTGCTCGCGAAAAGGCTGGGAGGGAATCCTAAATGAGCTAGAACACTTCTCTGTCTAGCCAGCTCATTTAAAACCTTATAGAGGTAAAGAAAAAAAAAACCTCTTTGAAAAATGTCTCCTACCTAGTCTTCCTCAGCAGGGTTTGCACAGTTCAGACTCGTATCGGAACACAGAGATTCCCACTCTTGGCGGCCCTGCTGTCTGAGAAGTCTGTCTCAGGCAGCATTGTATGAGGACACAAAGTATTTGCCAGCCCATTATGTTGATTTTGTTCACATGAATGCGCATAAATATGTCATAATATTTTAGACTGTTCAGAGATTTATCCGCGGGACACGGTTTTCCTATTTTTACAATAGAATCATTGCACACAGAGGCGCAAAAATACAGATAATGGCTAAGAGGGACTATTGAGTTCATGGGTCTTAAACTATGGTCATCAAGTCCCAGAGTCCGAACAGCCATTTTCAGTGAATGGTTTTTGGTTTTTGTTTTGTTTTGTTTTTTATCTATTCTAGCCAATAAAAACTACCTCCAGCGATTTCAGTAGACCCTTTATATCAACTCTCAGTCCACACCAAAGTTGATCAGATAGTCTGGCTGCTGTAACTAATAGAAAAACAAACCATGTCTATCTTATAGGTCGAATTAAAAAATTAGTGGACTAATAAGCCAAAATTAATTCATATCAGTGAAAGAATTTGGAATCTCGGTTTTTTTGAACTAATTCTACAGCTGTGGGAATGTACATTCAGTGTTGCAGTTCTTTGCCTGGGGTTGGAACTTGCATCTCTTAGCTCCTAGCAGAATATTTCTTTTCTGTCCTCCAAAACCCCACACTGGCATGGAAGTCCAAGGAGTTACCTGGTTCAATGAGATGCCTCGGTGGATAAAGGCATTGTATGTCAAGCCTGGTAACATGAGTATAATCCCCCAGATCCTATATATTAGGAGAGAATGGCCTCTGACCACCACACTCATGAGGTGCAACATGCATGTGCACATACACACACACACAAAATAAAGTAACTAAAATGGTTTTTTTGAAAGAAAGAAAGAAGAGAAGAGAAGAGAAGAGAAGAGAAGAGAAGAGAAGAGAAGAGAAGAGAAGAGAAGAGAAGAGAAGAGAAGAGAAGAGAAAAGGAAGGGAGGGAAAGAGGGAAAGAAGGAGGGAGGGAGGGAGGGAGGGAGAGAGGGAGGGAGGGAGGGAGGGAGGGAGGGAGGGAGGGAGGGAGGGAGGGAGGGAGGGAGGGAGGGAAGAAAAGAAATGGGGCCGCCTAGATGATAATAAATAAAATCTCTTGTGTGCTAAGCAGGCTGAGAGAAGGCCTATGTACTATGCTTACAGGGCCACTCTTACCCTTGTTGGGGGATACAAAGATAAAACAGACAAATTCCCTGCCTTTCAAGAACACTATGCCTAAAGGGATAATATATTTACATAAATGAGGAATACAAAATTAGAAAGTTAAGTGCTGTCAGAGACATAAGGATGATGAGCTCCTGCAGAGGTTACAGAAGGCAAAGTTTAGATGGTTTTAGTTTCAGGCCAAACAATTCATTAGCATATTAAAAGGCATGTGTTACTAGAACACCCAGACAGCTCTGCTCAGTATGGTCTCTTTCACCTAGGAAAGCAAATTCTTCCATGTTTTTGTCTTCTGACCTAACAGTCCTATGCCACATTAAGTCACAGGTCAAATAATGGTTTCTTCTATGTGTCTTTTCTGGTCCTCTCAGTCAACAGCCTTTGGAGAATCCCACAGCAGAACACACTGCTGTGCCTATGGCATCGGACTACATAAAGCAGGAGGCTGTAATTGGGCTATGTTGTTGAGTGAAAGTATCCATGACACTCAAAGGTAGCAAGGAAAAGCTGTGTTTTGGGGTGAATCTGCTGGGATGGGGGCTGTAGTGAAAGGCAGAGAGATCAGACTCAAGTCACAGGCAGTAAGGACAGCTGGAGATTTATAAAGTATCTGGGTAGGGTTAACGGATGGGAAATTAAGAGGAACCATCAAAGGGAGAGGGATCACTGAGAGACGGACTCCGCAGCTTCTTGCTGAAGGCAGATCAGTGAGGGTGGAATGCCAAGGATGAGAGGTTTCTGCTGAACAACAACGCAGGATTTTTATTAGCAGTGGACTAAATGGGTCATGGTCAGAGCCCAAGGTTAGGGCTCATCAAAAACAGAGTTTTAGTAGGAGACCGGTTTTATCATTGCTCTCTTTTTGTCTTCCCCTCTGACCCTTTAGGTCCTAGCATCCTGCAATACGCGCTTTACATTGAGTTCAAAATAAACAGCCAACCATCTCCCTTAATTTCCCATCTCTTTGGCCTTGTCCTGGCTTCTCTTTTCTTCTGAAATATCTTCTTTCTCTTCATTCTTTTGGCATGATTTCCTTCAGTAACCCTTTCTAACATTCTTCTGTTTCCTACGTCCATGTTGTCTGATGGGTCTGACAGGAAGGTAGGGTGGAAACCAGCTGCTGCTTTGCAAACAGGATGAGTTAACTGAATTCTGGAAGTGTTATTAAAAATATCATAAGCAAAATCAGTAGAGTCAAAATAAGTGGCAGTGGAGCTTCGGAGGCAAACAGCTTTGTCACAGAAATGAATTTTAGCCATTGTCCTAGTTAGGGTTTCTATTGATGTGGTTAAAACAACAAAACAAACAACAAACAAAACACTATCACTACAAAGAACTTGGGAAGGGAAGGGTTGACTTCAGCTTACAACTCTCAGGTCATGCTTCCTTGCTAAGGGAACTCAGGGCAGGAACTCAAACAGGGCCAGAAACAGGAAGCAGGAGCAAAGGCAGAGGCCATGGAGGTGTGCTGCTTATTAGAGTGCTTTTCATAGATTGCTGAGCCGACTTTTTTCATAGCACCTAGGACTGCTAGCCCATTGATGGCACTGCGCAGTGAACTTCCCACATCCACCACCAATCAAGAAAATGCACCACAGGCTTATTATACACGGGCCAATTTGGTAGGGATATTTTCTCCACTAAGGTTCCTCCTTCCCAAACGGCTCTAGCTTGTATCACATTGACATAAAACTAGACAGCACACAAGGGTTCTTGTGAACCATTCTTGACATGAATATGCTTAATGGCTCAGCAATTTCATAGGGTTAACTCGGGTGAGTTCTGCCTCCCTAAGTACATTAGAGAAAGATCAAAGTGAGAAACAACCATTATATTTTTCACGGAGGACATATAAACTCAAGCCTATACTTAACTACTGGAACATCTAAGAGAGACAGCCCTCTGGTTTAATCTATGTCTCACTCACTTTTCCAGCATGACTACAATTTCTTTAAGTAAATTTATTGCAGGCAATTGGTCTGCACTATTTAATACCCCAACTTAGAAAATTGGATAATATGATACTGGATGTAAATATGCAAATCTTCAGTGGTTTGCTTGGAACCTCAAAATCGGAATTATTAGGAAGTATACAGAACTGTGGACTCCATGAAGGAGCAGTCATGGATTTGATTTTAAGAGATTCTGATTCAGCATGCCTGTCCATCACCTGTGTCTGTGCTGACAGAGCAGAATAAAGTCTCTGGAAGTTTACTCGATACACATATTATAAACCTGATATGGTTGGAATATGACTTTGTCCAGTTTCTTAAAAGAAAGACATTTTAGGAGTATAAGGAAGAATTTTTGGAGTATAGTAACATATGGAGAGAGGCGAATAAGGTCAGAATATGCCACATCAAGTATACCACTGTGTCCTGTGAGTTCTTTTGAGCTAGAAAGTTAAAGGAAATCAGACACAGGAAGAATTCCTCTGCTGGAATGCTAAATTCCTTTTATGACGATGTCTCCAGCAGGAGTGAAAGATACATCTTGTTGCTGCATGGAAAGCATGATGGGTAAATATGAATAAGCATCTCTAGAGACCACCTGCCTAGCGTCAGCTCCCGATACACTTCTCTCTTCAGTTTGCCACCACTAAGCCTACACTCTCATTGTCTTTCTCTAATTATTTCTCCACCATTTATTGCTTTTGCTTACGATGGTATATACTATCCTGAGTCTACCCACTTCTTCAGGGATTTTTCACTTCTTTTTCCCTAAAGACCTCTAAATGGGTAAAATTTTCAAAATAGTGTCGTCAGATTAAATGTGTATGTGCATTTACCTGTCAATCTCATTTTTATCAGCTTAGTTCCCCAAGCTTTGGGAAAGGCATACAGAAAGAGCAATGAGATCCCTTTGCCTCCTTATATACATTTTCCACCATTTGTGTCATGTCTGTCTCATGCTTATATATTAGAATTGCTTGAGAAGATTGTAAGAGCCCTCATGTTCAAGCTCTGGCTCAGCACCATGGAGAAAGACCCTCTACAGGGATCCAAGCATCAGTCTGTGCTCAAATTCTCTAGGCAATTTTGAACAACCAAGATTGAGAACTGCTGCCTTATTCCTTGGTGTCCAGAGCTATTGAGAGTACATAGTAACCTAGAGAAGAGGTACGTCCAAGATGGAAAGCAAGTCTGATGGGAGGTGTTAATGTCAGGGTGCTTATTCCCAGGATGGGCACCAAGGCTACCTCGGGAAACATTAACCCATGATGAGGTGCAACAGGGTAGACTGGAACACTGTGATCTGGGGCATTTCCAAGAGTTTACCCACATGTAGCATCTTCAAATATAGATATCTCAAGAGCATGGCACATTTCCCAGAATACAGGACACCCTGAAGAGTGTTTTTCTTCTACCTTCCCAATATACTGTTATGTATTTGTTCAATTATATGGATATTCATCATATTATAGCATATCTAGCTCCATACCTGAAAGTTTCTCTTCTATTGGAAGTCTCTCTTGAATGTAAACCATTGTGTTGTCTGCAGTGTTTTCCAATGTAATAAATGTACATTGAACAAATGAATTATCTGTGTATATATTACTGTTTTGGTCACTAAAGTCTACTATAACAAAGATGCCATAGACTTGGTAGTTTAAACAACAAACATACTTCACATCTGGCGTCTGGATAGAATTGGTGTCTGGTGTCTCTGTGATAAGCAGGTTGGCTTTATTCATGAAGGGTATACCTTTTTGACTACATTGCCTCCCCAAAGCCTACCTCCTAATACTTATCTCTGGGTAACAGCATTTCAACTTCAGAACTTTGAAGGAGCACAAGCATTCAGTCCACAATACCCAACTTTTCCGTGCAGCATTGAGTGTTCTCTCCTTTCAAAAAAGTTAAAACCCTTAGCTTAAGGGCAAAAAGAACATCCTTCTCTTTAGGTAGCTCAGCCCATAGAAGGTAAATGCATGTCCCACATCAGAAGGTGACATTGTGTCTCCTTCTGATGACTATACTAGATATGCTTTAGTGTTATGCAAATGCAAAGGCTAAAGACCAGGCAGGAAAAAATGGTTTAATTCTAATCTGTGTTTATAATTAATTCATAAGGGGAAAAGTTCCATTTAAAAAGTCACTCTTAAAAAATTATGTGCTTAAGGAAGGCAAGTAAATGATGTAAATAAGAATGGGCAGAGACTGATTCAGGGTTCAAGTGCGTCCTGAGGCTGCCTCTGTCATCTTCAACTTGTATTGGCTTTCTGTCAAATAAAACAAGCATGCCTTCATAAAAGTAATGACCTACTTACCTGGTTACTGCCGTTAAATTAACTGCTTTAATAAAAGAGATTGTGTGTGTGTGTGTGTGTGTGTGTGTGTGTGTGTGTGTGTGTATTAAAAGCCTGGAGAGATAACCATTTCAATCAACTAATGTTCAGTCTACTCATCCACACACTCCATGTTTATAGAACTTACCATGCTTAAATCAAAATCAACCTGCCTAACATTGCATTAATGGGTGGCTAGCATATGTATTGCTAAGTCTGGTTCAAGAGGATTCAGTGGTAGATTGGCAAAAAGACATTATAGGTAGGATAGAGTTAATTCATTCAAGAGTTAATTCAGGCAGTCATTCTTTCAATTATAATGGTATATAAAAGTGAACATGGGCTATGCGTTGGATTAAGTACCAAGGATACAAGAGTAAGTAAAGCAACGCCCTCTTCCATGGTACTTACAACTTACTGGGGGAGAAGGAAACAGCAATGGAATGAAACAGCAAAGAAATAAATGGGAAATATTTCTGAAAGGAATAAAAAGTGTTTGAAATAACAACAAAGGCTGAACTAGGGTAGCTTGAAGTACCCTGCAGAAGTACCATGGTTCACCATGAAGTACCAGAAGCACAGATTCAAGTATGAAATGCACCATGTGGGAGGGGTATAGAGCGGGAAGTCCAATCACTTCTACTGTAGAGAGACAGCCAAAGAGACTCTTTGCCCCTGCAGAATGAGCAGCCAAATGGAGATTTCTCACAAAGGAGTAGATAGAGATCAGGACTCAAAGGCTACTTTATGTCCTGCTTATCAGAAAGAAATAGAGAAATATAGACAAGGAAGGGCTACTGTGAGGTCGAAAGACTCTGGAGTCACACACATAGATTTCTATCTGATTGAACACTTGAAACAATGACATGTCTGGGCTTTCTCGTTAGACCCCTTCTCAGCAGGGAGCCTGAGCTTAGGGACCAGATCTGCTAAGATCCCCTCTGCCATGTCAGTCTGTCCATGTGGAGGTCCTGAGAACCCATGCCTCCCAAGAGTGTTATGGCTTCTCTGAACACTTGGAGTTCAACTGGTGAATCTATGTCCCCTGAGGGCCAAAAAAAAAAAAAAGCCAATCTTCCAGTGTTATTGACTCTGTCCCAATAGACATTGGACCCATTCGGCCCTCCAAGTCTTTGACAGAGATTCTAACAGTCTTACCCTAGCTAGTGCAACTGAATGAAAGAGGTGTTTTGCTGAAACAACAAATTTGAAGCCTACACATTACAAGCCCATAGGATGCCATACCAGACACCTCAATATTTCAATAAGGGTTCTTTTGAAAGCAGTCTGTACAAGCAGGAGAATGACATTGGATGCATTTCTATAAGGATAAAGAGAGCTTTAATGTATTTAAACACACAGCTTTTTGGCTTAACTAAGCACGGGAGCACATTTTCTCATGCTATATTTAGGCGGCAGGTTTCCGTGTTTAAGGGATTGTGAATTATTGAAAAGCACTTTGCAGAAATTTGGCAGAATTCCCTAAGCCACAGTCTGAATGAGGTTTTTTTTTTAAACTTCTAATATTTCTTCGGCGCAACCCTGCATGAAAGTAGTGCTCAGGGGGATCAGAGCACTAAACAGAGCGAGGATTTTGTAATTAAATAGCCAAATCAGTGACAAGACAAAATACAGAAAATGGGATACCAATTTAGACGCAGAGAGCCTGTTTTTTTTAATTTATTAATTTTATAAATTATGTGTATGTATGGGGGGATTTGTGCACACGAGGGCAGGTGTCCACAGAGGCCAGAGGGCCATATTGAAATGTTCATCTCCTGCTGAAGTTGAAGTAACAAAGCTGCCCAGATCCACACAGGCAAATGAGCTCAGGCCCTCTGCGAGAACAGAACATACTCTTAATCACCAAGCCATCTCCCATCCCTTAGAACCACGTGTTTTGATCGCAGCTTTACAGCCAGAAAACCCGCAAGGCTCTAAATAGAACCTAACTCCTCTGGATTTCATTTTCCTTCTCTAAGGTGGAGCAAACCTGTCTCAGAGTATTGACCATAGTATTATAACCAAATGTGTTTATGTGTAGAGATATTCACATGCCTATAGATAGATAGATAAATAGATAGATAGATAGATAGATAGATAGATAGATAGATAGATAGATAGACAGACAGACAGACAGATGTAAAACAACAATTGTATATCTATTACACATCTTCTAATATACAAATACACAGAGTAAACATAGTCTGTCCCTCAAATATCTCCCCTCTCTCCCTCACATGTCCAAGCTAAAATAATGAAGCCTCAAGAGCTGAAGAACTGATACTCAAGTTTTCCTCTGTTAACTTCTACACATGTGAATTTATCTCCTGTGTTCCTTTTATCTCATCTTATCACACTGGTGCCATTCTGCATTATTCTATCACAGATGGTAAAGGTTATTCTCTCCTTCTGTGTTAGAAAGGAAAATATGACTATAAACACTTAGGAATTCTGACTCTCTCTTGGTTTAATATTCATCATTTTTAATCTAAATGGGCACACAAATTGTGCTTTCAGTTGTGTGTATAAAAGTTTGTGTGTGTGTGTGTGTGTGTGTGTGTGTGTGTTAATTATATACATGTGTCTGTGGTGCACAGTTTTATGAACATACATGTGGAAGTTAGAGCTCAATGTCTGAGGTCCTCCATCGCTCTCCAGTGGTTGTTTGGGGTTTGTTTGTTTGTTTGTTTGTGACATGTTCTCTCATTGAAGCTGGAGCTCATCCACAAGCTAGGTTGGTTGGATGGTAAACTCCAGGCTCTATGGACACGTGCCATCACATCTACCTTTTAAGGAAATGCTACAGGCTTGAACTCAGGTCCTCAAGCTTGCCTGCAAACTACTTTACTTGTGGAGCAAATCTTGTCGACTCTGAAAGTAGCTTTTAAGACCAGAAAATATGGCTATCCCAAAGCCAGTCACATTCTTAAGCCCATGGTAGAAATAAATATTTGCTTAGACTGTTTCTTACTGCAATATTTTAAATTCAAAATAAGTTGAAGGGAATCTAATCAAGATTCTAAAGTCAAATATTTGAAAAACATACTCTTCTCTATAAGAAATTCTCCTTTCCCTCTCTGCTGACATCTATTCATTTGTGTACATGCAGACTTTTTTATAAATTAATTATTATATGTATTTATATCCCCAAAACTGACCCCTCCCAGTCCCCACTCTCAGAGTTCTTCCCCCAATTCCTCCTCCCCTTCACCTTTGAGAGGATGCTCTCCCAGGTGTCCCCACACACTGGGGCATCAAGTCTCTACAGGATTAGGCATATCCTATTCCACTGAGGCCAGACAAGACAGCACTTTGCTCCATATATGCAGGATGCAGGGAGTGGGGGACCTTGGACCAGCCCCTGTATGCTCTTTGGTTGGTTGCTCAGTCTCTGGTATCTCCCAGAGGTCCAGGTTAGGTGACACTATTGATCTTCCTATGGGGTTCCCATCCCCTTTAGTTCCTTCAATACTTCCTCTAACTTACACAGGAATCTCTGGCCTTCACCCCATGCTTGGCTGTGGGTATCTACATCCATTTTAGTCAGCTGCTGGGTATAAACCAAACCTGGTACAGAAAGAAGAGAAGAGCTTGACCTCGAACCCAACTGAGACTTTGCATTCTGCTTCTAAACTGGTAAATATGGTAAAGGACACTTCAAAGATGGGGTCAATACAATGCAGGTATGGGGAGCTTTGAAGGGTAAGCCTGCTTCCGTAAACAATAAATGGTAGGTATGTAAGGGAGGCTTTGCAGTAAAACAACAGAGTGAGATATTGAGAAACACAGATTCACATCATGATATAGAGAGCTGTAGGCTAGTTCAAATACCAGACTGAACCTGATCAAGGAACATTAATATTTTAAGAGTGAAACTATTTCTGGCCATACTTCCAAAAAGTGTTCTTACCCTTCAAATATTCATACTAGTGTATTTAAGTAGACTTGTACAAGTTTGTTTCACAGTAACTCATGGTAGAGTGGAATCAGGGGAGCTAGAGAGAGAACAGGGTTGTGAGGAACTTGATCGCTGAAGTTACATGTCTGAGCAGGAGGATGCATTGCACTTTTTACATACATTTTGATTTCCCATATTAAAACACTTTAAAAGGCTAACTGAATCTTACTGAGGTAACTGAATAAATAATCATTTCTTTAACTAACTGTGTTGATGTAATGTAGACTTAGTGTGAGTAAGAAACTGGTTGATTCTTTCCTTTATTTACCAAGTGCAGAAAAGCAAAGAGACACAGTGACTAATGCTGATGTAAGCTGCACAGTGCCTCTCACTACAGAAGCTGTTTGCTTGGTGCTACACCACAGAGAGGGGAGAGAAATGCAGCACATTGTCCTTTGATCTGAGGAAGAAAGGCTGCTTAATTCTCTGGAAGAGAAGTAAAGAAAATGCAACTGAATGGCCCACCCTTGCTTTGAAACCTAAGCACTTTGAGCTGTTATTCAGGTTGCTGGGCAGAGAATGTAGCAGACCCTACAACCTATGGGAGATGAGCTGCAGCTAGAATGGATAGAATGTATCTAATACCATCTATTCTACTGAGCTACAGCAACACATGGAAGGATAAACAGAACGGATAGATTCTGTAAAGTTTTCTGCCTTTTTTAAATATCTCATATAAAGAAGTTAAATTTATGCACTAGACACAGGGCTGTTTGTTATGGTTCTCTTCATTTCCCTTTTCTAATCTCCTTACTATGACAAACATTTAAGGCTTTTGGGGAGCTTGTTTCCATTCATTTGAGAGTTAGAATAAATATAATTAATACACTTATTAACTCCAGGAGCCAGAGAGAGTCTTCTGCAAGTACTATGATTGACAGAACCATGGAAGGGTTCTTTCTCTACTCCCCCTTACAACATCCCACCATATCTGCTACAATGCAGGAAAAGAAGCTGAAGATGTCATCAGATTACTAAGTGTCCAGGTTAAAAGTATGAACACGTTCAGGAAGTTCAGATATCAGCTGCCACTCAACTGAGTATATCACATAATATGTTCTATCTGTGTGTGTGATCCAATCTATTCTTTCCAATATGAGATCTTCTCCCTGGTGAGACTTGCATGTGCTTTGCCATTAAGGCTCATGTCCTTTGAACATTGTAGATAAACTGAACGCATAGCATGACTCGCACATACCTGCGCTGCAATCGTTCCAATGCATACTGCCTCAGATTGATTAGATAATGGCTTAGCTTACAATTTCTGATACACAGTTAGTAGAAACCATACTTCAGACTTTCAGTATGATCACTTCGCAAGGTAGTGAGCAATACATGGTATTGAGGGAAAGCAGAAAGATATGGAGAATTACAGGAACATGAGATGAATAAAAGAGCCCTCATTCCCAAGTCTGGCTGAAGCATCTCACTAGCTGAGAATCAGGAATTCCAGGACAATTAACATTTGCTGTGAAGGTTGCCAACATTGAGACAATATTTCTTTTATATAGAAATATTTCAAAATAGGAATGTTTAAAAAAAGCAATAAACCAGGCTCAGGCTTGAGCATTTATGACCTCAAATGTGACCTGGCTCCTCTTCTGGATATTTTCTAAGAACCTCACAAACAAGACTATTAACTTTTTTATATGCTGAAAAGAGAATAAATTATTCACTCTCTCTGTAGTTGTATTTACATCCAGCCAAATACATGAGCTTCACTCTAATTCCAGAGTTATAGAAAAACAGTCTGGTGACACTGGTGAGATCAGTAAAACACAGATGTTTCTCCAGGAACAATGGTCTGTGCCCTGGTAAACCCATCATGAGTTTAAAATACACAGAACTGACAATGCACAGAACTTCCCCAAACTGCAGAACATCATAGTTCACCTGCTTATCATTAATAGGAGTGGCATTTGCTAGCTATCTTTCTGGGCCTGCCTCAAAGGTCCTCTATCCACCCATGCTTAAACTATCAATCCTTGTCTCATAAGGAGTGTTCGGAAATGCTTATACTGCCCTATGTCACACTTATATTCAACAGCATCTCAATCTTTATGTGTCTTTTATTTTATTTTATTATTCATTCATTCATTCATTCATTCATTCATTCACTTTTGGTTTTTCAACACAGGGCTTCTCTGTATGGTCCTATCTGTCCTGGAACTCACTCTGTAGACCAGGTTGACCTCAAATTCACAGAGATCCACCTGCATCTGCCTCCTTAGAACTGGGATTAAAGGGGTGCACCACTACTGCCCAGCATTAGCTTTTTAAGGCAAAGTCTCCTTATATAGTTATGTATCTTAGGTTATGCCTCAAAATCGTGAACCCCCTGCCTCAGCCTCCTAAGTTCTGGGACTATTGGCATGTCAGCATGCCTGGTTACGTTTGCATGCTACAAATGTTTATTTGCAGTGATTCTGCTCTGTATGTGGCAATGAAGTATGACCTCCATTAAGAGGTCTACAATAGCATTCCAAGTGTGTCTTATTCACTCTCTGGGGGTCACTCTTTCGATTAACCTCCTAGCTTAACCCTGTATTAAATAAATTTTAATATAGAGTTAATAAATTCAACTCTGTTTCTTTGTGGTTTATCTTTAAGTTCTTTTCTGTGGTGAAGCTAGGATTTATTTGAGCTGAGACTAGTAAAGGATACGAGAACATCCCAGGCTGCTAGGGAAGGTGCTACCATATACGTTGCCTTCCAAGAAGTCTGTAAAATGTTGCAATTCCAAAAGATATAGTAAGGCACCCTCATCTCCATCTGCAATGGAGAATATCATACTTTTTAAGGCTAGTGGTCAATAGGTGTTGAATGACAGTTTGTTGTTCTTTTCATTGGAATCTGCAGTCACATTTGTGAATTTTAAGCATCTTTCCATGTGTGACAATCACTGTGTTTGTTTTTCCCAATCATGTTTCATTTAAATTCTTCCTTGAATATTCATATTGTTAGTTTTGCCTTATTACTCCATAGGTTATATGCTATTTACAGAAATTTCCCTATACATGACTTCTTTCCCACATCTCAAGTTACGTTTTATATTACTCACAATTTTGCTTTCTCCACAATTTGAAATCATTTTGTTGTTTCTTGTCTATATCTTTCAACAGAATGTAAACTCCTTAGACTCAAACAAACAAATAAAACCCTTCCCTTTTTTTATATCCATTACCTACAGCGGTGCCTATCACAGGACTGAGCCTTAACAGTTAATATTATTATGACAAGTGTATAGTCCAGATTTTCTAAAACTATTTCCATTATTTTGTTCCTTTAATTACACTTGCCCTTGTCAGACCACACCTCTAGGATGTGGTTTATACATATATGTAGAAAGTGTGTATGAGTGTAGATCGGAAAGCAATAAACTCTTGTGGGGCTGCTTGGAATTGCATTACAACTGACAGAGATAGAGGGCACTGGGATGAAGGGGCAGAATGGGGAGGAAGAAGGCAGATGAAAAGACAGCTTAAGGCCCCACATAGAGATGGAGACGGAAGGTCATTTACAGGTGTGTTAGGAAAGATGAAGTTAGAGAGTTTGAATTACAGAGAGGGACAAAGTGGGTTAAGAATAGGCAGGTTGGTGGTACTCAGGTTCTGAAATTTTACATATAATATGAAGAAATGACCTTTTCCTGAATGGAATGTGGGGAAGTATGGAGTCATCAAAAGTTTTTCAGTGGGAGAGGCAGACATAAATCTCTCATGCAGGAAGAAGGCTGGTGACGATGCTATGAATTAATTAGAGGGGGAAGAGAAATGCATATTAATAACAGTTCTTCTCACAGCTCTAAAATAACGTGTGCCAAACCAGTCCCAGGATATTTTATGGACAGCATTTTTAATAGAAGTAGCAGAGTCAGCAGAACACATTTCCCAAATCAGATGACAGAGCAGACAGACCCTCCGAACTGTACCCATTAGCTTTTGCTGCCCAACTTTTTTTTATGCGTTGAAAAGTAAAACATATGAGTTTTATTCATTTTCTCAATAAAGCATATGCCTAAGTTGATTGAGAGTTACATTCATTTTGTGCCAAACTATATCAGCTTCCTACTCTAATCTAATTCTGAAATGATGAAAAATTTTATGAGCCAAGTACTCTGCATGACCTATACCCTAGAAATGAGTTTAAGAATAATTGGTTAAGTTAATATTAGGAGACATCACGACCCACCTAAGCCAGTCACCTTTTCTATTTAGGATAGATATGCCTATGTGGTGAGGTCAAGGCCAAGAACAGGATGGATAGGTCTTCTGCAGCAGTTTAATAAATCTCAGATAAGACCCTTTGGCATGAGGTTTCCAATCTGGACCAGATATCGATCAGCTAAAGTGGTTCATTGGCACATCTCCCTTTGAAAAGTTAGTAGCTCCATCTTCCTGATCTTCAGGAATCATTAGATTCTCCTTGATTAAAAACAGTCTCTTCTGACAGGCTGACCCATATGTTATTGAGAGGGAGCAGTTAGTTAAGACTTTGGAGGCAGACCCTCCTACAGTCAAATCCCTACTGTGCCACTCACTAGTTGAGTAATAACCATTTAATAAATGTTGGATAACTCTTTTATGCCAACAATAGATCTACACATTAAGGATTACAAAGCCATGCCTTTAAAGAAACAGCTGTCTAGTAAGACAATAATATAAATAATGCACAGTAGAGAAAAGACCAGGAGCATGGGCTACACTCACAAGAAGGTAGCCAGAAAAGGGAAGTAAAATAAAAGATGTTCCACGGACCAATGGTGCACAATGAGGGTGTTGAGTCATTCCTCTGATTACCAAATCTAATGACCTAAAACAGAGTAAGATGTGGCTTATTTACATACTGCGCAAACAAACAATTTGTCTAGCTATACCATTGTAAGTTTTCAAATCAAAGAGAATTTAAGACATATAGTTTATACAACAAATATATGGTGATGTAGATGAAGTAAAAGATGAGCTTGAAAGCGGCAAGAGCTAAAGTTAGAGACACAAGCAAAGGATATATTATGTTTAAGTTGTACTCTAAGATTTGTTATTTACATATGGCTTCTAAATATTTTCCAAATTTATGTAAATGCTACCACCAACTGTGATTTGTCTCCCAGAAATGTGTGTTTTGATGGCTCGGTCTCCTATGTTACAACATAGAGATGGGAGAATCCTTAAGAACTGAGACATAGCAGAAAGCCGTTAGGTCATTGTAGCTCCACTCTCATGAATGGATTAATGCTGCCGCCAAGTAGTAGAGATGTTGCCACAAAATGACCACGCCTGGCTCCTCTTCTGTCTTGTTTCTTGGCTGTGTGAGCTCTGCTACACTTGCTCACACTCCTGTGAAGCCACCCATCATGAGGCCCTCTCCAGAGCTGAGCAGTTATGGACTCCATCCTCTTGAATCTCCAAAACTGTATGCTAAATTAACCTTGGATTTTTTTGTGAAATGTTCAGCCTCAGGTGTTTTGCTCTAACAAATGAACTAAGACACTAAGAATTAGATTCACTTGAATTTTGGGTCCTTTGTTAAAATATTGATTATAGTTCTCAGTCCGGTTGGGTTGGTTTTTTTTAATAATATGTGTGTCTGGTGTACATGTATGGCACATGTGTCAAGTGCCTGTGGAGGCCAGAAGGTATCAGATCCCCTGGAACTGGACTTATAGGCGGTTGTGAGCTGCCTGATTTGGGAGCTGGGAATTAGTCATCAACAAGAGCAACAAACAAAGTCTTCAACAGTAAGATAGCTCCCCAGCCACTAATTTTTTTCTTAATAATCTTTTAAATTTAATTAGAGTGTTTGCATCATTCCCCACTTCCTTTGCTCTTCCAACTCCTCCCATGTCTCCCTTACTTCCTCTCAAATTCATGACCTCTTTATTACTATTGTCCTATACACATACAAATACATATGCATATGCAAATATATAAATATAATCCAATGAATCCAATGTTTAGTGTTCCTTGTATATATATGATTTCCAGGCTTACCACTACGCATTCCATAGTCTAATCCCTGGGAAGGATTGATTCTCCCTCTCTCCACAGTCATTACCTAACTGTAGCTTTTTGACTAGGAACGAGGCCCCTTTGAGGACTTCCTCCTTCATTAGCACATCTGTTAGTGTTGTCATTGCTTCAGTATTTTTTAGGCATTCATATTACTGAGACATCATGGATGTAGCTTCCCTGCCATTTCTAGGGGAAAACAATCTCACAGGAGACTTCACAGTCGTCTGTCACTTTACAGTCTTTCTCCCCTTTTTCTATGATGTTCCCTGAACCTTAAGTGCAGGAGTTGTTCTGTTTCTATTGGGACCAGGCATACAAATTCTATTTCACCTTTTGTGGTTTTCTGTGTCTGTGCCTGCTGCAAACAGAAGCTCCTTTGATGAGGGATAACGGCTATGCTTAATATGTGGGTATACAGGTAAGTGTTTAGAATGCAGCTAAGAGTTCTATTGTTCTAGTAAAGTGGTGGGATAGGTTCTCCTCCAAGATCCATCCATGACCTCACTTGGCTATATTCCTGGCACTAGGCATAATTTGTCTTTTAATAACTAAATGTGAATTTCTAGAAAGAGCCAAAATTATGTAGCTTAGCTAGCTCTGCATCTGATCCTAATGATTAAATGTTTGAAAAGTATGAATGCTAAGCCAACACATTAATATTAATAGATAAAATGATGAGTTGTGTGTTATTTATTTTTGTATTATATACTAAGTAGGCAGACCTGTCAGACTCATTGGTCATTGAAAAATAATACTGAGAGAGGTGTATATGTTTTGGATTTTGGTCCCTGGGTTAATTTGGTATTAATAAATTAGATTAAGAATGCTAAAAAAGAAACTGGGTTTTTCTCTACATTATAAGTTAAAATTAAAATTTTTAATTTGAAACAAGATTTGGAACAGAACATCCTGCATGCATGAATAATGCTACTATACTACTAGAAGCCATGGGTTTAATGAAAATCTAAGTGCTGTTCATGGGATACCTTTCTATGAGTTATCTAAGTGCTGGTCATGGGATACCTTTCTATGAGTTTTTGACCAGTGAGGACCCATAGAGTTCCAAAACATTATAAACTATTGTGCCTGTTTTGTGGGTGACCACTAAAACAATAAAATCAGACCTAATGGCTTAAGACCTCACATACTTTGATTACAAGACACAGAGAAATCGAGGTATAATTGGGCTAGACAATCTCTCCCTTCAAGTCCCAAGGAACATCATAAAATTGGGGGCAGAAAGGATGTAATAAAAATGCTTCCAGGAGGTACTGAGCAGACTGCTGAGGGAGAAAACACACCCACTGTTTACACTGCTGGAAAACCTGTGTACCACCATATTAACCCATTAGGCAAAACATGCCCACTGGTGTAATACAGAAGCATAGCTGCTTTGGAATTAGACAACCACTTTCTGATTGGATTTGAGGCACACTTCATAGGAGGAAATACATGCCAAGTATTTGTAAGTCTGGTCAAACTCTGTTGAAACTGACTTCTAATATTTATATGTATAGCCATAGACTAGTGCTGCTCTCGCTCTTGGGCAAAGATACTCCTTTTGCTAGAGCAGACAATACTTAATGCAAAGGCTTAAATCTGTCCAAGGTATATCATGGAAAGGTAAGGGGCAGAAAGAATATAAGAGCTGGAAGATGGAGATTCCTATCATGAAACATTATGCCCTGTGAATACCTTGGTCCTTGGAGAAAGTGACATAGATGCTCTGTTTATGGCTAAGAGAACAATAGACACTTGTACTCAACACCTTGGTCTATGTTCACAAGGCCTGCATAGAACTGGGCCTCTAACTTTCATCTTAAATTTGAGAGGTACCTGAGGTCCCACCCCTTTCTGGGAAGCTATTTCAGTCAGTGTTTGTCTGGGGAGGGACTGTCATTTTCTTTAATGGTGTAGCTCACATACTAACAAAGAACCCCCTACCATGTTCATACAGGCAAACTCAGATAAATTCATTGGGTCAACAAAAGGGGAGAGAGACCAACAAGTAGGAAAGGAGATGAGTGGAGAAGAGACTCGAAGGGAGACGAGGATGAGAGAGAGTAATGGGGGCTGAATAGAATCACATTACATTGTGTTTATTATGAAATTATCAAAAGAATGGAAGGAAGGGGAAAAGAACAGGAAGGAAGGAAGGAAGGAAGGAAGGAAGGGAGGGAGGGAGGGAGGGAGGGAGGGAGGGAGGGAGGGAGGGAGGGAGGGAGGGAGGGAGAAAGGAAGGAAGGAAGGAAGGAAGGAAGGAAGGAAGGAAGGAAGGAAGGAAGGAAGGAAGGAAGGAAGGAAGAGAAATTGGACTTAGAGTATTACAGAAGGTAGTAAAATAGCACCACAGATACCTGGGAACGTCAGCACAAGTTAAACAGTGGGAAATATCTGTATACAGAAGGTACAATGTATCAATCTGCACAGCTTGTCCCAATAACTAATGTCACAAGACCCGGCCATATGACAGAGCTCCAGTGGCACACTCAAACATTTATTAATTAGATCCTCAAGAGAGGATTCATGGCGCTTGACAAATTTGCATGATATAAATATACTCACCATGCCATATCTCAAGTCATCAAACACAAAATGTGAGCTTAGGGAGAGACGCACACAGCTGGCTAACACCAGTTCATGTAAGCTGGTTCCTGAGCACTGTTGAAGAGTCTAATCCCGCTAGAAATTCCTGATAGTATGCTTTGGGTCACTTCTCCTTAGTGAGCCCTTACTCTAATTTAAAATAAAATCCTTTTAAGCAATAACACAATACGGGGTTGGGGGAAAGAAACCAAGCCCAATACATGCAAATGAAGTAATTTCTTCCCAAATGGCCCATCTGTTTTTTCACAATCCTCCCTGGGACACAGAACTCTGCTCCGTGCCAGCTGGCATCGCCTGAGCCCTGGGTAAGTCATTACTCATCCAGATGTATCATAATTTGCTCAGGTCGGGTCTGGGTGTTCTTTAACGCCTTAGCCTCTCTAACTCCAATCAAAAGACTTTTAAGTTTAAGTGATCATCCTTGATCTACCTAAGTAGAGGCTAAGGCCAAGGATAAGTAGATTCTAGAGGCTAAATCGCTTAGTGACAGCCAGGTTTACAGTTTCTATGTTTATCTCTCATGCCTTATTCCTATTTGCATGTTTATTCTATTGAAAAATTTTTACAATGTTTCATTTTCCTTCTCTTTGTAGTTGGGTAAAGGCGTCTTTGCAATTGCTTCCTGAAGGGTTGGGAAACAGACTGGGATGAGGTAACACAGATAATAAATACCTCAACTTTAACTACAGAGGGGGACTACAGCAGTCTCTCCCATCATCTGGCCAAATAATCAAAGTGAGTCTGTGGTTTACCAAACGTCACTGTCTTTTCCTGCTTGTTTTCAGGACACATCTGCTGGATTATGGTCTGTCTACATTGGTAAGTACTTCTTTACTTGGCCACTGTTGTATAATAGACAATAAAGGTTTTTTTTTTGTTTTTGTTTTTCTTTTGTTTTTAATTTCAGAGGTGGCAAATGGGGTGCTTTGAATGAGAATGGCCTCCATAGGCCCTTAGATTTGAATGCTTGGCCAGGAGCAAGTGGCACTATTTGAAAGGATTAGGAGGTGTGTCTTTGTTGGAGGAAGTGTGTCAATTGGGAGGGGTCCTTGAGGTTTCAAAAGCCCAAGTCAGACCCAGAGGCTATCTCTCTTTTCCTGCTGCCTATGGATCCAGATGTAAAACTCTGAGCTGCTTCTCTAACACCATGTATGCCTTCATGCTGCCGTGGTCCCTGCCATGATGATAATTAACTATATCTCTGAAGATGTAAGCCAGCCCCAATTAAATGCTTTCTTTTATAAGAGTTGCCATGGTCATGGTGTCTCCTCACAGCAATCAAACAATGACCTCAAAAGTACTTCATATTTTTTTAATCTGACTACAATCTTTGGGTTCTTTTATTGTTTAAATGTATTTTATTTTCTGTATATGGAGTTTTGCCTGCATGTATTATGTCTGTATACCACATACATACCTGGTGCCAGGGAGGCCAGAATATGGCATCAGATCCTTTGGGAAGTGAAGTTACAGATGGTTGTGAGCACCATGTGTGTGCTGGGAATAGAACCTGGATCCTCCTGAAGTGCAGGCAATGTTCTTAACAGCTGAACCATGTCCCCAGCTCCTCTGTTTGCTTGTGTGTGTGTTTTTTTTGTTTTGTTTGTTTGTTTAGATACTAGTCTTTTAATTTCAATTCCTCATAAAGAATTTTCATGGTCACCATCTCAGCAGCCTTATAATGAGGGGCCTTTGTACAGTTTTCTTTGTAATTACCTTGCTTATGATTCAAAATGCTAATTTAATATGGAGCTAGATTCCTGCCATGCATTCTGGGAAATCTCAGTCATGCTCTCCCATCCCATCTGTCTCCTCCCAACATGTGCCTCCAATTATACAGCTCATGTGCTACATGCTGCTATGTACTTCTTTAGAACTTTTATAGTTGTTGGGACTTTTTTCCCAATGTGTCATTATCTTTTTCTTCTAATTTCTATTCTGGTTCACTGACTCTCTCTTCAGCCATGTCTAATATATTAAGTTTATCTACTAGTTCCTTAGCTAATGTTACTTTACTTTTCAATTCAAAAGTATCATTTTGGTTTTTTTTTTTTTTTTTTTTTTTTTTTTTTTTTACTCATCGCTGCTTGCAGTTTAAATCTTCATTTATATGCTTAATTTTTTAATTACGTATTTTCTTCATTTACATTTCCAATGCTATCCCAAAAGTCCCCCATACCCTCCCCCCCACACACTCCCCTACCCACCCACTCCCACTTCTTAGCCCTGGTGTTCCCCTGTACTGAGGTATATGCTTAATTTTTAATGATATTTTACTTTATGTGTATGGGGCATGCCTGTGTATAGCATGTGTACCACCACATGTGTGCAGGGGCACACGGAGGCCTGAAGGGGGCATTAGCATCCTGGACTGACAGGCAGTTGAGAACTAAGATGTGAGTGCTGGGATCCGAACCTTGATCATCTCTGAGTGCAGTAAAGGCTGTCACCTGCTGAGCTCTCCAGTACCTGTACGCTTTATTATTAATCACAATTATTTTAATAATTGAGTCTAATGACTCGCTACTGAAAGAACTGAAGACCTGTATATAGTATGCTTTTGTTTATCTGTGAGTTTAAGCAATTTTTGCTGGTAAAATTTATAGAATGATATTTTAAATGGCTTTGTTTATATACATAAAAACATATGTAATTACATATATGTGTATGTAAATGTGTAACTATATATTACATATGTAATGTAACATATGTATATGTGCTAAATATATGTATATATATGTAAGATATCTGTAATATATAAAACATATATAATTGCATATATGTGTGTGTAAATATGTAATGATATATAAACTTATATTATATATAATGTTTTTATATCATATATGTAATCTATATTTATATATAATTACACATTTACACAAACACATATACATATATGTATATGTACATATATGTGTGTGTATTTATATATGTATGTATATATACATATATATATCAGATTATAGAGGTTGTTATCTTCTCACAAGGATTTTTGTTAATTTAGGGTAAAAGTTAGTAGCAACTCATCTTTGTCCAGTCCCATACTAAGCTTATTCAGGCAAGTCTTCATCTATGAAAGGAAGTTCATGTCTGGTTTTACTTTCGCCATAACCCTTCATAGAAACCTGGGTTTGTACGGAGGGCTTGGAGTGATTCACATCTCAGATTTTTTCTCTGGAGAATTATACAACTGAAAAGTCTGTGTAGCCTTGTGGCCTCTCAGCCTTTGATTGCTTATAAATAGACTATCTGAAAGGGAAAAGCAATACAAATATAAAAATCACTCTTCAATATTTCTCTTCATTCTGGGGTCATAGATCATCGAATCCTTAAATTATAATTCCTAAACCCCACCATATGCCTTCCTGCTGACCCCAATGTGCTCTTCTGCCACTCACCTGACATGTCCTGCTGAGCATTCTGACTTCTCACACCAGACAGATTCTAACTCCACAAAAAGGAACATCAAGGTAATAATAATAATAATAATAATAATTCCAACAACAGTAAATTCTCTTCTCCCAAACACCACAGCCACTCAAGTTCTGACTATAGAGCTAGCTCTTTGATACCCTCAAATTGATTTCCCTGTGAATCTTATCAAGGCTTTGTGGTTGTTCTCTGAACAAAGATCATTTGGCTATAAGCAGAAATCTCGGGCTGATGAGATGGCTCAGTGGGTAAGAACACCCAACTGCTCTTCCGAAGGTCCGGAGTTCAAATCCCAGCAACCACATGGTGGCTCACAACCATCCTTAACGAAATCTGACTCCCTCTTCTGGAGTGTCTGAAGACAGTGACAGTGTACTTACATATAATAAATAAATAAAATCTTTTAAAAAAAAAAGAAATCTCAAAGAAAATCAGTTGAGTCTGAATGTACTTCAAAGGCAGGATATGTACCAACAGGCATTATTTTTTAAGTGATGTGTGAGAGAGGAATTGAGTCACTATGAGACCTTTGACCCAAGATGTCAGCAACTGAGTTGTGATGTATAAATATGGACAGAGCTCATGAGAAGAAGTCTTTGCACAGGAATAGCTAGAAACAATTTTTGAGAAGATTAAGGTATGAGCCTGGAATTCAGAAAAGAGGTATAATCTGGAGATGTATTTTGAGAAGCAAAAATATATGTATAAGATTTACAACCAAGAAAGGGTTGAGGTTACCCAGTGTATGAGTACAGAGAGATCTAAAGAGTAATTCTGGAGGGATGCGCACATTTATGTAGATGCCAGGGAGAGGAGAGAGCATCAAAGGAGAGTAAGAAGCAACAGTGAGATGAAAGATGACTTGGGAGGAGTACAGAGTCCTACATTCCAAAGAGATGTGCTATCTGCTAATGAAAATAAGCCATTTCCCTGATGATTAAGGATGCTGAAGATTTTTTTGGGTCCTTCTCAGCCCTTCAGTATTCCTGAGTTGAGAATTCTTTGTTTAGCTCTGTACCCCATTTTTAATGGGGCTATTTGAATTTCTGGAGTCCAGCTTCTTGAGCTCTTTGTATATATTGGATATTAATCCCCTATCAGATTTAAGATTGGTAAAAATCCTTTCCCAATCTGTTGATGGCCTTTTTGTCTTATTGGCAGCCTATTTTGCCTTACAGAAGCTTTCCAATTTTATGAGGTCCCATTTGTCAATTCTTGATCTTACAGCACAAGCCATTGCTGTTGTGTTTAGAAATTGTTCCCCTGTGCCCATATCTTTGAGGCTTTTCTTCACTTTCTCCTCTATGAATTTCAGTGTCTCTGGTTTTATGTGGAGGTCTTTGATCCACTTAGAATTGAGATTTGTAAAAGGAGATAAGAATGGATCAATTCACATTCTTCTACATGATAACCGCCAGTTGTGCCAGCACCATTTGTTGAAAATGCTGTCTTTTTTCCATTTGATGGTTTTAGCTCCCTTGTCAAAGATCAAGTGACCATAGGTGTGTGGATTAATTTCTGGGTCTTCAATTCTATTCCATTGATCTAACTGTCTGTCGCTGTACCAGTACCATACAATTTTTATCACAATGGCTCTGTAGTACAGCTTGAGGTCAGGCATGGTGATTCCACCAGAGGTTCTTTTATTGTTGAGAATAGTTTTTGCTATCCTACATTTTTTATTATTCCAGATGAATTTGCTAATTGCGCTTTCTAACTCAGTGAAGAATTGAGTTGGAATTCTGATAGGGGTTGCATTGAATCTGTAGATTGCTTTCAGCAGGATAGCCATTTTGACTATATTAATCCTGCCAATCCATGAGTATGGGAGATCTTTTCATCTTCTGAGATCTTCTTCAATTTCTTTCTTGAGAGACTTGAAGTTCTTATCATACAGATCTTTCACTGCCTTAGTTAGAGTCACACTAAGGTACTTTATATTATTTGTGACTATTGTGAAGGGTGTTGTTTCCCTAATTTCTTTCTCAGCCTGTTTATCCTTTGTGAATAATAGCCAGAAGCTAGAAAGAACCCAGATGTCCCTCAACAGAGGAATGGATACAGACAATGTGGTACATTTACACAATGGAGTACTACTCAGCTGTTAAAAACAATGAATTTATGAAATTCTTGGACAAATGGATGTATCTGAACGATATCATCCTGAGTGAGGTATGCTCTCACTGATAAGTGCATATTAGCCCAGAAACATAGAACACCCAAGATACAATTTGCAAAACACAAGAAAATCAAAAAGAGGGAAGACCAAAGTGTGGATACTTCATTCCTCCTTAGAATAGGGAACAAAATACCTATCAAAGGAGTTACAGAGAAAAAGTTTGGAACTAAGATGAAAGGATGGACCATCCAGAGACTGCCATACTTGGGGATTCATCCCATAATCAGCCACCAAACCCAGACACTATTGTATATGCCAGCAATATTTTGCTGAAAGGACCTTGAGGCTATGCCAGTGCCTGGCAAATACAGAAGTGGATGCTCACAGTCAACTATTGGATGGAACACAGGGCCCCCAGTGGAGGAGCAAGAGAAAGTACCCAAGGAGCTGAAGGATTTGCAACCCGATAGGTGGAACAACAATATGAACTAACCAGTACCCCCAGAGCTCGTGACTAGCAGCATATATAGCAGAAGATAGCCTAGTTGGCCATCAGTGGGAAAAGAGGCCCCTTGGAATTGCAAACTTTATATGCCCCAGTACAGGGGAACACCAGGGCCAAGAAGTGGGAGTGGGTGGGTAGGGGAGCAGGGAGGGGGGAGGGTATAGGAGACTTTCGGGATAGCATTTGAAATGTAAATAAAGAAAAATATGTAATATAAATAAATAAATAAATAAATAAATAAATAAATAAGAAAGTCAAGCCAGATCACTAAGAACCCAGACAGAGTGATACAAGGCTATGATTCAAGCAGTTAGGAGGCAGAGGCAGGAGGATTGCTTTAAATTTGAGATTAGCCTCTCCCATATGACTTCCAAGAATATACAGAAATACTCTATCTCAGAAACACAAAAAAACCCTGGGAGTTGAGCATCCAGTCAGCCATCTTGGGTCACTGACAGAATTTATAGATATCATTTCAATATCAGGGTAGAAAGAAAGCCTGATTGTTATATGTCCAACATGAAATAACAGGGCTTTTTTTCTTAATTCCTATCATACTTCCCTCTATGTTACCTAAAAGGTTTGATATAGAGGAATATATTTTTGTCCTGAACATAACTAGTAGTCACATGTAAGACATAAATACTTTATATGGTTTCCACATCCTTCAAACTGTCATCTGGACTCCTCAGTCAGTGGTCTTCAGGGCTGACAATGTAAATGACTTCTAGAGCATACACTACAACAAATAAGTGCCACCAGAGACTCCCTCCACCGCCTCTGCTCCCTCCATTCAGGAACTGTAACACTCTCATTGACTATTTCAGCCAAAATTCAAACATGCCTCTGCCCCATGAATAGCATGCCCTGAGCAAAGGTATCCATGTTCATTCCTGTGGCCTCCCTTTCCCCCAGCCTGGAACCTGCTTGCTCAAGGGTGGAGCTACCTGCTCATTCGTCCTGCCACGCCTACTGCTGGAACCTGCCTTTGCTGCCTGGAGGCACACACGTGTTCGTCCTGCTACTGGACCCTGAGTTACTTGGCGGGAAGCTGGGTTCCCTCCCCCTTCCTTTATAACTGAGTGTCGGAAAATAGTAAAATTGAGCCTTGATCAGAACGTTTGTTGTCTTGGCTCCATTCTTTCTTCCGCCCCGTCTAGATTCCTCTCTTTTCAGATCGAACTGCCATTCTCAGTTGAACCGTTCGTGTTGTGGACTGTGGGCAGGCCGCAACAGTTGGCGCCAGAACTGGGACCTGAAGAATGGCAGAGGGATGCTAAGAGAAACGACTGCTGTGAGGAGCTCCACAAGAAAGGAAAGGATCTTTGTATCGGAGGAGCATCGGATCAACGGACAGGTACACATGCTAGCACTAGCCTAAAATTTCAGTTTTGTAAAGTGTTGCTGAGGATGCGGTAGGATACGAATCAAGTTTGAATCAGTGCTGACACAACACTGTTTCTGCTTGGGGTCAGTAGTTCATTAATCGGAACTAGATACGGAGACAGGCGGTGTGCCGCAGCTTTTTAGAAAGCTGCTTAGGTGGAAGAAGGAAGGGTTTAAAGTCATGGATCAGGCGGTTGTTTTTAGTTTTCAGGAGTTGTTTCAGGCCAGAGGAGTAAGGCTTGAAGTACAATTAGTAAGAAATTTTTTAGATAAGATAGATAGCTGTTGTCCATTGTTCAAAGAAGAAGAAATGATAGATTGTGGAACCTGGGAGAAAGTTGGTGAGGCCCTGAATATCGCTCAGACAGATAATTTTACCCTAGGTCTCTGGGCGCTTGTAAATGATGCTATAAAAGATGCAACTTTTCCAGGGCTAAATCTCCCTCAGGCGGAGCTTGCAGTATCTCAGGAGGAGTGCCTATCAGAGAAGGCCTCCTCAGAAAAAGATCTTCTTAACTCAAAAATTGATAAATGTGGAAACTCTGATGATGGACTGAATTTTAACAAAAATCACTCAGATAGAGGAATTGCCCATTACCTTAATGAGAATTGGTCCTCTTGCGAATCTCCCGCTTCACCTATAGTCACCACTTCGGGAGGTGCTACTCATAGGGACACAAGGCTAAGCGAGTTAGAGTTTGAGATTAAGCTTCAGAGGCTGAGTCTCTTAAGATATTTCTAGTTTAGATAATGATTAATGTGGTTCCTATCCTAAATAGTAAAATTTAAGATAAGATATAAAGCAATGCCTCTTTATTAAAGCGTTAAAGCTTGCTTTAATAGGTATTCATAGGTATTAATTGATATCCAAACTTCGTAATATGATAGTAATGCTTCTAATATTGATTTTAACAGTGATAAATTGTTTTAAACATAGGTTTTGCTTTCCCAAAGTTGTAGATATTATCCTAACCTTGCACAAAAACTTAAAAATTATGGTTAAAACTGCCATTGTTCCATTGACTGCAGCTTGCAGTTTGATTGCAAATTTAAGATTAATGCTCAGATTAAAAAGTATTTTACCTTTGAGTCAATACAGGGCTCGGGGCAGCCCCAGAGCGGCTTGTGGCCCTTTCTTTTGCTTTGCAAACAATGCCTAAAAAAGGTTTTTCCCTGTGTTCAAGAAAATTTCTTTTTAACAGTGTTACAGATCTATTCAGATGTTTAAAATAATGCTTAAATTCAAAGATTTTTGCTTCTAGTAAACTGGTAATCACTAGAAAATTTTGCCTCTACGTATGGCTAATATAGCTTTACATTATGTAAGAAAAATGTTTATTGTTTCTGCTTCTTTACAAGAAGCCAAAAGTTTTAATCTTTCAGTATATATTGTTTCCTAAGTGGAAAGTATTTTATTAACTAATGCTTCTCAAGGGAAGTTTACCTTAAATCCTTGCTTGTCATTTTTCCAGTTTAGACTAGCTTCTAGCCTTTTAACTTTATGGCAATAGTACATCAGAGACTGTATATTCAGACTTAGTAAAATTAGTCATTTAATAGAGTCATAATGATTTTTCACTCTTCTTCAGTGTGACCAGCCATTCTAACTCAATCTTAGACTGGTCTAATATTCAGTTCAATTATTAGAGATTCCTATTTTCTAAATTACCTAGCAAAGTTAATTCAGAGCATTTCCCCCAAGGTCACCAAAGGCTCATCTTGCCTTCACCTTATTTGTCCTAAACTTTTTGCAAACTGACATTAAAGGTCAGTCTGCAGTGGAACGCCACTGGCACCCAGTTACTTCTAATTCTTATGCATTGGTAAAATAGAAGGACGCCCTGACTAATAAATGGAAGGGTCCAGATCCAGTTCTAATCTGGGGAAGAGGCTCGGTTTGTATTTTTTTCACGAGATGAAGATGAAGCACGGTGGCTACCAGAGAGATTAATTCGTCAGGTAAACACAGATTCTGTCTCTTCTCGTAAGTATCATTCTAAAGACTAAAATTCCTCTTGTGCTTAGAATTCAGCTGGGAGTCGAAGCTCCCAAAAAACTGTTTTCCTCTGAGCCAACTCCCCTACAGGAGGCCGGAGATTAGCTTTAGTTTTACAATTTGCATCTAAATAAAGTACCTTGACTTCTCCAAACAGAAAATTTACATTGCTACACTCTCATTGTTTAGATTTCTTCCTTTTCTCAAGCAGGTCAATCTACATTCTCCGGTTCTCCGCCCCTAAGAGCAAACAGGTGGTACTGCTAATCTCCCTTCCAAGGACATCCCAACACGTGGCTTTCAGCCTAAGATAAGATTTAGATTTACCAGGAGAGCTAGGGAAGTAGAAATTTCATATATATTTACAGAGATTAGTTCTTATTTTGATAGAGATGGGCTTAGTCCCTTAGCTGGCCTCTGGCTTTTCACCCTTGCTGTTACTGCAAGGTGTCCTTAGTTCCTCAGGCTATTGGAAATAACAGAGATGAAGAGGAAAGACTTTCAGCTCCTATTTTAACCAAAATTAATGGTGTTAATACTGATATAATTCTTGTCTAGGCCTTGCTAAATCTGAGGTTGACAAGTCTCATATAGAGACCGCGCATAGCTCAGAACTGCGCTACTGATTCATAATCATATGAATACAGTATGGGTACCGCTTGGCGCAGGAGATTACTGCGGAGGGAAGGTCCAGCTTGACCGTTTCTGAGTTCCCTGTGCGACACACCTGATTTGAAAGAGGTTGGTATCTGATTCCAGCTAAAAACCAAAAATACTTAAGGCTCTGCCTCCCCTCCCCAAAAGATACCAAGAGCCACAGATGTGAGTTGTTATAACACTCACGGGAGAAATCAGGTCAATGTCCACCCAAGTCAAGGTTAAAGGCCCACTCATCTATGGATGAAAAAAAATCATTTGATCACCTCTGTTAAGCATTGCCTATTTAAACTTAATTAATAGGGGGGAGAGAGGTTGGAGACCTTACTGTCGTAAGGGCAAGCCCTTCACTGCCTCCCACCCAAATAAAAAAGCCAACTGGCCTTGTACTAGGAGCCAGCCAGTCTTACCCCCTTCTCCCTGTTTCCCCTGCCTGTCACCCAAAATTGCGGAGGATTATCAGCTCAGTGTTATTCTAAATTTGTTTAGTTAAACTCAGCCAGGGTTCCAATGCCCTACTTAAAATGCAAACAGGTAGTTACCTATTCAGCACTAATTAGCATTATAAAGTCAGAGCCTATTCTGTTAGTGGTTTACTAGGATAATAAAGACAGTCTTAGCCAAATACAGTTTACCATTAGAAAAGTTAGGGAATCCCACGGAAACAGGTTTTTTCTTTAGCCCTAAGAACTCAGGCAGAACTATTGAACATAAATAATTTTTCTGCCTCAGGCCAGCCCCTTTTTTATTTTTGTTTGTTTTGTTATCTAATGGGAGGAGATGTGGCCTCCCTTTCCCCCAGCCTGGAACCTGCTTGCTCAAGGGTGGAGCTACCTGCTCATTCGTCCTGCCACACCTACTGCTGGAACCTGCCTTTGCTGCCTGGAGGCACACACGTGTTCGTCCTGCTACTGGACCCTGAGTTACTTGGCGGGAAGCTGGGTTCCCTCCCCCTTCCTTTATAACTGAGTGTCGGAAAATAGTAAAATTGAGCCTTGATCAGAACGTTTGTTGTCTTGGCTCCATTCTTTCTTCCGCCCCGTCTAGATTCCTCTCCTTTCAGATCGAACTGCCATTCTCAGTTGAACCGTTCGTGTTGTGGACTGCGGGCAGGCCGAAACACATTCCACCCCATTTTCCCCACTAATCACTCTTTACTATTGAGTGGTCCCTTAAACATGTTTCAGATCTCTGGTCTGTCTAAAATTGAACTTCAGGGAATATTGGAAACAGAGGACTCTCCCTGAACCCAGACACTCTGGCAAAAATGTCAGGTTCTTCTCTTCCTGTTCCAAATAAAACTTAGCCTTTTCAACATTGCATTAGAGTGACAAATTTTCATGTTCTGACTTATTTTCGTGTTTACCCTTCTTTAGCTATGCCTCTTCAAGTCTCAGGAATTGAATACCACGATGCATTTCCAGCACCACACCAGCAATTACCCTCTTCCCTTGCATCTCACTTGGTGGTTTGAACCTGTTCACCATCAAGGTCAGTCTGGAGACTAGCATCTAAATCTATGCTCACCCTATGCCTAGGCAGAAATAGATGTGACTCCTCTCTGTCATCACCATATATGATTATGTAATGTTCAGTGATGATGAACTAAAACCCCAACTGATACTGACAAGGTGCTTTTTTTATTTATTTATATTGGAAGCCGACAAAGGTCATATGAAAATCTTTCCATTTTAGCCCAGCATTCATTTGACTCATGGATGAATAACACTGTGATTCTGTGTTCCACTTCTATGAAGTGGTCACAAAAGAAGGAACCAGGAAATACATATATGATTGATTAAAAGTAGAAATATCCTGCTTAGATGTTAATGTTTTCTGATTAGTGAAGCTAAAGTTTTATTTTAGAGGTCAACATTAAATTGGATTTTCGATAGCTTCAGTGGAAATCCCCAGCCTTGTAGCTGCCTCAGTCAAATGACCTCACAATTGATTGCTATAACACAGGTCAATTCCAACATGGACATTCCCAGACATATGGCTTCCCTGGGCTGCATTCCTCCAGAAAAGCAACGCAAGAGTCCAGATTCTTTCCAGGTGTTTCTTATACCTTTTCTTGGTAGACAAAAGGAAGAGAGAACAAGTAAAGGCCTGAAATCAGGGATTTTGTGGCCAATCTTTGAAAGGGCATGGGTCCTTTCTACAATCTATCACTCACCAGAAGTAATTCGTAATTTTAGTCTGACTTGAGGGGGAAAGACAAATTCAGTGGTCCCTTGTTCCCTAGAAAAGGAACTCACTGTTTTTAGCCCAGCCATGTTTCCAGTTCACCCTTCTTTATCTCTTCTCTCTATAGGAACCACTCAAATTCACTACATCTTGTTCAGATTTCATGGTCTCTAGATGGCGTACAAATATTCCATCAAGTCTTGAGGTGACTCCTTATGTTATAGTAGCCTGTGAATTAATGAATGGGGTATCCACCTACTGACACCACACATATGCATGCAGTAAAGGCACAGTTCACAGGACAATAGCTATATACATTCACCTTGGCAAAGAGAATAGGTGAGAAAGTCTAGAAACCAAAGCACCCCCAATCTTAAAGGCCATTCAACAGAAAGCATAGTGGATTCTGGTACAATGGCTAGAGATGTTACTAAATAAGGCTTCTCTGAGTTATTTTCTGTAACACAGACTATCTTCGGAAAGCTCACCATAGCCATTGATCTCTGTTACCCTATATAAAATGAGAGAGAATACCAAACCCTTGGTGGGGATCCCTGAAGCTAGCCTTGTGTTCAAGCTAGCCTAGAAAGTCCTAGGTTACAATAGTTTAGACATTAGAAACAACCAGAAGATTTTTCCCCTGCTTGGTTGTGGTTCATATTAAATTGTGTAAAATTCTTCATGAACTTCCCAGGTTTCTGGTCACTTTGTTCCCCAGTCTTTGTAAGCATCAGAAATCTCATTCAAAGACCTGGCATACATACAAGTTTTAAAGATATTTTCTCTTTCTGCTTCCTTACAGTATAGAAGGTACTTAGAAATGACAAATTCTGGATAATAGTGTTCTACCTAAAAGAAGTGTGTGTGTGTGTGTGTGTGTGTGTGTGTGTGTGTGTGTGTGTGTGTTTACTTATCCTTAAAGATTCACTGGCCTGTTCATAGTTTCCTGTCCTTCTTACCCCCATTTCTTTTCTTCCTTCCTTTAGTTCTTTCTTATTCTTTTATTTGGAATTACATTTTGACTGTGTCTATTCTAGGAATGGTTTCTTTCTAGCACTGAAAACCCTGCCATTTCAGATCCTCCGCACGTTCTCTTATTCACTTTTGCAAACTAGCCAGTGTTTCCCAAGTTTTTCTTGTACAGACACAGCCACAAAACCCACACACTACTGAAATTATGCTTCTCTTTTCTTCTTCTACAGCCCAGGTGCTCATGTTTAATGAACAGTTTTACCAGCTCCTCTGCCACTGAGTATAAGGATTAACATTATTTTGGTAGCCAGTTTTAGTTTCTTCACTGATACCTGCTTGATGTTAAGGCAATTCAGCATATCATAAATTCACTGTATGACAGTGTTTCAAGATGGAAATGCCTATGTTTCCATAGGTTAACCACAATGGCATGTATTTTGAAGCTTATTGGATTAGTGATATAATTTTTAAGCATCCAGTCCAATGCAAATAGTTTCATGATTCTCTGAAGTGGTTTTGCTTCAAACAGTGATTGGTGGTGTTGATCCTTTTACTTACTATGGCTGTGCCATTTAACAAATTCAACCGAATCCTGGAATGATCCAGTCAGCAGCTGGAATATGTGAGAAGAGAAGAACAAGCGGGTTTTACGGCTGTGCCTCATATGTACACGTTTCTCTTCCAGAATCCAAACATACCCAACTTAGCCTCAAAGAAAGATGGAGAGTGTCTACTCATGTGATGAGAGACAGGAAATAGGAAAGCTAAGCTACTACCAAGTTAGAAGAAAGTACAGCCGGAATCACAGACTATCCTAATGCTGCCAAGCAGACATCACCTAAATCTAAAATATGCAACCAAGACATAGGGGAAACCCAGCTGATACCCTGAAAGTCTACCTTGCTGATATTTTAGCTAAGAAACATTGAGAGCATACTATCTGATGGGATCACTTCCCATTGTTTTATAATTATTAAGGCATGGTTCATTAAAATAATCCCAGGGAGGAGTACTCATTGTGCAGATTTTTCCCAGTTCAGACCTAGCTTTCATCCCAAGTTCTAGAGATTCACCTACTATAATATCACAGTGGATTCAGTTTCTGCATGAAATTCTCAGGGGATTGGTTTCTTTACCATGCTGTTACCTAATAGTACATGCATTCTCCCTCTCCGCTATACAAACAAATTTTTAGATTTGTGTGTCCACCTCTCCCAACCTGTAGCTGATCGCACTTTACTATATTCCCATTCAATTCTTGGAAAATTACCATCTAGTGTATAGAATGGCATCCTCATTTACTTCTGCTCTCAACTTGAGACACAACTAAGAGACATCTGAAGGAGTCTCAGTTAAGGGGTTGATTATTCAGGTTGTCCTGTGTGTATGCCTGTGGGATGCTATCTTGATTGTTAACCCATGTGGTAAGGCACAGCTCACTGCAGGCAGTGGCACTGCTAGGAAGATGTGAATATATTATACAAGGGTAGCTGAGCATGAGCCTATGAGTGCGCAGGGGAGCAAGCCAGTACACAGCATTCCTCCATGGTTCCTGCCTTCAGGTTCTTCCCTTGAGTTCCTGCCCTCACTTCCCTCAGTGATGTACTTTTCCCCAGATACCTGGAAGTATAATATAAAATGAACCCTTTCCTCCAATTAAGTTAATTTTGGTCAGAGTATTTTTATCAAAGAAACAGAATGAAACAAGAAAAAGTAGAAAGAAAAATAATAAAGAGGAAATACATGATATACACTGATGGGCTCATAAGAACCAGACAGTCATGCCTCCTTTTGGAGAGTATAAACAGGGACTCAGGCTCAGTATGCCTGTTATTTAAAAGTTATAAGTTAAGTGAGTAAAACAGTAAATATAATATAATTTATCCTCCTAATAATTTATCCTCCTACTTGGAAAAATATATAATATTTTGAAATACTGGGCTGAATCTAGAATTCTAGAACTCAACATTCCGTAGCAGAGCACAGTTGTTTGGAGAAAAGTTAATCTTCTTGGAGAAAAGTTATGCCCTTCTATCCTCCTTTTTCCACATATGGACCCAGCCTACATTGCAGAGTCATCTGGAACATATGGATGGACAGGGTACCCATGTGTACGCATCTGTTCTATGTCCATACCACTACAACAGCTAAGCACCTCTAAGACAGCCACCAAGCACTGCTTAAATACAAAATGCCTAGGTTCTGAGCATCCAGAACATAGTCTAGGCAGGCAGGGTTCTCCATTGGAACCTCCCTTAGGCCTAACAGAATCCCGGTGCTAGAAGAAAACCATAGATCCATGAGACTCAGGGAGTGACTCTCTGAAGAGCATCTCAGAGGACATGGTTTCTTCCCTGGATTTAAGAGATAGCAAATCATGTCACCCTCCGGACTCCACAATAGTGAAGACTTGGAGATAAAACTGAAGTCCTTCAGGCCTAAAGAAAATGATTTCCTATGATAATACAGAAAACACAACAAATAAAGAATGCCAAAATGATACTATGTACCAAATGCAGAACAAACCTTCCTCTTTTCCTTTTTTTGGTTTTATTTCATTTTGTTTGTTTTTGGGGTTTTTTTGAGATAAGGTTTCTCTGTGTAGCCCTAACTGTCTTGAAACTCACTCTGTAGACCAGCCTGGCCTTGAACTCAGAAATCCACCTGCCTCTGCTTCCCAAGTTCTGAGATTAAAGGCATGTGCCACCACTGCCCGGCTAATCTTCTTCATTTTAATCTCTTTAAATTAAAGAGAATTAGTAGCTATGAATTAGGAGGAGAGCTAATCTCTTTGATTAAAGATGCATATTTCGGTGCTGAGAATTGAATCCAGGTCCTCAGGTATGACATACACTGAGAACACAAGTCTACAAAATGCCAGGTAGTTTCTATTAATATCAGACATAATGAGAAACATTTCATAAGGATAAGATATTGCTTCATCCAAATAACACAGTGAGGCTGAACCTTCACGTATATCATAAAAGAATTTAAAAATGTATCAAACAAATTGAAAGGACCAAAACAGCAAACACATCCACAACAACAGAAAAGAAATGGGAAATAGGTTCATTTACAATTATAGTAGAAGACTGTGACATTCCTCCATTGGCAACTGGTAGATAGGCAGATGGAAAGTCAGCAAGAATATAAAACACATGGATAACTATTTCAGCTGACGTGACCTATCTGACATTCATGGAAGGCTTCACACAATTTCAACAGAATTTATGCTTTTTCCTTGAACATGGAGCATTTACCAAAACAGACCATATGCTAAGTCATAAAACAAGTCTTGAAAACTTTAAAAAATAGAAATCATACAAACAAATTTGCTCAGACCATAACGCAGGGAAATTAAAAATCACTGTAAAAGGTATCTGGAAAATGCCACATATACAGAAGTTGAACAGCCCAACACTAAATCACACATGAATCCAGAAGGGAAATCACAAAGAAAATTAAAATATATTCTAAACTGAGTGACCATGCAAATGAAACTTTTCAAAATCTGGGAAGCAGGTAAAGGAGGATTTAGAGAGGACTCTAAGACTTGATGCTTTTGTTAGAAACGCATGTACATTTGGACTAGTGACCTAAGATGTTGCTTTTGAAAACTTAAGAGAGAAAGCCAATGGCTTTCTATCATCCCAGCACTTAAGAGGCTGAGTCGGGAGAATCAAGAAAGAAATTTAGTCCAGCCTGGGCTACATAATAAAACTTTGTCACAAACAACAAAGCTAGAACAAAACCACCAGGTCAAATTAATCTCAAGTAGATTATAAGAACTGAAAAGAGGCCAGAAATACAACCACACATTCCTGGTCATTTGGTCTACTACAAAGGTGCTAACATAGTTCAATCCAAAGAGAATAATCTTTGCAAATGGAGCTTAAACATATATAAATATGTACATAAACAAATATCTATTTATTTGTACACACATATGTGCTTGTATGTATTTTTACAGATATATAATTTCCCTCATCCTCCAGGAAGCAAGATAGGAGAAGGGTTTCATGGCTCCCTTCAAGAACATGTCCACCAACCTAAGGATCTACAGTATGCCTCAGCATTTAAAGGGTCCACCATTCCCAATTAGAGAAGTCAGATTCAACAGTCTAAATGTTCAACTGTATACATGTTTGCAAAATTTGAAAAAAGATGACTGTGTGCCACAAAGGAGAGCAATACTCACCAAGAATGATGTGCAGGGGAGAAGACTGATTCTGAAGAGGCATGGGGACAATTTGAAGGTCACAGGCATATTCTGTCTCATAATTATGGCTGTGGTCTCATGAATCTAATAGTTGGCCAAGGCTTATAATATGGTGTTTGTAAATTAATGAATGCTATTCTACATACATTCAACTCCAATATAATTGATTTTAAAGAATATATAGCCCAGAGCCAGGAGAAATGTCTCAGCAGGTTAGATCATTCATTGCTTTTACAGAGGATCCTGGTTTGATTCTCAGCACTCACAGTGTGGTTCACAACCATCTATAACTCATGTTTGTCTGTCACCTTCTGACCTCTGTGGTCACCAAGCTTGTGATACATCTGATTCATGATACATGTGCATATAAATAAACATATATGTGCAAAACATTAAAGCACATGCAAATAAAGAAACGTGAAACAACATGAATAAAAATAAATAAACCTAAAATAATAAAAGTTAAAAGTAAATAAATCTGAAATGATAAAAGTAAAATAAATAATGTAGAACCTAGAGCAAGATATGCTAAGTCCAGGTTCAAAGGCAGTAATAGAACAATAGAGCTAAACAAGTTATATTTACTACTTACGGTGAGTATCAACCCTGAGTATATGCCCTGGGTATAAACATTAACACCCCCCTACAGATATCAATGATATTTGATATTTACAGGGGGATTTTTTGTACTGTACACTTCTCCAGACTTCTTGAATTAACCTTTAATCTGGATAGCAGCCCTGGTAGTGAGTCAAGTCTCACACTCATGGCAAGGCCAGCACTGTGTGCCTTCCAGGAGACAAGGACGATGAGCCTGTGGCATTGTGAAAACAGATGATGGTGTTGTTGAATGATGGGTTTGTGCCAGATTGTACTGAGTAAAAACAAATTGGGAAAATGTAAAACCTGCAACAAGAATGTAGGCTGCTTCCTTTAAGAAGTGGGTTGCAGTGGAAGGGGAGACGGCTCACTGAGTAAAATGTTTGCTGCAGAAACATGAGGACTTGCGTTTGATCCCCAGAATTTGCATACGAACATGCATGGTAGCGGTGCGTTTAACCTCAGCTCTAAGGGTCATGAGCAGCAGGTCAATAAGAGACCCTGTCTCAAAAACATGGAATGACGACATTCAAGGTTGACATCTGGCCTCCACATGCACACAGACACACACAGAGAGGGGAGGAGCTGTGGGAAGACTTGATACAGAATTATTATGGTCAGCAATAGACACACAGGGGCAGGGGTGTGAAAAGACGACACAAAATTATGGTCAGCAGAATACTTGTTTTCTTACCATCTAAGATTTCTAACACATGTATATAATATTTAAAAATCCTTAGAAATGACAGACATGGTTTGGAGAAAGGTGGAGGAGGATCACGTATTCTCTTGGAAACTCAATAATTTCTTATCTGTGAAAGAAAAAAATCTTAACTCCAATTGAAAACATTGTGACAAAAAAGGAACAAAATAAAATATCCCATGTATTCTAGCATGAAGCTTACTATATTTTTTTTTCATTGTGATTCTTTTTCCTTCGTTATGAGACCAGAAGTTGTCTATTGTCTTTTGTATCCAAGCTGGATACAAAACAAAAGTGTGCTGAAACCCCATTGCTTCAGGCTTCCCTATGATTCTCACTAAGAAGGGCAGGCGGGGAGCTGGAGAATGCCTGTCTGGGTTACTGTGATCGATATCTGTGCCACAGCCAAGTGCTTAATAGAAAGTGAAGTGTGGGAATAAATGTGATACTTTAGGGAAGCAAAGAGAGACAAAAAAAGAGAGAGAGAGAGAACATATTTACCCAAAGGGAAAAAATGATTGAGTTCACTATTGGAGAGCAGTAGGCAGCCCTTAATCTCAGATGACTGTATATTAAACTAAGCAGGCACGGGTGTTGTCAGCATCTTTGATTGTCTTCCATATGTAGCTCAGCAATGCAAATCTGCAAAGCAGATGAACTGTGTGACATTAAGAGCTATAAAAACAAGAAGATTGACTATTGGAGTTTTATTTTAAAAATTCAAATGACAATAATGGCCTCTGGGACAGACATAGGCATTCAGAAAGTGCTGAAGATAAAAATGTTAACTAGAACACTTTTCCCCTTGAGCAGGCTGAAGCTCTGTTCCTTTTCTGACATTTGGAAAGTTTAAAATTCTCTGGTAGCTCACCTGTAACTAATATACTTCCTTTATGATTAAAGCAACACCAGAGCTAGGGAGACAAATCTGTCAATAAATCTTGACTTGCTAACAGGAAAACCTGAGTTCAGGCCTCAAAAGAACCCACATTAGGAGGAGGAAGGGGAGGAAGAGGAGGAGGAGGAAGAAGAGGAAGAGGAAGAGGAAGAGGAAGAGGAAGAGGAAGAAGAAGAAGAAGAAGAAGAAGAAGAAGAAGAAGAAGAAGAAGAAGAAGAAGAAGAAGAAGAAGAAGAAGAAGAAGAAGAAGAGAAGGAGAAGAAGAAGATGAAACAGCTGCAGTTGCTGCTGCTGGAAAAAGTATGGTGGTATATGCCTTTAAACCCAATATGCAGTAGACAAAGATAAATAGACCTCTGAGATTGAGGCCAGCCTGGTCTACACACAGACAGATTCAGGCCAATCAGGGCCACATAGTGAGATCTCTCTCTCCATGTCTTCCTTCCCACACCTGGAGAAGCAGAAATAGATTAACTCCAGGGCCAAGCTTCAGGCCAGTGAAAGACCTCAAAATAATGGTGGACAGCTCTTGAGGAATGGCATTCAATGTTGTCCTCCGGCTTTCACTCACATGTGCACTCATGTGTACCTACATACATACACACAAACACAGAGAAAGAGAGAGAGAGAGAGAGAGAGAGAGAGAGAGAGAGAGAGAGAGAGAGAGAGATGGGCAAGTGTGTGTGCACACATAAGCACACTAGGTTTATAGTTTTGAGAATCCATAGATTAGTACCTCTCTCTGGGACAAAAATATCATGAAAGCAAACTATAATTTTGTCAAATGTAAGATCTATGGGAATATATTGTTAAACCCCTTATAGAGTGGTCTGCATCCCTGAGAATAATAAGCAAGAATTGCTTTATTGTCCTCAGGGCAGACTATGTTAACATTAGTATGAGGAATAGAGCTACAGACACTGGGACTTGGATGCATCTAGAAGCATGGGCAGAGCATATTGCAGAGGAGTTAGTTCTGTGCGTGAACATCATCCACAAGGAACATGGAATTGCATGCTCCTCACACATAGAAAGCACTGTAGTATGTGTCTGGATATGTCTGTGCCTAGTATGTACACAGAGATCTTTTGAAGAGCTACAAAAAGAATAAATGAGAGGTGAGGGAGATGGTTCAGTGGATAAGAGCATTTTCTGTGAAAGCAAGAGGACCCGAGTTCAAATCCTAGCACCTATTAAAAACAAAAGCCTGCATATCTGTGTGTTTGTAGATCCACTGTCAGTAGGCAGAAACAGAGAGATCACAAAAATTTCTGCGACAGTCAGCCTACCCAAATGGCATGTTTCAAGTCCATTGAGAAACCCTGACAACAAATATGAGGTGGACAACAACAGACAACAACCAATAACCTTCTCTGGCTTCCACTTGCATATTGCATATCCTGTACACAAACACACCTACACATACATATATACATATCTCACACACACACACACATGCACACACACATAAACACTCTACAAATTGTTTATACACATAGGAAGCCCATAAAAGCCCCAAACCTGAAGCCATAACATATATACAAAGGACCTGTAAGAGACTTGGTTTGTTTTTGTTTTTTAATGCCCAGATACAGTATTATAAGACAAAGAACATCCAAAAATACCATTAAATTCCTTGTGTGTTGGCCATCTATGCTAGACATGGGGCCTGCTCTTAAGGGTGGTTTGTTTCTTGGAGACCCCCTTGGAAAAGTTAATGTTTTGTTTGCAAATGGTTATCAATTGAAAATAGTTTATGAATTAAGGATGTGGATGTGTGCCTACTTCTCCTTTCAGCTTGAGGATTCCATGGGGTACCAACCATTGCAGGTCTTATACATGCTGCCAGTCTCTGTGAGTGTATTCATGGATTTTAGTTTGACGTTCCTTTAGCAAAATAGTACCATGTTGTTTCCCCTAAACCCATGGTCTATAGAGTTTCAGGTTCTTTCTTTTTATTATTAGATATTCTCTTTATTATTAGATATTATTTTTATTATTAGATATTTTCCTCTGCTCCCCTCCAAAAACCCCCTATCCCATATCCCTCTCCCTGCTCACAACCCACCCATTCTGCCATCCCTGTCCTGGCATTCCCCTACATTGGGGCATCAAGCCTTCACAAGACCAATGACCTCTCCTCCCATTGATGTCCAACCAGGCTATTCTCTGCTCCATATGCAGCTGGAGCCATGGATCCCTCCATGTGTACTCTTTGGTTGGTGGTTTAGTTCCTGGGAGCTCTGGGAGGTACAGGTTGGTTCATATTGTTGTTCCTTTTATGGGACTGCAAGCTCCTTCAGCTCCTTTGGTCCTTTCTCTAGTTCCTGCATTGGGGACATTGTGCTCAGCCCAATGCTTGGCTGAGAGCATCCACCTCTGCATTTGTCAGGCATTGGCAGAGCCTCTCAGGAATCAGCTTTATCAGGCTCCTGTAGTTCCAGGTTCCTGTACACCAAAGCTCTATTGGGTGTCAGTCCCATATCATGGGGAAGGTTCTAAATCCAATTAGATCTTGGTAGGTTACTCCCACAATGTTTGTCCCTGTTTGTACCAGTGTCTCTTGCAGGCAGGCCACCACTAGAGATCACTGTAGGGGTTTTAGCTGAACCGCTGTTTATCTTTCTCCATTGATACCATGCAGAGGACCTTCTGGTACCATGAACAGTAGTTATTCTGTGGTGGTGGGCAAGGCAGAGGAGGATCACAAGGTGGTACCATCTTGACTTCATGTTGAGTTGTGTGGGTGTTGTCTTTAGTAATAAGGCCCTGCAGTCTGTTTGTTCAGCACACCCAGTACTCACGACAGCATGCTGGGTTGCTTGGGGGTTCCAATGGAACTTCTTTGGCCAATAACTTGAGTAAATATAACCCCCACTCCTGCTACCAGAAGCTTCACCTGGTGAAGAAAGATGTCCAGTCCAGCTGGGGCTTTATCTCCTCTGTAATTTGGCAATTATATCTGTGTAGACTTCATATATATGTATATATATTAGCAATCTTATATTGTATAGGTTTCTGTATGATCCCACAGATGAACCTTAGGTTTAGCTGTCCCTCCCATTATCCCCTCCCTCAACCCTCTCTTACCTCCCTGTCCCTGATTGATGATCCCTGTTCTAGGCCCCTCCCCCACCCATCCATCCATAATTCTCTATTCTACTTCCTCTTCCTGGAGAGACATATCCCTCCCCCCTAAGCACTTAGTAATTAAATGGATTGTAGCTTGATTATCAATAAGGGCTAACATCTATATCTAAGTGAATTTATATCATATTTGTCTTTCTGGGTATGGGTTACCTCAGGATGAATTTGTCTAGCTCTATCCATTTACCTATGAATTTCATGATTTCATTTTTTTAATGGCTGAGTAATATTCTATTGTGTAAATCTACACTTTGTTTATCCATTTACTTTTGGAGAGACATAAAGTTTGTTTCAAATTTCTAGCTATTATGAATAAAGCAGCAGTGAGTTTAGTTGAGCAAGTGTCTCTGAGATAGGATTAAGCATCCTTTGGGTATATGTCTAAGAGTTGTATATCTGGATCTTGAGATAGATCGATTCTCAGCTTCCTAAGAAAATGCCACAGCATACAGATTTTCTATAGTGGCTGTACAAGTCTGTATTCCTACCAGCAATAAATGAATGTTCCCTGTTCTACATCCTCACCAGCATGTGTTTTTATTGATCTTGGCCATTATGATAATGTAAATTGAAGTCTCCAAGTAGTTTTGATTTGCAGTTTCCTGATAACTAAGCATGTTGCAGTCTATAGTACAATTTGGGAATGGAGTTGATGAAAACTTCAGCAGTTATTTTATGTTTTAGAAGTGTTTTCACTATTCTATTTGTGTGTGTGTGTGTGTGTTTTCATGTGCATTTCATTTGTTTGTTTTTGCAATTTTTATTAGGTATTTTCTTCATTTACATTTCAAATGCAATCCCAAAAGTCCCCTATACCTTCCCCGCCCCCCTCCCCGCTCCCCTACCCACCCACTCCCACTTCTTGGCCCTGGTGTTCCCTGTACTGGGGCATATAAGTTTGCAAGACCAAGGGGCCTCTCTTCCCAATGATGGCCAACTAGGCCATCTTCTGATACATATGCAGCTAGAGATATGAGCTCTGGGGGTACTGGTTAGTTCATATTGTTGTTCCACCTATAGGGTTACAGACCCCTTCAGCTCCTTGGGTACTTTCTCTAGCTCCTCCATTGGGGGCCCTGTGTTCCATCCAATAGCTGACTGTGAGCATCCACTTTTGTGTTTGCCAGGCCCCAGCATAGAGACAGCTAGATCAGGGTCCTTTTAGCAAAATCTTGCTGGCATATGCAATAGTGTCTGGGTTTGGTGGCTGATTATGGGATGGATCCCCGGGTGCGGCAGTCTCTGGATGGTCCATCCTTTCGTCTCAGCTCCAAACTTTGTCTCTGTAACTCCTTCCATGGGTGTTTTGTTCCCAATTCTAAGAAGGGGTGAAGTGTCTGGGGACTGTTGGGGTGTCCGCCGATTCTGTGCCCAAGGTGACCCGGTGCTGGTGCTGTCCGGAAGGTACTTGTGCCCCTAGTCAGGCCGGTTTTCTGCTTCCCTAATGCTGTCTCAGGTCCCGCGCGATTGGATTGGAACCATTGTTGTGTTCCACTCACCAGTGATCCTAAGATCACATGGAGAGTGCCCTAGGGACCATGGGTGTGTCCGCCGACTCCTCACCCAAGGTCATACATTTCTATATGAAGCTGAAAAATATCAAGTTCTGTGAAGAACTGTCTTGGAATTTTGATGCAGATTACATGTGAGTACTTCTCAGCCATTTGAGTTTTCTTTTCTAAGAATTCTCTGTTGAGAATTTTTAATTGAGTTATTTCTTTTTCTTAACATCCAGGAATTTTTGAATACTTTGTGTATTTTTAATATTAACTATTTATTGGACATGTAATTGGCAAAACTTTTCCCATACTGTAGCTTTCCATTTTGTCGAAATGACTGTGTCCTTTGCCATACAGAAGCTTTTCAGTTTCATGAGATAGGATTCGTTAATTGTGGGTCTTACTGCCTCTGTTATCAGCATTCTGTTCAGAAAGTCTTTTCCTGTTCCAATGAGTTCAAAACAGATCCCATTTTATCTTCTATGAGATTCAGTGTGTCTGGCATTATGTTGAGGTATTGGGTTATAAGTATGGGTCAATTTGCATTATTCTACATTCATATATCCAGTTTAATTAGCACTATTCTTTGAAAATTCCATCTTTTTGCCAGAGTGCATTTCTGGCTTCTTTATAAAAAATCAGGGATCTATAGGTATGTGGACTTACTTGTGGGCCTTTAGTTCTATTACATGGATACACATGCCAGTTATGTACCAATACCATGCTGTTCTTATTGCTATAACTCTATATAGTACAGTTTGGGAATGAGAATGATGCTAATTTCAGCAGTTACTTTTATTATTCAGGAGTGTTTTAGCTAATCTAGGGTTTACATGTTTACATATTAGGCTGAAAATTGTCCCTTTAGGTTCTCTGAGGAATTGTGTTGGAATTATGATTTCAATTATATTGAATCTGTAGACCATTTTTGATAGTGTCCATTTTTAATATATTCTTCATATTAATCCATATGCATGAGAAATCCTTCTATCTTCTGATATCCTCGATTTCTTTATTTGATGTCTTAAAGTTTTTATCATACAAGTCTTTCACTTGATTGGTTAAAAGTTGTCCAAGATACATTATATCTTTTAGGTGATCATGAAAAGTGTCATTTCCCTCACTTCTTTCCTGGTCCATTTATCATTTGCATATAGGAAGGCTTCCGATTTTTCTGAGTTAATTTTGTTATACTGCTATTTCACTCAAAGTGTTGTCAGCTGCAGGAGTTTCCTGGTGGAATTTTTAGGTTCACGTATGTATAATGTTACATCAACCACAAATAAACACAGTTTGATATCTTCCCTACTTATTTACCAGGAGTAGATACATTTTATATTTTATTCTAATTTTATTACATCTTCCTAGGAAAACAACTAAAGGATGGACCATCTAGAGACTGCCATACCCGGGGATCCATCCCATAATCAGCCTCCAAACGCTGACACCATTGCATACACCAACAAGATTTTGCTGAAAGGACCCTGATATAGCTGTCTCTTCTGAGGCTATGCTGAGACCTGGCAAACACAAAAGAGGATGCTCACAGTCAGCTATTGGATGGATCACAGGGCCCCCAATGGAGGAGCTAGAGAAAGTACCCAAGGAGCTGAAGGGGTCTACAACCCTATAGGTGGAACAACAATATGAACTAACCAGTACCCCCTGGAGCTCGTGTCTCTAGCTGCAAATGTAGCAGAAGATGGCCTAGTTGGCCATCATTGGGAAGAGAGGCCCCTTGGTCTTGCAAACTTTATATGCCTCAGTACAAGGGAACGCCAGGGCCAAGAATCGGGAGTGGGTGGGGAGGGGAGTGGGTGGGGAGGGTCTGGGGGACTTTTGGGATAGCATTTGAAATGTAAATGAAGAAAAGACCTAATTAAAAAAAAATTCTTCCTGTGCTGGGTGTGGCAGCGCACGCCTTTAATCCTAGCACTCGAGAGGCAGAGGCAGGCGGATTCCTGAGTTAGAGGCCAGCCTGGTCTACAGAGTGAGTTCCAGGACAGCCAGTACTACACAGAAAAACCCTGTCTCAGAAAAAAAAAAAAAAAAAAAAAAAAAAAAAAAAAAGAAATTCTTCCTAAGATCAAATCAGGAATTCTATAAAATCATGAAAGTTCATATTTATGCTAACCTGCAGGAAATCTGCTCAATAGGGTGGACTAATGCCCAAGGATTATTATATAATGACAGGAAAGGCATATCAGCTGCAAGAAGTAATCTTGAATTGAAGTCTTTTTGGAACCTTGCCTCTAAGAGCTCACCCGTCTTAGTCCATGCAAAAAGGTAGACCACCTCCAGGAAAGTTATCTGCTAGCCTTAGCCATTCCTAGATGGCTCCTGACATGGTCTCTTTCCCACTGATGACAAATTAAGAAAATGTCTTACAGCCTGATCTATGGAGGCATTTTCTCAATTGAGTTTTCCTCCTTTTATATAACTCTAGTTTGTGACAAGTTGAAAAAAAAAAAAACTAGCCAGGGAAATTACATTTATCAATTTACATCACTTGGAGCACCTCTGCATTTCTCTAGGATGAACTCTACCTGATCATGGTGACTGATATTTTGAATTCAGTTTGCAAGGATTCTGAGAATTTTTGAGTCTATGTACATAAGGGAAATTTGTTGGGTATTTACAAGCTTTAGGTATTAGAGTTAACTGTGGTCTTGTAAAGTGAATTGAGCAATATTCCTTCTGTTTCTATTTTGTGGAATAATTTAAGGAGTATTGGCATTAATTCTTATTTGAAAATCTGGGAGAATTCTGCTTGAAAACTAACTGGTCCTGGGCTTTTGGCGGGGGTGGGGGAGGGGCTTGGGAAGACTTTTAATACTGCTTCTATTTCACTAGAAATTCAAGAATACATCAAAGCACCATCCACTAGGATGTGACTGGAGAGTTGGATTTGGAGGAGAGGAGGGAGAGGAGGTATCACCAATCTGCTCCCCTGGCCAGCATGTCTATTTGGTTCCCAGGAATGTTTGTGACTGGGCCAAAGGGAGATCTGTGGTGAGGAAAGCTATAGTAGAAAATCTGTGTGAGCCATCTACGATGGGTGCTGAAAAGAAAGGGAGACCTCAGGATGTGGTCTGCTACAAAGCTGGGGTAGGGTGGGGAAGCTGGGCTTTTGAATTTGGAGGAAAGGAGACGTTAGAATTGCCTGTCTGCTTCCCTGGCTGCCATGTCAGTTGGTTTCCCAGGTAACCACAGTGAATGCAAACATTCTACTACAGTTTGTACCTCTTCTAGGCTGCCCTTTAGTAGATTAAAAAAAAAGCTGAATGATTTGATTTCTGGGGCTCTGAGTTTCTTGAGTTGACAAAGTCATTTTATAATTTAAAGGTCACATTGCACACTGCAAATATTCCGTATAGAAATAACATATTGGTTTATATACACATGCAGCATAAAAATACCCTTACACACATAATCAGGTGCTCTTTAGTTCTTACCTTACAGAAAGGGAAAGCTATTAGAGACAGCTCAGCAAAGCCCCTAACATCTACCTGAGCTGACCTATTTCATCTCTAGTGACTTTCATTTCAGCCAATTATTTCATCCCCATGACCAGAAAACACATTTTCTTAGTATTCACTAGGATGCTGTGCTTAGATATAGACACTCACAAAAGCGTACAGATAATCGCTACTACAAAGTCATGACAGGCAAGCCTTGACTATATCCTTGAATTATCTCAGAAATCATCCAGTTCATTATTATACAAAATATTCCATCCTTCATGTGTCATGATATTACTTCCGATCTTTGATACTCTCTTCACATTTGAAACTTCATTCTCAGAGAAAAAATTCCTTATTTCACAGAGAAATTACAACATAAGTGACAAACCCATAAACTTTCTGTCTCCACATAACATAAGTCTGTTCTAGTCATGATGGCTATTACTTAGTCTCATTCCACTGAATCCACCATCACACCCTAACACCTTCACTTCTTCAGACATCACCTGTGGCAAAACACAGGGCATTTGACAAGGCACGGAGGTCTCTGTGCAGAGCCTTAGCATCAGAATCTCAAGATCTACTGTCTAATAATTGTGCATCTCATTCTTTCCAATGTCTTCCTTCAAGTATAAAACAATTGTTCTTCAGATTCATCAAAAATCTTCCCCTTATCCCTAGATCTTCAACATTCTCCATCAATATTTAAACTTGCACAATTATTTCTTGTCAATCTTTACTAAATGCATGCATGAGTGTGTACACTCACAGAAAGAGACCCCCTGTGCTCTTCTCTTGATTCACAAAAGTCTTAGAAGATCTGCCATACAGACTTTTTGCACTACTTAAACTTCTGGTAATGGATTTATTCTGAAAACGCTAAAAATAACCTCTTGCTTTGATGAGACTGAACTTTTCCCAACCTTGCAAGCAAATTAATAATATGCTGTGAGATAATTTAAAACTATGTACTTGTCTGTGTATGCAATCTGCTTTAAGTTTGACCTTTAAGAAAACAATGTAACCAACCTTATGATGCTTTAGATTCCCCATGTAATTAGCCTTTATGGCCTAAAATAATATATAGCTTTAATCTTAAGTTATGTACTCTTCCATTCCCCAGACCAAGTGTAATTTATATGCATATGTTTATGTTGTAATCATTTGCTGAAAGTATCAACCAGTGAAGAAGAAACCTTTAACAAAACAAATATCCACCTTAAATGTTGGAATCAACATGTGGATTAGGCTAATAATATCTGCGTACTATTTTGAATGCTATTATGTTTCAGTTGGGGTCAGTAAAGTAACTTCTTCCCTTGTAACATTCTATGAAAGAGTCAGTAGGAAAGTAGCCATAATTCCTTTCTCATGTCATATTTTCAGCATTGTTTAATAAAGAAAAAGCAAAGGTCTTTCTTAGGGACAGACCATCAGTAAGGACAGACATTCTCTCTCTCTCTCTCTCTCTCTCTCTCTCTCTCTCTCTCTCTCTCTCTCTCTCTCTCACACACACACACACACACACACACACACACACACACTCACACCAGGCAGGCCACAGACTATAAACCATAGAAAAAAAGACATAGGGAATTCAAATTTGTGCTCATTCTTTGTCTTAGTTCTTCCAACAGGAAATCCATTTTCATTTCGTAGTGCAACATATAAGCTGTTCACCTTTGTTTTTCAATATTCTATGTCCACACAATCATTCCTACCTCTTAAGTCTACTTGGCAAGTCACTGATTAATTTCCTCTTGAGAACATGAAGCATGCTTCTAGACTTATCTCACTCAACCTGTGAGAGTAGTCAACACAGTCCCTTGAGGGAATTTTAGAAATTGGACAGATGCCATCCATTGAAGGTTTCAGAGTACAAAACTATAAACCACCTAGTTTTCCCAAGTTCAATCAACCAGACACTCAGAAGTCAGTGTTGGTATAATCCAAGTGTTGATATAATCTGGCAACAGAACTTCACATCTTCCATGTAGTTTCCAGTTTTGCAGACATGCAGGAGTCATAGGATCATGGAAGCTTATACTTAAGAGTTTTAAGGAAACCCTGATAATCCAGGCAATGTCCAGCAAGGTTGAATTCCTCAGAGGTCATGGAGATTACAGCAGGGCAATGCATGAAGCTCTGAGGGCAAATCTTACAGTACAACAGAGATCTCATGATGTTAAAGATGCCGGGAGGAGGGAAGTCTTTTCCAGAAAAGCTGGAAGCCCTGAGTGGAGAAAATCTAAGACAGGGACACACTTCACAAAATGGCATTACCATTTAATGACCATGCATTCAAAACATGAGTTTGGGTAAGACATTTTAGATTCAAACCATAACATTCCCAAAGACCCATGACCACATCAAAATGTAAAATGTATTTAGTCCATTTCCAAGAATTAAGATCCTGGATAGAATTATCAAAGTCTCAGTAGTTGCAACAATGTTCAAAAGACTAAATTTCAAAAGTCTTCTGAGACTCAGAGCAACCTCTTAATTGTGAACCCCTATAAAATCAGAAAGAGCCAATCTTAAATAGATGAAGATGTCTGTTTGTACATAAAGGTATATGTATATTCCTTAGCACTGTTGACTGAGAGGGTGTGGGAACATGATGTGTGTGGTTGAAATATAATGTAATAAGTGAGGATGTCCTTATATGTTTCAAACAAGCCTTAAATTGTTCAAGAATGGTGGAATATTAAAGAGTAAATTTATTCTCAACCTATTTAGGAGAAAAATTCTTTCCTATCATATCATATATGCAACTTTCCTGTATATTTTCAAGCAATTCTAAATTTAGTTAAAACATACACATGAGTCTATACACACACACACACACACACACACACACACACACACACACACAGTGACTCAGGCCAGTAATTGCAGTAAGGAGCCTGATGTAGGAAGATCATGATTTTTGAGGCCAGTCTAGATTCCAAAACATTCGAAAAAATGGTGTTCTGCTTCCAGATAACATTGCTGAAAAATTCCTACAGAGACTGATATGAGTTCTATATAAAAATTTTCAGAAAATAGAAGCAAACACCTTCCACTTCCATTTATGAGGCCCATATATTATGTCATCACTAAAACCATAAAAATGCAGATCAAAATCTTTTCTTATTATAGTACAGAAATCATCAAAATATTATCAAATAAAGACACCATATATAACAAGATTTATGACAACTAAATGGGACTTGCCACAGTTACACAAGGTGGCATCAGTATTAAAATATCAAGTTAAAAGCTGCAACTCATCAGGTGAAAGAAAAAACTTGTATGATGGCATCAATAGATAAAGAATTTTTTGCCAGATCTAACACTCACTCATAATTTTAAAATCCCTCAGAAAACTAGAAATATAGGGGCCTCAGAGAACATATATAAAAACCCCATGGATAATATTGCACTTGTGGACCAGAAATTAACTGCTTTCTCTTTACAACTAAGAACAATTCACCATTTCTATGTAATATTACACTGCAAATTGACCTAATGCAATTCAGATAAGAAACAGAAGTTAAGTATATATAAATTGAAAAAAAAAACTGTCTTTGTTTGCAGAGTGATTAGCTAAGGAGGAAATTCCAAAAGAATAACAAAAATGTATTCTTTAGACATAATGAAGTGCAATAGAGACAAAAGATCAGTGTGCAGATATTATTTTCCTATGCACCAACAATTAAAATTTAAAATTAACACATGTATTTATAGTGACGACCCTAAAATTAGAAAAAACTAAGATACAAATTTGTCATAGTATACCCAAATGTGAATGAGGAAAACTATAACATTCAAACAAACAGTTCAAACAAAGAATAAATTAAAATTAACAGGACAATTCAGCATTGCTAAAATGACAGTTCTCACCAGTTCTCTACAACTTGATCTGTAGATCCAAAGCAATGCTGATCATTCCCCAGTAGTTTTAGATACTAATATACCAATTCTAAAACTTACATGGAAAGGTAAAAACTACAGAAATTAAAGGTAAAAGCAGAAAATTGTATAAATTTTCAAACATAGCTTCTGTACAGCAACAGAAACATTCATTTGAGTGTGTGATAATGTACAGAACAGGAGGGAATATTTGAAATCAATATATTGGTAGCTAGATTTTTTTATGGAATTCCCAAAACTTAACAGCAACTTTCTAATGTCAATAAATCTTCACCGACCCTATTCAAATGGAGATACATAAACATTAACTATCACTAACCATCAGGGAAATATAAACCAAAACCACAATGAAAAACCAATCACCACACCTTTAGAAGAATGATAAACATGGGGGCTGGAGAGATAGCTCAGTGGTTAAGAGCACTGACTGCTCTTCCAGAGGTCCTGAGTTCAATTCCCACCAACCACATGGTGGCTCACAACCATCTGTAATGGGATCTGATGCCCTCTTCTGGAGACAGTTACAGTGTTTACACATATAAATAAAATAAATGATCTTCAAAAAAAATGAATGATTAAGATAAAAAAAAAAACTAAACATGAGAAGCACTAGGCATGTGGATAAAAGTGAACAGCCAAACACTATCCACATTAATATATACTAGTATGCTCATTGTGGAACACAGCATCAAAACTTAAAACTAGAACCTTCCTATGCTTTGTCCATTCATAGGAATTAATTCAAAGGAAATAAAGTAAGTATGTTGTAGAACATCTGTAACTCCATGTCCATTGCAGCCTTATTCACAAGAGTCAAGAAAGGAAAACAATTTAACTTATGTATCCAGCTATTAAACAAAGGAATACACACATGCCATACATATATATATATATATATATATATATATATATATATACATACATGTGTGTGTGTGTGTGTGTATACTTTCCACCAACTATAACAACCTGGGTTCAATCCAGGCAAATCACAAGGTAGATAGAGAACTAGCAACTATACATATACACTATACACAGGTACACAATAAATAAATAAATAAATGTTAAAAAATTAATAAGGGGATGAACTCCTATCATGTGAAGCAACATGGATTGAATAAAAGACCATGCGATTGTAAAACTGTTGATATCCCAGAGATAAGAATGAAAGGGTGTCTACTAGGAGTCAACGACAATGGTGGGGAGGTGGGGAGAGGTTGGTACATGGGCACTTTCAATTAGATATAGTTAATTTGGTGGTTTGAAAGAAAATGGTTGCCATAGGCTCATAGGGAGTAGAACTGTTAGAAGGTGTTGCCTTGTGGGAGTAGGTGTGGCATTGTTGGAGGAAGTGGGTCACTGGAGATAGGTTTCGAGGTATCAGATGCTCAGGACAGGCCTACTGTCTCACAATTCTCTTTCTACTTCCTACTGATCTGGATGTAAAACTTTCAGCTTCTTCTCCAGCACCATGTCTGCCTGCATGCTGTCATGCTTCCCACCATGATGATAATAGACTAAACCTCTGAAACTGAAAACTAGCCCCAATTAAATGTTTTCCTTATAAGATTTGCTGTGGTCATGGTTACAGAAACCCTAACTAATACAATTAAAAATTTCTTGGGGAGGTTTTCAAAGTATTTTGCCTATGGATGGCAGCAATGCCCTGTATATTTCAAAGTGAGAATTTTGAAAGTGTTCACCATGAAGAAGTAATAAATCAAGAAATAACTACCTTAAAGTCTGATTTAAACATCACTGCATAAACATATATCAAATATAACATCGATACATATAGATGTTAAATTCTTTGTGTGCATTAAAGATTAATAATATGATAGTTTTGGAAGAGAGTGGCCAATACAATATTGAACAGTCACAGCACTGTTGCCTTTGAACTAGGGGGAAAAATCCGTAATCAATACAGTGTGGTATTGGTACAAGAATGGACAGATAGATCAATGGAACAGATTGATGAGCCTTTAAATATCCACTCAAATAGTCCAATGGCCTTTAACAAAGGAGATCAAGTCAATAGAGGACAATTTTTACAAAGCTGTGCTAGAACATCTAATTAAAAAAAAAAAGCATCTTTAAACACCATGAAGATTAATGCAACATAAATCATGGACACAAACAAACAATATAAAACCCGTAAAAGTTAACAGAGGAGAAAAGGCTAGGTTTGCGGATGACTGTCATAACACCAGCGCCACGGTATATGAAAGAAAGCTGATATTAGTTTCTATGGAGAACAAAATCTTCAAATTCCATTGTTCGTCATGTTTATCATAGAGAGTGAGACAACAAGCCACAGAGAAGAAGAGATACTTTTTAAGACACACAAATGATGGACTGCAATTCAAACCAGAACTTTTAAAGCTCAACAGTCCAAATGTGGTGGTGTAGACCTATAATCCCAGCATCTGGGAGATGAAGGCAGGAGGATCAGGAGTTCAAGGAAGGCCTGAGCTATAAGCAATCTAGTTTCAAGCTTCTCCCCACTCTTCTCCCAGAATAAAAACAACAATAAAATTCAACAGGGAAAAAAATGACAAAATTCAAAGCAGGCGTCATAACATCTGTATACCAAAGTAGATCCACAGATGGTGAATTAACATGAAAAGATGCTCAATATCGTACTTCATTTAGGGATTGCAAATTACTGCGACAATAAAATAGAACTACATGTCCATCAGAATGGCAAAAACAACAACAGATGCTGGCAAGAATGTGAAGCTACAGGGACTGACTCTCACTCAGTGCTGGTGGCAATACAAATGGAGCAGGAATTTGGAGAGAAGGCAGTGGGCAATTTCTCATAAGCATAAACATAGGTTCGCCATGTGATGCAACAACCCATGTCTTAGGTTGTTGTATCAACCTAAGGTTCAACAAATGGGCTGAAGATTTATATTCATATAAAAGTTAGTCTTTACTGTAACTTTATTCACAAATTCAAATCTTGAGAGCAAGATGTCCTTCAATATGTACTTAAATAAAGTGTCATATTCATATAGAATATTTTTAGCCATTTAAAAGAGAGCCAGAGGTCACTTGTGTAATATGTGCCCTCAATTTTGCTCAGGTTTTAAACTGCTCTGAAAAATCAAGAGTATTTTCTAAATAAATCCCCAAGCCACACTCACAAAAAAAAAAAAAAAGCCAAGATTTCTCAAAAAGCTAAAACTAGAACTGTCATACTCCATAGCTATACCACTCCTGGGCACATACTCAAATAAGTCTATGTCCTATAACACAGATTGCACATTTGTGTTTATAGATGATCTAGTCACAATACCTTGACAATGGAATCAGACTAGATGGTTATTAACAGATGGATGGATAACAAAAATGTCATAAACTTATACAGTGGTATTCTATTCCATACTAAAGAAAAATTATGCAGGAAAATGAATAGAATTAGAAAATACTGGACTTAGTAAGATGTATATATTCTCTTTCATATGTGGATTCTAGATTTAAATATTTAGATTTTTATAATTAGTTGGGAGTCCCTATAAAAGTAAGGAAACAGTAAAAGAGCCATGAGGGTTTGGGGATGGGAAGGAAGTGTGGGGGTAGGGATGGGAGAGTAGAACACAGGTATTATGAAAATAGAAGGGGGAAAGCTTGGAATGGAAGGGTTTAAGCATGATGGGAGAGGTGGGATGGGAGAAGGGAAGTAGAGCATTAACCACAACTGAAGATGGATGAGAAGCCATAAATAAACATAATGCTTCTCCCAGAAGTCACAGATTTTTAACACAGCATTCTAATTCCAGGTACAAGCTATCTTCCTATGAGTTTTTGCTCAGAGAACTGTCAGAACTTCCCAACATAATACTGGTTGTTACTTAGTTGGTCACCAAAACTAGATAGTAAGACCTTATCTTTAAAGAGACCACTCACTGAGGTACAGAACACACACACACACACACACACACACACACACACACACAAACTAAATAAATAAATAAAGCCAGAAAAGAGATGGAAGGCTTCCTCCTGATGGCTAGTGTTCACAGTGCCAAGGCCTGTTATGGAGACTGCTGGTGAAGAAAATCCATCCTAAGTCCTACTCAGCTGAGAAGTCTGAATGCTGTATGTAATAATGACATGCCAGGCTGTGAGGAGCGGGTGTGGCTGCCCCCCAAGATGGCACCCGGGATGGCTGCCAGGTCTCATGACCTGCACCTGACCTCCTCATTACCTCAGACTTAGCCATATCCCAGCTGCCTGCACTGCACAGATGCCATGCCTCGCCAGCTCACCTGAGGTGTCATCACTTGCTGTGAACCAATGGACTGCCATTATGTGACTGGGGTGATTGGGAGGAGTCAGTAGGGTATTTAAGGTGCGCCCAGGGGTTTTTCGGTGGATTCCCGTTCCTGCATTGCAATGCGAAGTGTTCCTGAATAAACCTGCTTGAAGAAGGACAACGTGGTGTTGTGTCTTTCCTGCTGGTTGGGGTGGATGCGACAAGTGGTGGCCCATACGGGGACTTCTGCTTTGTGAGAGCACTGTGGGTCCAGAACTTCAAGAGGTCAGAGTAGCCGGCTGGAAAGCTCCCAGGTAAGTGGGACGATTCAAGTTCTCTGTTAGAGACAATAAGGTTCCTGGTTAAGGACGATTAAGATAAAACAGTTATGGGTAACACAACATCAGGGCAGACCGTTTGCCAAGCATTAAAGGATTTGTTGAAAGTAAAAGGAATCAGGCTGAAAAAGGAGACGTTAGAAAACTTTCTAAAGGCTGTTCGTTGATGAGGTGGCTCCATGGTTCCCTGTGTCAGGGCATCTTACAGGGCCTAGTTGGGAGAAATTAGGGAAGGATCTGAAGTTTGCTGAGGATCAAGGGGTCCTTGTCAAGAGGGTGCTTCCGGTATGGAAGTTAGTATGTAACTGTATTAAGGACAGGGAGAAGTGTGGGGCTGAGTTGCAGAAAGGAAATCGTTGGGCTAATGAGTGTGGCTCTGTGAAAGATATCAATGGACAGGCTATTTCTCACACCAGGGCTCATCCAAAAAATGGACAGCGGGGGGCCTCCAGACCCCAAGGCCCTCAAATATATGGGGCAGTTTGCAAGGGGTGGCCCAACCTGAGAATGCCAATGCAGTGGAACAGCCCAGGAGAGCAACAAGAGGGAGTGCAGGGCTCGACCTTTGTTCCACTGCCAGACTCATATTAATACCTCAGATGGGGGTGCAGTTGGTTGAGTCTGATTTTAAAGGGCCACTGCCACCTAATACTGTAGGACTCCTGCTGGGCGGTAGCTCCATGACCCTTCAAGGGCTGGTTGTACACCCTGGAGTGATAGATTCAAATTATACTGGACAGGTCAAAATTATGGTTTCCTCACCACAGGGAATTGTAGCCATTTCCCCTGGCGATCATATTGCACAGCTCCTCTTATTGCCAAGTTGTCATTCCAAGTTTCTAGCTAATGATAAAGGAAGAGGGAATAGAGGATTTGGTTCTACGGGAGCCACTTCAATTTACTACTCCATGGACCTTGATGAGAGAACTCTACTTGTATTGCAGGTAGAGGGAAAAGCTATTTCAGGATTGCTTGATACTGGTGCTGACCGAAGCATAATTAGCGTAAAGGACTAGCCATCAGCTTGGCCACGTCAGGAGTCAGAACAAACCCTGAGAGGCCTGGGCTATGCCCAAATGCCCGAAGTGAGCTCACACCGACTCACTTGGAAGGACCAGGAGGGCCATTCCGGTTGTTTTCAGCTTTATGTGCTCCCTGTTCCGATCTCCCTTAGGGGCTGGGACTTGATGCAAGAAGTGGGTTATAAATTGACAAATGAGTTGCCTTATAGCCAACAAGCTCAACAAATTATGCAGAATTATGGATATCAACCTGGAAAAGGATTAGGGCCTCCATTGCAGGGCAGGAAGTCCCCTATTCCTGTGTGTTCAAAGAAAGGTCGTGTTGAACTGGGTTTTTCCTAGGGGCCACTGAGGAGGTCATCCCCATTACTTGGAAGACTGAGGATCCAGTAAGGGTTCTTCAGTGGCCTTTGCCCTCAGAGAAATTACAGGCTGCTAAAGAATTGGTTCAAGAACAGTTACAGATGGGCCATATTCGCCCCTCTACTTCTCTTTGGAATACCCCTATATTTGTCATTAAGAAACAATCAGGGAAATGGAGGCTGTTACATGATCTTAGAGAGATTAATAAACAAATGGTCATTATGGGACCTATTCAAAGAGGTTTGCTCTTAATCAGTGCTTCCAAAAGCATAGCCAGTGACAGTTTTAGATATTAAAGATTGCTTCTTTTCCATCCCCTTGCATGAACAAGATGCAGTAAGATTTGCATTTACTTTGCTTTCTGTAAATCATGAAGAACCAGATAAGAGGTTTCAGTGGGTTGTTTTGCCCCAGGGCATGGCCAATAGTCCCACTATGTGTCAGCTATATGTAGATGCCGCCTTACATGAGATTAGACAGGAATTCCCCAGAATAAAATGTTATCATTATATGGATGATGTCCTTCTAGCAGCACCTACGGAGGAAATGCTGGATTTGGCATATAGTAAGACCATACAACAGCTACAAAAGAGAAGGCTTATAGTAGCCCCTGAAAAGGTGCAGAAGGCAAGGTCATCCATTATTTAGGAAGCAAAATAACAGAAAGATATAGAACTCCACAGAAGATTCAAATGAGAACTGATCATCTAAGGACTTTAAATGATTTTCAAAAGTTGCTAGGAGATATTCAATGGGTTAGGCCTTATCTGGGTCTAACAAATAAGCAATTGCAACCTCTTTATGACATCTTGCTAGGAGCGACAGCCCTGGATTCAGAGAGAGTTCTTACAGAAGAAGGAAGGGAAGCCTTAAAGTTAGTAGAGAAGGTTATTCAAATTGCTGCTTTAAAGAGGAGAGAGGTTGATCTTCCTATATCATTATGTATTTTGCCATCAGAAAAATCAACCTACTGGAGCCCTTTGGCAAGGGGCTCCTTTAGTATGGATCCATCCTAAAATTTCCCATTATCCTGCCTCGGTTGCCCAATTGGCATTGCTGGGTTTACAACAATGCTTGCAGCATTTTGACACCCCTCCTGATGAAATTATTGTACCATATGATAGTAGACAAGTTGAAGTGTTGTCTGCCACTGTAGATGAGTGGGCAGTTTTAAGATGCAGTTTTTTAGGCAAGATAGATAATCATTTTCCCAAAGATCCTATTTTACAGTTGTGTAGAGCTCACCCGGTAGTTTTTCCTGTGATTACCTCTCGAGTACCATTGAAAAGGGCTCCTCTAATTTTTACAGATGGATCAAAGTCAGGATGCGGAGCCTATTTAGTTCAAGGCTCTGTGCCTATAGTTTTACAATTCCCCCCTGCCTCACTGCAAGTTATAGAATTACAGATTGTGATTAAGGTTTTTGAACAACATTCAGGGGCCTTTAATTTAATATCAGATAGTCAATATGTGGTTAATGCTCTTGCTATCTTGGAGGTGGTTGGTAGGATGAACCTTAGGTCCAGCATTGGGGATTTATTAAGTAAATTACAAAATTTGCTATTGCATAGATCCTCCCCCTTCTTTGTTCAGCATATCCGAGCTCATAGTGGGTTACCAGGTCCATTGGCTGAGGGTAATGACATAGTGGATAAGGCAGCACAAGCTGCTGTATTTCTGGCATGTCCTGCCCTCGACCTTGCTCGTGATTTTCATTCTAAATTTCATGCAAATTCTAAAATGTTAGCCTCTCACTTTGCGATCATCCAGGCTGAGGCCAGGGAGATTGTCAAGGTCTGTCAGGCCTGTGCTCCTTTATTACCTCAACCCTCCTTTGGAGTTAACCCATGAGGGTTACTCCCCCTACATATTTGGCAGATGGATGTAACTCATTTGGCCGAATTTGGAAAATTGTACAGTTTGTTCATGTTTCAATTGATACTGCCTCTGGAGTCATTTTTGCTTCTTTGCATACTGGGGAAAAGGCCCGTCATGTCATAGCTCATTGCTTTGAAACATGGGGCGCTTGGGGTCAACCCAAAGAATTACAAACTGATAATGGTCCTGCTTATACTTCCAATACTTTTGTTAGCTTTTGTAAGATGATGGGCGTTCATCTTGTACATGGTATTCCCTATAACCCTCAGGGGCAGGGAATAATTGAACATGCTCATCGTACCTTAAAAGAATGCTTAATAAAACAAAAAGGGGGAGTTGCCCTAGGGATGACTCCCTGGGAACAGCTTTCTATGGCCTTATTTACTCTTAATTTTTCAAATAAAGATAAATTTGATTGTACTGCTGCAGAGAGATTCAGTAATCCTGATGCCTCTCAGAAGGCAACTGTTATGTGGAAGGACGTGTTGGATGGCCAATGGCATGGGCCAGATCCAGTGTTGGTGTGGGCAAGAGGGTCTGTTTGTGTGTTTCCCCAGGGTTGCCACCAGCCGTTGTGGGTACCTGAACGACTGACTCGCGTGCTGAAGGATGACCAGAAGATGATGCTGATTCTCCTGGGAATACTGATAATGGTGACAGAGTGCAGAAGTGAGGAGCTAAATCAGAGAGTTGATCTAGTGCAAGAACAAGTTGATGTATTGATGTGAGTGGATCTCGCAGGGAACTGGTAACATCAACTTGATGGTATGCTAAGGGATCTCCGACAGTCCATTGTTCACATCGTCACAGCAATATTCCTCAAGGAATGGGCTGGCATAGGAGGGCTGGCAATCATCTGCATTGCCACAGGAGTAATGGCCCTGTGGTGCATTTTCTGTATGCAAAAAAGGTATATCTGTGTGCAGGCACTGTTGATTCAGGCTTTTGCAGCCCTAGAGCTGGGACAATCTTCTCAAGTGTGGCTTGGCATGCTAGAGAAGTAGTCAATGATGGGTAAGACTCCCTGGAGGTGTTACCAACCTAAGACAGGGACCAGACCACTGCTGCCTGTCCTCCTGATGACAGGTAAGGAGCATTATTGCAGGGGGGAACCTAAGACAGGCATTCTCTCTGCCAAAATAATAAATAAGGGGGAGATGTGAGGAGCGAGTGTGGCCGCCCCCCAAGATGGCACCCAGAATGGCTGCCAGGTCTTATGACCTGCACCTGACCTCCTCATTACCTCAGACTTAGCCACATCCCAGCTGCCTGCACTGCGCAGATGCCATGCCTTGTCAGCTTGCCTGAGGTATCATCACTTGCTGTGAACCAATAAACTGCCATTATGTAACTGGGGTGTTTGGGAGGAGTCAGTAGGGTATTTAAGGAGTGCCCCAGGGTTGTTCAGCGGATTCCCGTTCCTGCATTGCAATGCAAAGTGTTCCTGAATAAACCTGCTTGAAGAAGGACAACATGGTATTGCATCTTTCCTGCTGGTCGGGGTAGATGTGACACCAGGCAAGATGTACAGTAAAGCAATAGTGGCATGACAGTCCTGGAGTCAATCAACCATTTTCTGATTCGTTCTAGATGCCAGATCACAGGGGAAATGCATGCCTAGTAGTTCAACCCTGGTCAAAAGCTTGAAGTGAGAGAGGTCATAGGCTCCCAGGTGGGGAAGCAAAGGGGTCTACTATCAATGCTTGACTAAGTGGATATAATAATAACAGTCTCCTCTACTGTACTATGAAATAAAGGAGAATAATGGGAATGGATATGATCACAATAAACTCTAGGCACTTACAAAGTTGACAAAATTTAAAAGTAAATAAAAATAAATGTGCCAGATAATTTAAGATATTAATAATGGCAGAAACATTGTATGCATATAGAGATGGAACAAAGTGATGGCATTACATGTGATTTTCTGGAGCCTGAAATGGCTCTAAAAACCAAAGTCTATTTTTAAAATAAGTAAAATGTAAGACAAACCTACAACATCATTCATTTTTCCCATTTCAATTTTCATAATCTCTTTAAGTTTCCTCTGCCCTTTGCCTGACTTTCTATTATAATCTTCCATCCCTTCATATTACCCTCTCTTATCAATAGTCCACTCTGTCACAAGAGTGATATTTTGTAAATACAAAGACTATTTGGACTCTTAATACTTCAGTTGTTTTTCATTGTCTTCAAGATCCAATTTTGTTTGAGAGCTGGGTTGTTTCGTCTGAGATCAGGTCTTACTTTATATTGTAGGCTGTCCTTTGAGCCATTATCCTTCTGTCTCAAATTCTTAGTGCTGAGATTACTGGCCTGTATCACCATACCTCACCAGAATCATATTCTGAATTCTTTTGTTGTGTTTTTTTTTTGGGGGGGGGGGGGGGTATTTACTATGTAGATAGTGAGTGTTCTGCTTGCACGTCAGAAGAGAGCATGAGATTTCATTATAGATGGTTGTGAGCCATCATGTGGTTGCTGGGAATTTAACTCAGGACCTCTGGAAGAGTAGCCAGTGATCTTAACCTCTGAGCCACCTCTCCAGCATGTGTCACCAGACTCTCACTCATTCCTTCCACCTCTCCATGAAGCCACTCATATGTCTAGACACCCAAGTACTAAATGCTAACAGGCACTCACGTCTCTTGTTTTCCTTCTTCTCAACCTGGACACATGTAAGACCTGCATCTCCTTTGGCCTTCCTTAATATCAGAACACATCCCAGTGTGGTTAGCAAAATAAAATAAAATAAAATAAAGAAAATAAAATAATGGCAGCAAACTTCAAGTTGAAAATATGATCTTATGAACTTCTAACGGACACATCCAATAACATACTATATTACATTCCAGTGAGAGCCTGAGAAAGCACCCCAGCCTAACCTCTGACCTCAAGGATTGAATAAAATCCTCTGAGAAAATCAAAAAGGAGGCCTCTTTCTCAGCTATCTGTAATCATCTTTCCAAGCATAAATATATCTGAGCTGGACATCAGCCTGGTCCCAGTAAGGACTCCTGGGCCCTGCTCCCATGTCACAATCAAAACAAACTTAAAGAGAGCCCTAAGGAAGTTGGCAGGTCATCAGCTGTGCTGCAGTGGGTGTAGGGAGACTAGTCCAGGTGACAGTGACTATTGCCATGGAGGATGCCTGGATGTTGAATAAGTATTACACACACTCCATGAGCAAGGACAAGTCACTTGGGTCTGGGAAGAGGAGGTGAAAAGTCAAATCAAAGATTAAGGTCAGGGTTAAAAACATGCCTGGCTCTCAAAGATCAAGCCAGAAGACAAGGTGTTTTATGAAATGCTGCAGACTAAAGCAGAAACAATGGATAGCATTTTTGTCCTTAAAGAAAAAAAAAAATCAATGAAGTTGCCAGCATCTTAGTGAGACACAGTGATAATTGCGAGCAGTCTTCTATAAACCACAGATCTACTTTCACTGTCGTGGGTGTGTGAATGGCAGGAGGGGATTTTATTTCTTTATAAGCCAAGTTGAAAGGCAGGGATCCAGGCAGGCTGAGCAGAGGGGAAAGTGTGATTTGAAGACTGTCAGGCCATGCAGGCAACAAGAGAATGTGATTATAGTCTTGCTCCTTAGCCTCGCCTACACCCAAGGTAGCCATAAGCTGGGTTAGGGATGGGGCTGAACCATTGGAGAAGGAAGTATAGCTCACTCACAGTCACTTCTACTGCCACCTGGACAAGGTTTCCAGCCTCTGTCTTTGAATCTGCAGAACTGAGTGTTCCACCACCTCTGCAGCACTAGTTCATGCCTTTGTTTCCAGCCCTTCATTTATTCATCTGTCATTCACCCAACAAATACCCACTACAGCCAGTAGCAGGAGTTATGAGGATAAATAATAAGGCCAAAGGCATCCTTTCAACTAGGAAACTGACATCCTAGCCAGGGGAATAGACAAGAAATAGATGTGTACATGGAAAAAGCAATATCAGGGAATACTAAGAGCTACGAGTTCTATTAAGAGAACAGAAAAATACTGCTTAGATCAAGAGTCCCAGAAAGGTCTCTTGAGCATAACCCTCACTTAGAGGGGAAAAAAAACTTGGGCCAAGATTTTTTTTTACAAAGAAGCCAAAAATACACACTGAAGAAAAGGCAGCATCTTCAAGAAGTGGATGCTGAGGAAAATGGATGGCTACATATAAAATAATGAAAATAGATCATCCTGCACAAAACTCAACTACAAATGGACTAAGGACCTCAACATAACACCTGGTACCATGGATCTGATAAATGAGAAAGTATGGAATAGGCTTGAACTCATTGGCACATGGAAGGATTTTCTGAACAGGATGCTGATAGCACAAACATTAAATAAAATATTAATAAATGAGACTGCATGAAGTTAAAAAGCTTCTGTATACACCATACAAGCAAAGCAGCAGCTACTAAATGAGAAAATGTCTTTAACAATTGTACATCCAATAAAGAATTAGCATCCAGAATATATAAAGAATTTAAAAAACAGCTTAATATCACAAAAATAAATATCCAAATTAAAAATATAATACAGAACAAAACAGAATTTTCAAACGATGAAATAAACATGGCTAAATACACTTTTGAAAGTGCCAACACCTTTAGCCAGTAAGGAAATGTGAATTGAAAGCTACTTGGAAGCCAGGCATGGTGTTGGAAATATAAATCCTAGCACCGGAGAGGTAGAATAAGGAAAAGCGTGGTGAGGTTGAGGCCAGCCTGGTCTATCTGTGAAGCTTCAGGATAGTCAGGACTACATAGAGAGATCTTGTCTCACAAATATCAAAAAGAAACCTACTTGCAGATTTCATCTGACCCCAGTCAAAATGGTCAAGATGAGTAAAACAATAATATCACATGCTGGTGAGGATGGGGAGGAAGGGAAACACTGTCCTATGGCTGGTAGAATGCAAACTGGTACAGCCATGATGGAAAAAAAAGCTTGGAAGAGCTCCATAAAGTTGATAATTGGTCTACCACAAAGTCCAACTGTATCCCTCTTCTTGGGCATATACACAAGGGTCTCTATATCCTATAATAGAGATACTTGCTCACCCATGTTCATAGCTGCTCTACACATAACAGCCTAGATATCCATCAAGTGGTAAATAATTTTTTTTAAAAAGTGATATATTTACACAATGGCCTATTATTCAAATGTTAACAAAAATGAGATTTGGCTGGGAATGGCAGCAGTTCGTGCTTTTAATCCCAGCACTCCAGAGGCAGAAACAGGTAGATCTTTACGATTTCAAGAAAGGTTGATTTACATAGTGAGTTACAAGACAGCCAATGCTATGTGGTTAGACCCTGTCTCAAAAAAGTGGCGGGGGGTTGGGGGAAAATAGGGGCATGAGAAAGGAAAGGAGGAGGAGAAAATGGAAGAGAGAAAGAGAGAAAGAGAGAAAGAAAAAGAAGAAATGAGAAATGAGAAAAGGAGAGACAGGAAGCAAGGAAGGAAAAAGAAGAGAACAAGAAATGAAATATGTAGTCAAAATGGATGGAACTACAAAAAAAACTCATTCTAAGTGAGGTAATCAAGATGGGAAAATATTGCATGTTTTCTCTCACCTGTCTATTAGCTTAAGCTACATGTATTTCAATCATAATGACCACAGAGATTAGTTAAATAGTAAAAGGAACTCCTCTAAAGTAGGCGAAATAAAATATATCTCTATGAAGAGAAAGGGATGCTAGATTAAAAGGATTAAATGGGGAGCGAGATTGCAGAGCACAGTAAAAGGGCCAATATGGGAAGGGACAACTAAATGGCATTTGAAAAGCCATATGAAAACCTGGTACCCTAGAAGCTTCCTAAAATATATACACATATAATTGGGGAGACAATGAACCAACTAGACACCTTATACCACCAAATAAAAACTTCCCGTGGGCTGGTGAGATGGCTCAGTGGGTAAGAGCACCCGACTGCTCTTCCGAAGGTCCAGAGTTCAAATCCCAGCAACCACATGGTAGCTCACAGCCATCTGTAATGAAATCTGACTCCCTCTTCTGGTGTGTCTGAAGACAGCTACAGTGTACTTACATATAATAAATAAATAAATCTTTAAAAAAAAAAAAAAAACTTCCCATGCCAGGAATGGCTTCCATCATCTTGAGTCACTGGACAAAGAGGTCTCGTGCACTCCCTCAAACATCACAGGTTATTACCAAGGCTATGGGTTACTCTCTATTGCCTGATAATAATGTCCTGTTGCTGAGGACACAACTTCTCACGTCATCAAGTATGGGAAAATCCAGCTAGTGTGCAACTAAAAGCTTCATCCCTACTGACTAGCATCCATGGTGCTGAAAGGTACCTTGTATACTATCAGAGGAGAGAAGTAGTCAACAATGGCCCCCTGAGACCTGCAACAGTGCCATGCCTACAGGATACACTGGAGAGATGGTTGTACAAATGCTTTGGGAGTAACCAATGATTTCTGATTTAAGGCTTACTCCATGAGATGGGGTGGATGACTCCAAGGAAAGAATCTTTGAGACCCAACAGGATTGATGCACAAATGAACTCTTTTTGAAACTGTGACCACATTTCACAGGATCAAACCAGACAAAATCCTACTACCAAGAAGAAGGTTTTAAAAACCACTAAGCGGGTTCTGGGAATTGAACCTTGGTCCTCTAGAAGGGGAGCCAGTGCCCAGCAATAATAGGCCCAACTAAAGACTCATTCCATTGGCAAGCACCAGTCCCTGACACTAATCAAGACACTCTGCTATGCTTACACGCAGCACTCTAGCATGACTATACTATGAGAGGCTCTACCAGCAGCTGACTCAGATGAATACGGAGACTCAACAGCCAAACAGTAGATGAAGGAAGCTTAGAGGCTGTTATAGAAGAGTTAGGGGAAGAAATGTAGGCCCCAGTGGGGATAGAAACTCCACAGTAAGGCCAACAAAGTCAACTAACCTGGACCCTTGGGGTTCTCAGAGATGAAATCACCAACCAAAGAGAACACCAAAGCAATATTTATACTATCAGGGTAAAAATTTCATTTTAGTCTTTTCTCTTCAATGATTCCTGAGATTGGTATCAGGATTAGAATAATAGAGAAATAGCTGACAGAATCTAGTTGTCTAATAATGATGAATGGGTGTTCTATAGGTTGGCCTCTGATTCAGGTTAAGATGAGATTTCCTACTAGGATTCAGTAGAGAGTTTGGGTGACTGGATGGGAGGTAAAGCTGCATTGTTTTGAAGTATGTAGGAAAGGTAGAAGGGCTAAGATTAGGATTGATAGGATTAAAGCTAAGACACCTCCTAGTTTATAGGAGATGGAACGTAACATGGCATAGGCGAATAGGAAGTATCATTCTGGTTTAACATGGGGTAGTGTGTTCAGTGGGTTAACACTGTACTTGGCTGGACCTAGCCCCCTCACCTTATATGTAGTAAATGTGCATCTCAGTCTTCATGTTAGTCCCAAACTACTGGAGCTGGGGCTATCCCCAAAGCTGTTACCTGTCTGTGGGATATGTTGTTCTTCTAGCTGGGCTGCCTTGTCTGGCCTCAGTGGGAGAGGAAGTGCTAGCCTTACAGAGATGTGATATGTCAGGGTTGGTAGATACCCAGGGGGACCTCTACCCTCTCAGAGTAGGAGGAGGGAGGAGGAGAAGGATTGTGGGAGGGGTGATGAGAAGGGAGCTGCTAGTGATTGGGATGCAAAGTGAATAAATACAAATGAATTTTCAAAAAGAAGAAAAGGAAGCAGACACGAAGCTGTACCTCAAACCAAGAAGCTGTTTGCAATTCATACCTTCTGTGAAAAAGGAAAATCAGTTATCTTTTGTGGAGTGTCTCTGGGTATATCAACCACACTCGAAGGCATTACCCCTGGCGAAGAATAATTGCCCAATACAAACTGACTTCATGTTTTTCTGTACGTGTGCTTTTGTTTTGTTTTGTTTGGGGTAGGTATTTTTGTCTTGCTGGGTTTTTACTGCTTGATTTTCATTTTTGTATATTTTGAGAGAGAGAAAGAGAAAGAGAGAGACAGAGAGACAGAGAAAGAGAGACAAAGAGACAGAGACAGAGAGAATATGAAGTTGGATAAATAAGGAAGTGAAGAGAACCTTGGGAGGGGGAGGTGTCAATGGGAAAAGAGGATGATCAAAATGTGATATAAAAATTATTAATTAAAAAATTGATCCAGGTATGGTGGTATATGCCTTCAGTCATAGTACTTGAGAGGCAGAGGCAGGCAGGGTTGTTTTTTATAACACAAATTTTGTACCTAATTCTAAGTGCATGGTTTGCTGATACTAAGATTGAACAGAATTAGAGATTTTTTTTTAATATTACTATAAGCAATGCATGTTTTGCTAGCTGCAGCTCAGAAACTAGTATCTATGGGCTCGGTGGAGACCAGGCAGTCTACACCACGTGGGGATAACTGGGAAGCAAAGTCTGCTTGTTCCCACAGGAACTCTGCTGCCTGTGATTCCTGAAGCATCAATGATGTGATTCTCCACCTCATAGACATCTCACAGGACTGACTCCTGATAATTCAAGGGAATTCCCATGAGAACGCTGCAAACTTAGAATGCCAGGAAGGCCCCACACCCACAGACTCCTTTCTCTCTAAGTCTGACTTTGGGGTTATACTAAGGAATGAAAAGTCTGTTCTGTTGTGGAGAAACTGTCACTCCTAATTTGTTTTCATGCACAGATCGATGGGAGGGTTTGGGGACACAGGGAGCTGTGATTTCTCAATCGCTGGGTACTTATAACAGGTTCAGTTATTTTGCTTTTGAGGCAAAGCAGTGCACTCTTCCCTCGAGCAGATCTCTGTACTCATAAAGCTGTTTTGCTAACAGTGATGTCTAACAAATGGCTTCTGTTTTACCTTCTTGCTGAATATTATCCACAAATCCCTTCCAAGACCTAACCTGTTGCTGAGCTTTTTAAAAGGGCAAGCACTTTGCTTCAAATGCCTAGGCTAAAGCCCCTCTGATGAAAAGACAAAAGTATTTCTTTTGACATAATGATCTGTCCCAGATCTGTCCCAAAGCACACAAGATGGGCAGCTACAGGGGTTGGGGTTGAGCCTCAATGGAAAATGGGTCAAACTTAACTCCCTGCAAACCAATTAGCAGCTCTACATTTGCACAATATTTCTACCCATGCAGAAGAGACCTTGAGTCAAAACTCACAACGTGCACTGCTGATTACCTACTGAAAAGCATGCTCCAAGAAGATTAGATGCAAGCCCAGAGGCTCAGATAAAGAGAACATACACAGAAGGTTGAACAATGTTCCCAACAGAGAAAATAGTTGAGAGCCCACCATGAGGAGCCATCAAGGTTTGAGTGTTTCCTTTCCAGAGGACTTGTTTTTTATCACAAAATATTTCATAATAAATTCATATTCTTCCAAGATTGTCCATATAACAAAACAATAGCCACTGACATGTAAGGGCTTAGTGAACACAGTGTTTTTCTTGTGCAGTGTTTCATTTAAAATGGAGAATATCTTTCTGGACTAGGAGTCCTTACTCAAATGACATGTCTCTTCAATACTTTTAGCAACACAGACCTCAGGAGACAAAGCTTTCTAAATGATTTGCTTCTTGTTTTATTTTTATTGGTAGGGTGTGTGTGTGTTTGTGTGTGTGTTTGGGAGGGTAGTTTATATGCAGGATGTACACAAAGGCCAGTAAAGGAGTTGGATCTGGAATTACATAGAGTTGTTAGATACCTGCGTGTGGGAAGCTGAACTTGGGTTCTCTTGAAGATAACCAGTGAGCAGTCTCTCTAGCCCCACAGTTTTGTTTCTATTTTAAGAGCTAGAAGAGGATTAATTTAAAAATAAAAATGACAGAACTGGGTATGCAAGCTGAGATTCGGAAATGTGAGAAGGGTGTGGCCACACATGCTTGGTGGCTCTGAGGCAAGGCCACATAGCATAAATCTCTGCGTGGGCTCAGGCTTAGATAGCTGCTCCTGGAAAATAAATTTAGAATGGATTTTCACTGAAGAGTGAGAGGAATAGAAGTGAGGCGCAAACAGAAAAGATTAAACGGATGCGCAAGTAAATAGACTCTACATCTGCCTGCAGATGGCTCTGGCTTCTTCTCCAGATCTGCTCAATTTACCCTGTGACCTTAGCAGAGCTGAGTAACCTTGGTCACCATTTCACTAATGGGGAATGCGAGGAAGTGACTCTCTGCTACCTGTGAAGTGGGCTGCCCAGTGCCCGGCACAGGGTGATGAGTGACAGTTGTCTGTCTGGATGCCTCTGTCTCACAGCAGCCAGATCTGAAGAGCAGACTGCTTATGAGCCGAGAGGCCATGTGGTTAAGTTAGAGCGGCCATGTTTGAGCTCTGAGGACATGCTTATTTCTGCCAATAGTCAAAAGGAGCTTTGAATTCAGAACAGTGATGCCAGGAAGTAGGCTGGCATAGAAGAGAGCTGCTAAGTAGGTCTTTCCTTAATATTGGTGGCAAATGCCAGCTGAAGTCACCAGGCCACTCTTCCTGATGGCTCCTTGGCTTATAATAACTGAGTCACTCTTTAAGGAGTTTTGCTGTCATATCACTTGGTTGCCTAGCCTATATTTGGACCTGAAACATTCTTTTTAAGTTTTCTAAATAAGCTTTATTTGATCATTATTTGCAAATATCTCTCCTATGCAAAAAGTCTTATATAAGCCAGTTTATCCTCAATTCTAATAACTTCAATATTATCTTCTAACTGTGGTAACCTCTGACTATACCAGAATAGAAGTAATTTCACGAACACCAACTGTCCAGTGAACATTGTCTGAATAGCTGGTTGTCTACCAGGTATTATAGGAACACTATCGTACATGGTTGTCAATCATAATTGCTAAAGAGTAAATGCAATTAGTCTCTCTACCTTGAGCTGGGAAGAACGGAAGGAAATTGTCCCATCAGGCACACTCAGTGTGGACCCATGATGTGTGTGGCATTAGGTATATAAACAAACCCACTGCCGGCAAGCGTTTTCTTCTAATTTTAAGGTTTAATTAGCAGACAAAGCATTAGGTTTCACTGTGGCCATTTCAAATGTAATTTCTTACCTCCTGCCCCTCCCCCTGCTCTTCCACCACATCCAATGGCTTCTTACCTGCTTCTACATCACATGTGTTCAATTACCTCCTCCCTCACCTGGCTCCCTTCTGGCTCCCTGATCTATAATGTTATAGATATAGATCGATATAGATAGATATAGATATAAAGATATAGATCTGTGTCATATATACACACATATGTATGATTATATATTTCATAAGTATAAAACTATATATACATATACATATGTGTGTATATATATGTATATATGTGTATGTGTGTGTGTATATATATATATACACACTCATATATATATATATATATATATATATATATATATATATGCATATAAAGCTACGACTGACCTATGAGAGTAAATTATGCTGTATTTGTCTGAGTCTGGGTCACCTTCATAAGATATTTCTTCCAGATCCATCCATTTTTCCTGTAAAGTTCGTATTGCCGTTTATCTTTGTGGTTGAATAAAATTTCACTGCATATAGAATTCCACTGTACACTTTTATTAGTCATTCACCTACTAGTGGACATCCGGGCTGATCCCATTTCCTACACGGTGTGAATAGGGCAGTGATAAATGTGGATGCACAGCTATCTCTATGGTGATATACATACTCTGCTAGGGATATGCCCAAATTGTCCACGAGTACTTTTTATGTCTCTCTTTGACTTCTCCTAAATATCTTCTGGTTTTAATCAATGTCACCAAGAGATTATACTCATATTGCTAACACTGGCACAAAACCGAATTAGCTTTAGCTAGAGACTTTCAGTAGGTCCTCAAATGACTCCTTTCCCCAAGCAAATTTTGAAGCAGTTGAGAAGACACGGGAAAAGCAAGTGGGGGAGAGGAGCAGAAAAACAAGCTCCTCCTACATTAGCCTAGAGTCTAAGCCTGGTCCCTAAGCAAGACTCCACCTCACAGACTTAACTTCTGGCATTCTGTCCCCATGATTCCCTGGCATCTGCTTTTGGTCTGCCTGGATTAGCTTTTCTCACTCCCGTCTTGACCCACACAGCCTTGCGTTTTGTAGGAGTCGACGTCTGATTAAAAAGCCTGATGTGGTGGCACAGAGTTGTTAACCCCAGCACTCCTATGGCAAGATGGGAGTCAGAGATAGGATGATTGCCTAAATGTTCATGGGTCACCTAGCCTAGAGTACACAGCACAGCATAACCGAGTGAGACAGAGCACACCTCAACAAAGGGAAAGGAAAAGACCGACCCCCACCCCAACATTATCCTCTGGTCTACACATATGCACCATGTCATACATGTACCCACTTTCATACATACCACATACAATGATGATGATGATGATGATGATTTAAATGCTTTTTTAAAAAATTTTTTAAAGAAGTCCACTCAAAGCCATAGCTGTCCTATGGCAAGAATTCTGGAATTTTGGTCTCCTTAAAAGCACAGAAATATTATAAGAATGTGCTTTCATTTAAATCTCAGGTGTGGGGATGTGGGGCTGTTTCAGTTATCCACAGCAGCTAGTGATGATTTGCCTCACGCTCTAGCAGAGGTGTGGTTTTGCCAGCTGCAGAGAGTTTCTGGGATTGTGTGACATGTGGAATCCTGGGAACTCTTCAGAGGGTGTATAAATGCTAAAGCCCTGCTAGATGTGGTTGGTGGCTATCCAGGAGGGTTGGTTATGTTTTATTAGTAGTCATGTTTAAAGAAGAAGCAAGGAGAAATAAATTAGATTCAGGGATCTCTATCTTTGTTTCATTCTCCCTTCTATTCTTCTTTCTCTTCTATCTAGTGATTGGGGTGAAACCAGGGAGTAAAAGTGAGAAAAAGAAGAACCCACAAAGTAGCAAAGTCCAGGTACACTGTCCAAAACGCTGACCAGCATTATATCTATATAATGCAACAATATATATATATTGTTCTATATGTCATAAAGCATCACCCTATGCAGGATTCTTCAGTCATCTAACATCTAAAGCCTCTGCAACAACATAGGACATTTCTCTGAAGTAATGTTAGTAAAGAATGAAGAGCAAGCCATAAAATTATACATGCAGCACGGTAGCAACATTTAAAAACCTACACCTGGGAAGAAAGCTTTGGATTGAGCCTGGAAAACAGGCAAGTTGGGGGTTGGGGTACTGGGGTTCAACAAATACTTTGGATAATGCTTAAATAATTGAAGAAGCCCTGTTTGCTGTCTCTCCTCAGTAGTACTGTACAGACATAGTAACAGAACCACGCCCATTGGTGGCAGTAAGAATCACCCCACTCCAGAGCCTAGGGGTGCTGGCAGATCTCCAGCAGGGGCCTGACTGCAGACACCCATGTCTGCCTGACTTGGACTCAAACCCCAAGCCCTGCTGTTGATTCCATATGTCCTCATTTTTATTTTTAAGTCTTTTAAGAGTCTAAGCCTGCTGCATTTTAACAGAAATGTTTTTCCCTTAGAAACTTAGATGGCAAATAGAAACACCACTAGACACCATGATCCCCCAAGATATGGTATTCTTACAGAGACCTGTTCAAAAACCCATGCCCTGGTATCATTTGAATGGATCCGGATTACCGTTGACAAAATTCACAGTTGTGGGAGTTACAGTTCTTTCATTCGAGAAGGTTTCATAATGTATTGTAGTCAGCTTTAAGCTCTGGGTTTTTGTTTTGTTTTGTTTTGTTTGTTTTTGTTTTATTTATCTTTTTCTTGAAATGTATAGAGGGAATGCACATATAAGCAGCACTCTATGTAGGATGCAAACTAATGCCTACTACACAGATTCATTGATTCAAAACATTTCTTGTCTCCAGAATTTACTTCTGCCCAACGAGTTTATCACTGACCTCCGATCTCTGTCTCAATGGGCATGCCTTCTAAAGTGAGGGACAAAGAGTCCAGCATCATTAGTGTGCAACCCTGAGTCCTGGCATCTTTCCTCACACACTAATGCCTGGCCCCAGGTTTTACAAAAATGTGCACAGCTTCAGAATCATCAGACAAGGCCCAAAGACAAAACCAAGAAAGCTACCTCTGGAGCATGTAAGGTGGAAGGCAAGAGAGTCTGACGGCTGAACAAACTGTGGGGATTCTCGCTTGTGGGGATGGATGGGAACTGAAAAGAAGAAAACACAAAAATATGAGCAGCCATGGAGACCCTAAAACTTGTTTCTTGGTTCAATGGGAGCAGGAACAAGTCTAGAAGGACTGGCAGATGCAGGCTACGTACTAGCAGACAGTGTGCATAAAAACACATGAGCCTGTCCAAGGCTATACTCTTCTTCCCTCGGGTCTCACTCAGATTCTCTTCAAGGTTAACCAGCTGAACTTGGCCTTGGGAAATGCTTTGTCTCCTTTGAAGCATGTTTTCCATCAACTGCCAATCTTTTTTATATTGTCACATACAGTTGCCCAAGTCCCTGCTCCCTTCTGTGTTGGCTGCAGATCATTCATCTTCTCCTGTATTGTGTTTACCATGCTGTCTAATAATTATTGTTAGGCTAGACTCAAAATTCTTGCTTTAAATATTCCTTGAGAATAAGGACCTAATTATTATCCACCTCTACCCATAGTGTGCTAGTGAGGTTCTTGGCAGCTAGTAGAAGTGTGATAACCCTTAGATGTATTTGCTGGCATTTCTATAATGTAGATACACACACTATGGAATATTCTCTACCACCACCACCCCGCCATCAGTTAGAAGGTCCACAAAGGGAAAAAAAAAAGGTTGTATCTTCCACAACTCGAATCTAGTCCTTAGCACTCAGAAGTACCCATTAGAGATGTGTTAGAAGCTGGATGCAATTTTAGAGACACCTGACTCTCAGCACCTCCTCATGGACAGTTTTTTCAGCAGCATCAGCTCAAAGAGAGGAGACGTGAGACTACATGAGACTGTTTTCCTTAAGAAAGGTTCTTTTTAATGACCCTCATTTTGGTCCTGAACCTATGTTGGCATGGTCTGGAATTTAAACAGCAATCGTAAAACATACTGGATTTTGAAAAGTACAAAAACTGGTGCCAAAAAAAAGTACAAAACCCTGAGACAACAGCACGAAGTAGACCTGACAGTGCAGCGAACAGGAGCCAATGTTAGGGAATCTGATCATCTCTATGGCAAGTGAAGATGTGAAGACAAAGGTGTTCCGGGGAACTATCTTGAACACAATTGTCAGGATCACCACCCTAAGCTAGCCATGGACCATCATCCCCACGGTGTGTTAGCATCACCGTGGAAAGGACAACTGCCTGCCTTGTACTTGGGAAAGTACTGCTTTCCTCTGTATTCATAAATTGGTTGTGATGATGCTTCAAAAACGGAATGGAACAAATTTTAAAGTTTACCTTTATTTTTTTAAATGTCTTATTTTGCTTATTTGTTGAAATTGGAACGGAATGACATTTCTCTCTTCCCTTTCCTCTCTCTAAAGTGTAGATTCCAAATCTTCCCATATCTCCCTCTCCACTCTTCTTCAAATTTGGGGTCTCTTTTTTCATTGATAGTTATAATATATAAATTTATATATACATTTTTATTTCTAAATATAACCTGTTGAGCCCGTATAATTTTACTTGCATGTATGGCATCATGGATGACCCATGAACAAACAATTGGTGTGCTCCTCCCTGGGGAGGACCACATCTCCTGATCCCAGCTTTCCTCATCTGTGTATACTTCTTTATGTAGTACTGAGGCCTCGTGACATTTTCCCCCATTCAGTTCGGCATGTTTGTTCATAAGGAATGTTTGTCCTTGTTTCTCATCATGGCCTTAAACTCACTCTAGAGCTCAGGCAGGCCTTGAACTCCAGCCCTAACCTCCACACAGCATGGGGTTGCAGGCCTGGGCCACTAGCCCAATCTCAGGATGGCCAGGATCTCTTGTGAAAAGATGAAGACATCAGCAGTTTCACATAATCACAACTATCACATAGCCTAGGAGGAACCCTAGCTTCTGGGGAACCTAGGGCCCATAGTTACCATTGAGAGTGTGGTAGTTAATGTGAATTTGACTGGCTGTAGGGTCACCTAGGAGATTAAACTTCTAGGCACATCTTAGAAGGCATTTCTAGATTAAGACGACACACTCATTGGGCAGCACCATTCTAGGATGAAACCCTGCCCGAATCTAGAAGTCAGCGGCATGCCCACATTTCTCATCTCCTCTCTCTCTCTCTCTCTCTCTCCCCGTGTGTGTGTATATATATCTCTCTGTCCATGCGTGTGTGTGTGTGTGTGTGTGTGACTCTCTCTCTGTCCGTGTATGTGTGTGTGTGTGTGTGTGTCTCTCTCTCTCTGTCCGTGTCCGTGTGTGTGTGTGTCTCTCTCTGTCCGTGTGTGTGTGTGTGTGTGTGTGTGTGTGTGTGTGTGTGTCTCTGTGTCCGTGTGTGTGTATGTGTGTGTGTGTGTCTGTCCGTGTATGTGTGTGTGTCTCTCTCTCTCTCTGTCCGTGTGTGTGTGTGTGTCTCTGTCCGTTTGTGTGTGTGTGTGTCTGTCCGTGTGTGTGTGTCTGTCCGTGTGTGTGTGTGTGTGTGTGTGTGTCTCTCTCTCTCTCTCTGTCCGTGTGTGTGTGTGTCTCTCTCTCTCTCTCTGTCCGTGTGTGTGTGTCTCTCTCTCTCTCTGTCCATGTGTGTGTGTGTCTCTGTCCGTGTGTCTGTCTGTCTGTCTATGTGTGTGTGTGTGTGTGTCCGTGTCTCTCTCTCTGTCCGTGTGTGTGTGTGTGTGTGTCTCTCTCTGTCTGTGTGTGTGTCTCTCTCTCTCTGTGTCCGTGTGTGTGTGTGTGTGTGTGTGACTCTCTCTCTGTCCGTGTATATGTGTGTGTGTGTGTGTGTGTGTGTGTGTCTCTCTGTCCGTGTCCGTGTGTGTGTGTCTCTCTCTCTCTGTGTCTGTGTCCGTGTGTGTGTGTCTCTCTCTCTCTGCCCCAGTGTGTGTGTCTCTGTGTCCGTGTGTGTGTATGTGTGTGTCTGTCTCCGTGTATGTGTGTGTGTGTCTCTCTCTCTCTGTCCGTGTGTGTGTGTGTGTGTCTCTCTCTCTGTCCGTGTGTGTGTGTGTCTCTCTCTCTCTCTCTGTCCGTGTGTGTGTCTCTGTCCGTGTGTGTGTGTGTGTGTCTGTCTGTCTGTCTGTCTGTGTGTGTGTGTGTGTGTGTCTCTCTGTCCGTGTGTGTGTCTCTCTCTCTGTGTCCGTGTGCCCCCTCCCCCTTCCTCTTCCCCTCCCCCTCCCCCTTCCCCTCCCTCTTCCTCTCTCTCTCTCTCTCTCTCTCCTTAGTAATTGTGGACGCAATGGGACCAGCTGCCTCCCACTCCTGCTGCCATGTTCTCCCACCATGATGTGTACCCTCAATCTGTATGCTAAAATAAACTCTTCCCACCTGTAAATGGAGGGAACAAGCAATGGAGAGATGGTGCGGTGCTAAGAGCACACGCCGCTCTTGCAGAAGTGGCTCACAACCATCTCTAATCTACTTTCAGAGGCTCCGACAAGCTTCTGTGACCTCCTCGGGCACCAGGCATGCAGGTGGTGCACATGTGTACATGAAGGCTAAATACTCTTGCAAATAAAATAAATAACTAAAGTTTAACAAGTTGTCTACCTGCTTTTCAGGTTATGTTGAAAAACAAATGTGAAAATCAAAACATCTTTGACACCTCTAAAGGAATATTGATAAAATGCTCTTTAATTTTGCAGGAAGAATTAATACAGTGACTTTTGTTCATTTTCAAGAAGTCAATATTTTGGTTGTGTTTCTGAATTAAATTCAAACAAACTATTTGTAGACTATTCAAGTGAGTTGAAAGGGTGGCATCCAATAAAGTAAATATTACTTATTTACTTTAAATAAATATTTATTAAAGGTTTAAGTAAAAGCATTATTTATTTATTTGCTAAAAGTAAGTAAAATTAAAAAAATATTATTATTTATTTATTTATTCATTTGCTAAGCATCTGCTGTGCCACCAAGCATGTACTGTCACTGAACAGGTTCATCCCAGCCTGAGGAAGCCAAGTACCCATAGCATAGGGTTAATAAGAGCCAAGAGAGATCTTCTGCAGAGATAAAGTGCCAAGGCTACATCAGACAAAAAGAAATGTAGAGAGTCATGGAAATGTCCTGGGACATTAAAAGTAAGAGGTCTTAGAATTCACTGATCTAAGAGCTTTGGATCGGTCACTTTTACTCTTTCCAACAGATGAATATCAATATTTTAATAGTTCTTCAACTGAATGGTTTTATAGGGATATTGCTAAGCTCTGAAGACCCAATAAAAGCTAGATAATTACAGAGAAAATTTGTTCTCAGAATTTTACAGATTCAGGTTCATTTGAAAGGGAACCTACTGTTCTCCCTTGCAAAGAGCCCAGAGATTATACAGAGCATTCAGTGCTACATTCAGGACAGTTCAGAGCAAGCTAAAATGGCTAGCCACCCTGACTTCTGGCTTTGGAAACTACTAACTGGATGCCTCATTTCCCAATTCTTATTCCAAGTATCAGTTTCCTCCTGTCTAAAACAGAGCAGGTGTAAAAATGCAAGCACCCGTGCCTAGGAAGTTCAAATTGTATCTGCCATCAGCTTTAGTGACTAATATACTGAATAAGACGACAAAGACCCACCGAACACTGTATTGGACTTTCTCTCTGTCAGAGAAGTTATTTGACTGATATTTGTGTTATTTGGTGATCCTCTTTCCAATCTAACAAATCATCCGCATGAAGGACTAACCTAACCTGGAAGCCCGAGGGCGGCAAGTCAGCAAATCTTGTCTTCTGCTCCTTTTCTCTTGAAAAACATAAATAAATAAATTATATATATATATATATATATATGCATATATGTATATGTATATATATATGTATGTGTATATATATATATACACACACACATACACACACACATATATATATCTATATAGATATATATAGATATATATATCATTTACTTGTCGAAATCCTCCAACACTTGCTCCAGCTGGATCCATAGACAATCTTTCCGACTGTATCTGGCTTTTTCTGACTTTGAAGATGCCAGTGTCATGTTTTTTGTTTGTTTGCTTGCTTGCTTGCTTGCTTGCTTGCTTTGGTTGTTTTGTTTTGGCCAGTCAGCTTCGGAAAGCTTTGAGCACTGAAATGATTAGAACCAGCTTGGCTCACAGAAAGTCGCTGTCTCAGAAGGAGAACAATAGTCACCGGGTGTATGAGCAGAAACAAGAGACTTCGGTTTGAAGGTTGTCAACATTCCACTGGATGGGAGATACCTTGGTAAGAGACACAAGACATCGCAAGACCTCGATCCAGAAAAGGCCAGCTCCAGAATAAGCTCAGTGAAAATGGTTCTGAGCGAGCAAAAGAAGCAGCTCCTCCAGAAATACAAAGAAGAAAAGCAACGTCAAAAACTGAAAGAACAGCAAGAGAAAGCCAAATGTGGAGTGTTCAAAGTGGGTTTCTATGGGCTCGCTGCGCAGGCTTTTTTGTCACAGACCAGAGGGGTGTGAAAGCTGAACCAGAATAGGCTTTTCCATATACCACGTGAATGATAAGATCAAAGGCCAAAGATCATAAGGAGCAGACTAAAACTGGTAGCAGGAATGTTCCTTGAGCAACCTACTTCGGCCAAAGACAAATTTCTGAAAAATAAAAAATAAAAAATAAATTAGAGAGAAAAAAGTTGTGCAGCCCATGGTTTCCACAACAGGGAAAGCGACTAGATCAGCAGCTACTCAGAGGGCCAAGCAGATGGCCCAAACACTGTCATCTACCACTAGAAAGCCAGTCACAGGAGCCACTAATGAGAGCGGATCAGAAAGAATGCGACCAAGTAGAGGGAGACCTGCCCCCCCCCCCCAACAAAAAAAGCAGAAGGCAAGCAGGACAAGAAGAAAACTGTGCCTGATCGAACTAGCAAAGCAAAAGGCAGGATGACGAAGGACCAGCGGCAGCTATGAGTCAAATCTCCACCACAAAGAACACAATAAAAGACCGCTGCTGCAGGAAGCACAGGTCCACACTGCAGCTCCAGAGACACCGAAGGAAGTTGGCAAAATACTGTTTGATGCTGGGTTTTTCAGAATAGAGAGGCTTGTGTCTTCTACCATAAGGACAGATCCACCCATTTGGGGACAATTGAATAAACTCACCCAGAGAGCACAACAAATGATCTCTGATTCCAGGAAGTCATCATCAGCAAAGAATATGTTTCTTGCTATGCTTGCTGTGGTTGCTGTCTCAGTACTGTCTCCTGAACGTGTCCTTCTCAAAGATTTGGAACACCTATGACTGCCAGCAAAGTTATGCCTGAGGGCAGGGGACCTTCTAAGACAGAAGACGCTACTGAAGAAACGGGACCCTCAGAGCAGCGAGAGTGAGCATGTTGATCGGATGTTTTCAGATTATCTAGAAAGCAGGTGCAGTCAAGTAGTAGACCCCACCCCTACCCCCACCCCAGTGTCCTGGAGAACAAGATTCAAGCGACTTAGAGCATCCGAATCCTTACCCACCTGGCCTCGAGAATCCACATCCCAGGGACCCCCATACCCGGCTGGGGTGGTCCGTGACAGTTGGCACTTCAACATTGGGCTCAAAACAGGCGTCTTTGGCTCCTCCTGAATTGTCATCTTCCATAAGGACAGATTCACCCACTTAGGGACAAAAAAAAGAAAAAAGAAAAAAATCATCTGCATATTTCAAAATTTTCGCAATTCATTGTGATTTTGAAGAACAATAAATCCTGCTAAATGTCATTCAGTTTTTAAATGATATTTTAAAGATTTTATTTTTATTGCATTTATTTATGCTAATTATTTGAGACTGTGTGTCTGCCATATGTGTGTGGGTGTCCATGGAAGTCAAAGGAAGGTGCCAATGTCCCTGAGGAAGTTTCAAGTGGAAGTGAATTGTCTGCTGTTGGTGCTTAGAATCAAATTCAGGTCCTCTAGATAGAGCAGAAAGTGCCCTTAACCACTGTGCCATCTCTCCAGTCCCAAGTGGCTTCTTTTGAGCATCTTTAGAGCACAGGTTTCATGTCAGCTCCAAAGGATTTTATTCTCTCTCCTTCTAAAACTTCATGTTCTCTGAGGACTCATCATGTCCCTGAAGGAAGCAGGCTAATACTGTGGCATTAGTGAGACTGGCTTTGATCACATAGCTGGCTCTAGGTTAATGCTAAGATCCAAGGAACTCAATGGACAAGGGCAGGACTCTGTGTGCCAAATCGCTCTGCCAGATACATTTCTGAGTTGGGAGAGTAAATAACCCTTCTCATAATGTGAGTGTTGAAAGAAACTAAGTGTTATGTGTCCAGGTTACTGTCTAGAATCAAGCAAGGGCGCTCTGGTACTGTGGGCACAGCGGGTCAAAGATACAGGAACAAGACATCCATGTGATCTATCTCAAGTGACAGCAATAACCTCCCCAGGTTGACTCAACATCAAAAGTGGAAGCAGAAAAAGAACGCCATTCATGGGACAGAGATACCACTGTTGTCAATAGACTGTCATCTGGTTTGGGATCTGGGCAGAACCAGTCAAAAGAAGCAGGCAATTACTAGCACCAACAGGAGTTAAGTTCACAGAACCAGTTGCAAATGTAAGGGTTATTTTAAAAATACATATTATTTTGAATTAAATACAAATGTCATTTGTCAACATAAAGCAACACTTCTACTAAATGTTCACATTTCTGTTGTGAAAAATATATATATTCTCCAGTCAGCGGTGTCTTCTGTGCATCTTCTAAGACATTTATTTATTGGCTGCATCCTCTGTTCCCCTCCACCTTTACTTATCTTTAACCTGACAAGCAGGAAGATGATTCATGAGATCTGGCCAATCTTTTAAAAATGTAACTTGGCAGAAGAGTTACAAATGGCCTCCATAAGAAAGGGAGAGAGGGCTGGCAAGATGGCTCTGTGAGTTGGGTACTTCCCACCAACCCTGAAAGCCTGAGTCAATCCCCCACAGAACCTGTATTGTAGAAGGAATACACCAACTTCCACAAGTTATGGCCTTTCACTCATACCCCTTAGTACACAAGCACATGCACACATAAGTAAATAAATGTTCTTTTTTTTTTTAAAAAAAGGGGGTTGCAGCTAAAGACAATAATAGCCTTGAAGTCTTTAGGAACTTATTCCACGAAGGAGAGGGGCAGGGGTTAGCGTCAGGGAAATCACATAAGTAGAGAAGAGAGAAGACACAACACTCTAAGGATAATTTTAAAAACATTTAATATTCTCAAATAGTTGAGCAATGCCAAGTATGCTAAGAGAGCAAACACACATTCTTGTATTGAAAGTAAACAGAATAGCAAGAATGCCTTCTCAGGCTGTCTGGGCTACCGATACAATGTTAACAGATGACAGTGAGATAGGAAGGAATTCAATTTGGATTTTGCATTGGTCTGTTTTGTCAGCAAGCATGATTTTCATTCTGAATTTTACAAGATAAATATTGACAGGTGCATACAGTTCAATAAAGCAGCACCTGGCTTCTCTGGAGTGCTCCCCTTTCCTGGCTATGCAAACACACGTTCTTGGGGTAGTTTGCTTAGAAAATAAGAATGTATAGCATTCTGTGGGATTGTAGAGACTAGGTGAATGTGTTTCCACTCATCTAAAAGAGATACAGATGGATCCTGTCATTTATGGACTAGTGAGCTTGACATAAAATGCAGGCACATTTCTGGGATAGAATATTAACAGATTAGATTGTGAATACAGACTAGGGAACATGGTGAATGCTAGGAAAAGCCAGTATACACATTAAGAGCAAATCATGTTAAAACAGCCAAACACACACACACACAAATATATATACTCATATGTGCATGCACACACATGTATTTATGAACACATACATGCACTCACATGTGCATGCACACACATACACATGGACAGGCACACACACACATGCATGCATGCACACCCATACATGCACACTCACTCACTCACACACACACAGACACACACACATGATGCGCCTGCACACACATACACACATTAGTGAAGCAAATGCTTCAGATGAATCTTGATGGCTGAACAGCCCTTGTTAAAGTTTCTGTGACATCCTTATAGAAGAAATTTAAGTGTATAGAGAAATAGACACCAAGGGTGAAATCCAACTTAATGGTGACTATACTTGGCATCGTTCCAAAAGACTATATATTAACATAAGTTAGTGTATTTTGTCTGCATGTGGGAGATGTCTCCCCAGGGTGATCAATAGCAAATGATACCTTCATGATCGGCTATGTGAACTACAAGAAAAGGAGAATTTTAATACATAAAGTGGAAGAGTTCTTCAAATTGGTTTTAGGGGAAAGAAAATTAAATTCATGGTGCTTTTGAAGCAAAAATAATTTTACTTGGTCAGTTGATCGTTATTAGACAGTTGGAATTGAATATAATATCTTAGAAAATATTTAGAAATTCTTGAAAATTCTATGAGTTCATTTTGTGACTGGATAGAAGAATTACATCAATTAATTTTAGATGTGTACTATTAAAATCACAGTATACTATTTAGTATTTTTTTGAAGAAGATATGAAGAGAACTCCAAAGGAACAGAGGAATTGGTTGATCTTTAAAGAAAATAAAGCCCTATGCTGCCAAGTACACAATTATAGAAAATATGATGAATATCTGAACAGCAATATGGAAAATGTTCTGGCTTTTCACTGAGTGCTTAACTTTAATGCTGATGTTGTAAGAAAGGATACAATTTCAAGTGGGGACTTAGATTCTGTTTTTTAAAAATGCATACTGGGCTAGGCAGGATGACACAAGCCTAGACTCATAGCCTTTAGAAGGCTGAAAGCAAGAAAATCAGAAATTTGAGAACTGAAGGCCAGTTCTAGACCATACATTCAATCATAGGTAGATAAATGGATAGATGGATGGATGAATAGATAGATAGATAGATAGATAGATAGATAGATAGATAGATAGATAGATAGATAGATAGATAGATAGATAGAGATAGAATATGTGACTGTATAAAACAAAGGACATGATGGTCCCATCAATTCTGCCCAGGCTTGATCTGTTCTAAAAACCATACATCATAAGGGGTGTTGACATACTGCAGTGCATTCAGTAGGGTTAGCTCAGGGATATGTGGAGACAAAATGACCTGGTCATATGAACAGATGAAAGGAGTGGAGTCCTTTAGCAGAAGAGGAAGGTTGCAAGGGTGTCGGTGCCTTCTATAGCCTGAAAGCCAACTTGGTAGAGCAGGGACCTGCTGTGTTCTCACAGGTAAATGCTTTCTGAATTAAATATCATTTGAAGCAAATTATTTCGGTATTATAATAAAGTGAAAGAGGAAATGGTTATTTAGTCATAGTATAGCAATAAACTTTGGGGCAGAAACTGGTTCCTGTTTTGAATGTTTGCATATGCATACATATGTGTCCCTATAAACACACATGTATAGCCACATGGAGTTTGCATAGAGTATGCATCTGTGGGCTTTTACTAATTAAAGAGTAGCCCTTATTCTTAAATTTGTAGATGACTGGGTAAGCACTTGGGTCAAAGACAAAAGGAAAAAGTGTTTGTCCTTCTACTTCAGCGTTCTTTCACAAGCAAAGAAAAAAATCACCAGGGGGGCATTATAAACAGACATCATAGCTCTAGCTTGATCTCTTTGGGATTCAGTGGGTGACTGGTCTGATGTTGGTGTGGAACTATGGAAGATGCTGTTGAGAGACAAGTCATTCTCAGACTTCATAGTGCATCAGAGTTCAGGGGTTCAGGTGCACCTTGCTGGATTCCATCCTCATTTCTGGCCAGGCATGCCTAAATGAGAACTCCACAAAATCTCTACTTCTAACAGACTCTCAAGTGATGCTCATGCTGTTGATCGGAGGAACAACTGTGACTACAGGTCTACTTGAGTCATAAGTTATCTTGTTTTTAATTTCTCACCACATGCTAAGAGCCCAGGTCCTGGATTCAACAGGAATGACTAGGAGAACTCCTAAGCCTGATAAACAGCTTCGGTGAAGTAGCTGGATATAAAATTAACTCAAACAAATCAATGGCCTTTCTCTACACAAAGAATAAACAGGCTGAGAAAGAAATTAGGGAAACAACACCCTTCTCAATAGTCACAAATAATATAAAATATCTTGGCGTGACTCTAACTAAGGAAGTGAAAGATCTGTATAATAAAAACTTCAAGTCTCTGAAGAAAGAAATTATAGAAGATCTCAGAAGATGGAAAGATCTCCCATGCTCATGGATTGGCAGGATCAACATTGTAAAAATGGCTATCTTGCCAAAAGCAATCTACAGATTCAATGCAATCCCCATCAAAATTCCAAATCAATTCTTCAACGAATTAGAAAGTGCAATCTGCAAATTCATCTGGAATAACAAAAAACCTAGGATAGCAAAAACTCTTCTCAAGGATAAAAGAACCTCTGGTGGAATCACCATGCCGGACCTAAAGCTCTACTACAGAGCAATTGTGATAAAAACTGCATGGTACTGGTATAGTGACAGACAAATAGACCAATGGAATAGAATTGAAGACCCAGAAATGAACCCACACACCTATGGTCACTTGATCTTCGACAAGGGAGCTAAAAACATCCAGTGGAAGAAAGACAGCATTTTCAACAAATGGTGCTGGCACAACTGGTTGTTAACATGTAGGAGATCTGAATCTCAACAAATTACCCAGTGTTTCCAATGCAAGTGTTCCTCTGAGAAGTGTCGACTTAAGCCCCTTGTTCTTTGAGTTCCCAGAGCAACTTTCTTGTATAGCCCCACATTCTCTCTTGCCCTTTGGAGGCTACATTTTGTTTTCTTTTGTTTGTAGATGAGGAAAGATCTCCAACTCAAAATCCCCCTGCTTCGGTCTCTTGAGTTTTGAGATTTCAGTTCTATACCACTACATCTGGTTCCTATACATATGTTTGATGAAGATAGGACTATAGGGACAAAGCCCTGGATTGACAAATGTAGCTACTGATTTTGAGTGTCAGTCTCCAAATTCTGGACTTGATATAAATAGGTCTAATGAACGAGACCAGTTAAAGTCTCTTCTACATAGCACCAGCTTTGATTTGGGGAGTGGTTTCTAAAGGCCTTGTGACATACCAATGACCCCTGGACACCAGAGATGACAAAGCAGCCAGGGAGTGCAGGATCCTGAGCAATGCTGGAAGTATGTCTTTGAGATCAGCAGGGACTTTTTGCTTACATGTCAAGTAGATGGCCTAATTTCCCACCTTCAAAACATTCCCACTCAGCCTATGTGGCCTATGACTAGGCATATATCCATCTCCCAGGTCTCTTGCATGGGAAAGAGAAGACACTTCAACTTAATCAAAAAGGGCAGCATTTCCAGCAGTAATGGTAGAAGCAAAGGGTTGGCACTGGGTGACAGGTTTATTGGTGGAGAGTTGAGCCTGTGGGAGGTAGTGTTTAGGACAAGTGGTCATCTCCAGAATTAGGGTACCCAGTCGTGTCCTCTAAAGTACAAAATAAGCTCTTCCTAAAATGTGGATCAGTGCTGGCCCCACAGCACACTTACTGGTCCGTGGGAAGCATCTCCAAATTGGTGGGCATCGAGTAATGGATTTTTATCTGAGGTTATGCACTAATCATTAATACCATGAGACACTGAAGCTTACCAGTCATACTCTGCCAACTTTATACTGTAAGTAAAATATAACAGAGGGTATAGAGGACATATATGTGTGTGTTGAAATCTCATAATAAAACCTATTATTTTGTACTAATATACACTGGTTGCAAAAGAAAAAAGAGAGACAGAAGGGATGGCTCGCTCCACGGTGAGAGCACTGGCTGCTCTTGCATAGGACTTGGGTTCAGTCCCCAGCACCACCAGGGCAGCTCATGACCATATGTAACTCAGTCTCAGGAAATGGATCCAATGCCTTTTTCTGGCCTCTGTGAGCACACAGTGCACAGACATGCAGGCAAATAAACACACATAAAATAAATCTTTTTTAAAAAAAAGAAATTCACGATGGCCCATTACTTTCCAAATTCAACAAAGTGGTTCAAGTTCAATGGTTTCATAAATATATTTAACCCTCCTTCCCCTGAGGAAACTCAGATTTGGATACCAGCCCTGTTGCTTGGTAGTTATAGCTTTCAGAAAGGTCAACTACTATACAATTGAGATAGATAGATAGATAGATAGATAGATAGATAGATAGATAGATAGATAGATAGATAGATAAACTTATTTCTACCTCATATGGTGTTATGAAGATCAAATGGCATAAAATATCCAAAGTAGTTGTAACTATGTCTACATTCTAGAAACTACTCAGTCAGAAACACACAATTTCTTGACGTGGAGTTTTCTAAAATGTCACTTCTTTCCAGGAGTCTTTTCCCACACCATTGCCCACTGGTCTCTGGGAAGAATCTCTGAGTGAGCCTAACAATGTCCTGTACGGATGTGAAACACAGTACCAGGCAACTCCCTGTTGCAACAAAACAAAACAAAGTGACCGTTTGTGCTGTCTCATTTCAACGGCAGATCCAAACAGTATCTGTGCCACTTCTCCTTCGGAATTTTAAAAATGTGGAAAGCCCCAGTAATCAAACACCCTAAGAGAATGACTCAGCTGAAAGCCTGGATCTGCTCCAGTCTAAGATCTGAGAAGACCTAGCTTATGCCCTGCCTCTGACACACAGGGACTTTCCTCCTGCCTCTGACCTGTGTCTTGTAACTGACCTTCAGCTTCAACTTCACAGCTATGTGGTCAATGTCCCTTGAAATGTCCACTCAGTCTGAATCAATTATTCATCGGCTTCCTAGGTGGTACTATGATGCAGTTGCCAAGTATGCCCTAATAAACATCTTGGTTACAGGAATGGGTTCGGTCTGACTCTGCTAGAGTTGCATATATCCTTTCCAGGCACTATTTTGGGCAATGATCCCCTCACCCCCACCATCACCACCACTTCAATGGTCAGTTAGTTTTACTGGAATGCTGTTGCTCTGTTCCACCTCAGAGAGCTGGGGACTTTTGTAGAGTGGACAAATGTAAAATATCTATAGAGTCTTGCTTCATGACCTTCCAAGGGAAATAGGGGTCTGCTTCCAAACAAAATACATGGACTGCAGAATCTTGGAGGCTTTAGTTGGAGAAAGAATAATGGCGTTCCTCCTGGGAAATTCCTGGTGAATTGGCATCACTGGAATTTCTTCAGCCAGCTGTCTTAATGACCCATACACCACCACTCCCCGCAAGATATCACTGTGTTAATTATATAGACTGAGCATATTTGAGATGATAATAGCATTACCCTCTGTTGACATGCCTTTTCGGTTTCCTCTTAGCTTTTGCACTATATATGCACATTGGAGTGTATGTCTGTGGGTGGGGGGGGTTGTATTTAGGCTCAAAAAAGTCTCCACAGTATATAATCTGTTCATTTTGAGTCAGTTACAGCCTACTCCTTAAATCATTTCCTTAATTGGTTCCTCTTACTAATCACTGGCTGATGCACAATACTGCCACCTTCAGGTAGTTCTAGGAAATACCATTTGATAAGGGGGGAAAAATGTTAACATTGGTATGAGGCTGGAGTGAGTACCCACAAGAAATGGACAAAACAATATTTGTTTGCAATGCAAGCTGGGAAAGAAAGGACTGTGCTGTTGGGATGTCCCAACAATTGTGAGGAGGGAATTTTGGTTGTTTTAACGGAAGCAAAGTAAAAGCAGGCATTTGTGAGAGTTCTTGGGGGTTTCCACAAGAGTGGGATGAGCGTCCCAGCTCCAAATGCTTAAGGATCTGCTACTCAGAAATGAAATGTCAGCGGGCATAGCTTTCTCACTGTTGGCCACACTGCCTGAGATATGTGTGTTTCTGCGGAAGTGCTTTTTGTCACCAAGGTCACTTTGAGGTCCCTCTGCCTCCTGGTTTTCTTTTGTGTCTGAATGTCACCAGTGTTCTTTCTGATGATCCCACGTTAGTGTGCAATCAAAAGACATTTTTGTCCCACTCAGTGGGCCTGCAAATGAATGGTGCAGCTCACAGAAGCCTAGGAGCATTTTGCTTTGATCTCTAAGTAGCTCAGCCTTCCAATGGCTCTGATTCTATCAAGGGGACTTTCTGATCAAATGTCTGCGAATCAGTGACAGCCATTAAACAAGTTGGAGCAGGCTCTCTGGTCAGGTACTGGCCAGGCAGGATGGCCAGGAGCAATTCACCTTCAGCATGCTTTCCCCTCTTTCCTGTCCTGTGGAAGGTCAGTGAGCATCAAACCCACCTCCCAGGCTCCTCCCACTCAGAACAGGTTTAGTGCAGCTACTGCTGTGCCCCAACTCTGGCCATCGGAGAGGATGAGCTTTTATTATTTTCAAATAATCTGTTTATCAAGCTATAAGGTGTTAATTATATTTCTTCCTTTGATGCATAGAAGACGATCAGAAATCCCAATCACTTCCCCCTGTTTTGTTCAGCTCATGCGATGTTACTATAGGTAAACATCTGCTTTCCTGTCTTTCTGTATAAAAGCTGATTTAATATGGCCCAAGAAATCCAGACTGCTAGAAACTTCCAAGCGACATTTTTGGCTTCCCATGATCATTGATCAATAAGTACTGTCCCTGAAAGTGAGTGTTGAGCCAGCCAGCATAATGAGGGGAACAGAGGACCCATGGTCCTGATGGGAAGGGAAGGAACTTTCTACAAAGCAGTAAAGGGGAGGCCTCAAGGGAGAAGATCAGGGTTTTGTCTAACCAATTACACACATATCTGAAGTTCAGCCAAAAACGCGACTTGTTAACTTTTATATTGACTGCTTTCTGGTCTAAGAATGTGTGTAACAGATAGGAGGGAGGATTACAGAAGGAAGAAACGGGAGAGTGAGAAAGAATTGGAGAGGGGGGAGAGGAGGAGGGAGAGAGGAAGGGAGGGGAGAAAGGGAGGAAATGGGGAGGGGGAAGGAAGTGGGAGGGAGGAAGTGACAGGAGGGAAAGAGAAAGGGGAAGAGAGAGGGGAGGGAGAGAGAGAAGGAGGAAAGGGGAAGAGGTAAGGTATGGGAGAAAGGAAGAGGGAGGGGGAGGGAGAGAGCTTAGTAGAAACCAGTATCTAAGCAGTATGACTGGCTATATGACTCTCTCAAATCACATCCTCAGCCCCATACAGTGCTGAGACCAAACAACTCAGCCAAATGATCATTGTTTATCTTTTACATTAAAAAAAAAACTATAAATCACTGGTTCTCTAATAAAAGAGGATGCTGAAAGGCTATTAGAGAACAGAATATAATCTTATAATGGCAGATAATTAGCTTGAAATATGTCTGGTACAGCAGTTTAGCTGAAGGATTAAATGCTATTGCAGAGAATTCCAGCAAGCCACGGTGCTCGCAGTGGCAGGGTGAAATGGTGCAGTAGAGGGGAAGTGTCTTTCTCCCTGTATTACATTTGTCTCAGCATCCTATTCTGAATGCCTAATGTGTTTGCTTAAACTAATGACCACACTAAGTGCACTTAGGAGGCATAGTTTGAAGATTTGCATTTTAAATCTAACTGACCCAGTCTCTTAATTGTTATCTATGTTCAGCATGAAGGCACTTTCTTTATGTACTGAGGGCTGAGCAGAATACAACACACTCAGGGGCCTTACCCATACAAAAATCAAAGGCAGTGACTATGTGTTTGTGTCAACAAGAGCATATGAGATGCCCAGAAAACTGAAGCCAAGAGTTTCTGAATAAGGCATGGAAAGTAGTGCATAAGATCTATTAAGGTGGCACAAGTTTGTGAACCCAGAATCCCAGAAGCTCTGGACAGACTGCACAAATCCCACCCAAGCTCGTCTGGATTATACAGCAAACAGTATCAAGAAAAAGACAAAATTGACACCAGCAAAAGTGCCCATTGTCATCTTATAATTCCACTTAACATGTAATTGTGGCTGAGTAAGAAACAGCGTCAAGAATAAACATCAAATAATGGATTGGGGCCAAAGAATTAACTTTGCTATCCTGAGAGGTGTCTTTCATTCATGCGGGCCATTCATTATTCAGTCAGTCAGTCACATAGTTCACAGACATTTATGGAACACTACAATGAGGCGTCCCAAGACAGAACAAAGACAACTCAGAATTCTTTCATATTGTCCGCCGTGAGAAGTCAATTCCAGCCAGTGTCAGCAACTGGATTGTGCATGTTTATGGGCAGGGGAGATGTTTTATCCATGTGACTAAATTCAAGTCACATACCCATTCATGAGTTTCCAGTCTGAGTCTGCAAGACTTTCCTGCATGTTGTTTTATTCCCCTAAAGGATAATATATATTTAAGCTAATTCTTAAACTACATCATAGGCCAGAAGACATTAATGTCTTCAAGCCCTTCAGGACTCCGCATTAACAGTTGTCACCCAAACACCTTCCATAAATGATAAGCATAAACTCCTGTCCAGTCTTCATGACCCCATCATAGAAGAGACAAATGGAAGCCGCCTTCTAAGCAGAATGCTTTTTTAAATTAAATTTATTTTATTTATTCACTCTACAACCTAATATCAGCCCCTCTTCTCCTCCCAGTATCCCCTTATATAAATTCTGCCCCTATCCATCTTAGAACCTAAAACTCCCATCCGGGTGTCAGCACCCCCACACACACAATCCCCTATCCCTCTACCCCTCAACGCTGTGGATCCCACACCCATAAAGGGACAACCTTGTCTGGCCTCACTGGGAGAAGATGTGCCTAGTCCCAAGGAGAAGGTTTTCTTTTGGCCATTTCTAGATTCCTAAACTTTCCATGGTTAACAAACATCATTGAAAAGCCTGTGAGGTCAGGATCCCTAGGAGTGGGTAAAGGAAGCGACATTTGTTTGAGGGGTAAGCTTGGAGAGAAAAGCCTGTGTTGTAGAGGTGTTGGTTGGGTTATAAAGGAGAAAGTGAAATTATTTGAACAAAACCTAAGTGAGAACAAGCGCTCAAAAGCACTGCCCACTCCTCAGCCGTCACCGAAGGATACTGGCAATTCTGCTGCATTATGAATTTGCCATCAGGTGTATTTAAGCTCTTCTGCCTCTGCATTCTCAGATGCAACTAAACTTGTCAGATCAAGAGTGCTCTCAATTGACTTTCTCTTCCCCTCAGCTGCTGTGCTTTCGACTCGCAGATTTCCCTCTTGATGCTCTAAGCTGCCATGATAGCTTGTCTTCAGTTTTCTCATGTGCTTCCTGCCCCTAAACAATAAAGCTGTCTTTGGAGTCATCCATGCACCTAATCACCCCTGCAATATTGAGGAGCACTAGAGAGCTTTGCAGCTCTATAGACAGTAATGATAAAACAAAACTTCAGAAATAGCCTCTTCCTGCTTACAGGGCCCGGCACGACGTTACCTTCCAGAGCTGTGACAGCTCTCAGCTCCGAGGACACAATATCCCAGGATTTACGGTTCTAATGAGAACGTAAATTGGTAAGGAGGAAACAAGGGGAGCATTTGACCAAAGAAATATGTCTGCGGGTAAATATCTCTGCAATTTGCTCCATTCAAGCATATAACTGTTATACAATCATGGGTTTGGTTTCCTACTATGAAGCCCAAGGACTGAAGGAAAAAAGAGGAAGAGAAGAGGTAAATGGAAGGAAGGAAGAATTTCCAGAGGGTCTGAATATTGAAGGTGGCAGGCAATTAATAGCATGGGCTTAGTAGCCATCCGCTGACTGGACAGTTATTTATAGCACCGATTCTACACCAGACCTAGGTATCCCGAGCTTTTGTCCCCGCCTGCAAGAACACACTCAGGACAACCGGAATCTTCTGCGGCAAAGCTTTATTGCTTACTTCTCAGGAAGATCCCGACCCCAGAAAATGGAGTCCCTTATATAGCGCTCAGCCACGACATTTCAGCACCTGATGTGGCGTGACAGCTCCTGATTCCTTGCTCGCCCATCACACTACTATTACACCCCGAGAATGGGCAGTGACTAGGAGTGAGTTCACTCTCGCACTTGCGCACAAGGCTTGTTTACTAGTTAGTCACAGCGGAGGCCAGCGCCATCTTATAATGGCGATTACTCGCGGCACACAGGGCTCTCCACAGCTATTGCTCGCTGCACGGCTCTCCACACCTGGGTTTGGTTCTTGAGATGACGCATGGTTTGCTATTTCCTAAAGTTCCTGGGAAGGCAAGGAAGATGGAAATCAAATGGCTACAAATGGAGAGCTAAAGAAGCAATGTGGCCCTCCCCCTCCTACAAGGGTTTGCAAAGAAATCGGGGAAGAGAAAACAAGAGTCCTCCTTGTGGGTCTGTGCTCGCAGCTTTTCAACACAACAGGGAAACAGTTCACACAGGCCACATATGCAGCGAAATGCCATAGTCAAGGTTACTATTGCTGAGACGAAACACCATGCCCAAAAGCAAGTTGAAGAGGAAAGGATGTATATGGCTTAGTCGTTGGTAGTTCATCACTGAAGGAAGTTAGGACAGGAACTCAAAGAGGGCAGGAACCTGGAGACAGGAGCTGATGCAGAGGCCATAGAGAGGTGTTTCTTACCGGCCTGCTTCCCCGGTTGGATCATCCAGCTTTCTTAAAGAGCCCAGCCCCAGGAATAGCACCACCCACAAGCGTCAGGGCTTTCCCTAGTCAAGCAGTAATTAAGAAAATGTCCTCCTGGCTTACCTCAGCCCACTCTTACTAAGGCATTTTCTTAACTGAGTTTCCCCCTCTCACATGTCTTTAGCTCGTGTCAAGTTAGCATAAAACTCTCCAGCCCAAGAAGGTGCATACAGTTTTAAAGGCTGTAGACCATGGCATCTGAATCATCTCTCTTTGGGTGAAGACTGCCTGGTAAATACAGGTGCAGGTGGCAAGAATCATCAATCTCCTGAGTGAGGAAGAAGATACAGCTGAGCAGAGTCAGACCCAGTCTCCTACAATAACCCTGATGTGAAAACTCTCATGGCCCTCGAAAAACTTCTCAGAGCATCTGGGCATTGACCTAAAGATATTTTTTAATGGATATTTTCTTTATTTACATTTCAAATGTTATCCCCTTTCCTGGTTTCCCCTCCAAAAACCACAACCGCTCCCTTTCCCCCTGCTCACCAGCCCACCCACTCTTGCTTCCTGGCCCTGGCATTCTCCTACACTGGGGCATAGATCTTTCACAGGACCAAGGGCCTCTTCTCCCATTGATATCCAACAAGGCCATCCTCTGCTACATATGCAGCTGGAGCCATGAGTCCCACCAGGTGTACTCTTTGATTAGTGGTTTAGTCCCTGGGAGCTCTGGGGGTACTGGTTAGTTCATATTGTTGTTCCTCCTATGGGGCTGCAAACCCCTTCAGTTCCTTGGGTCCTTTCTCTAGCTCCTTCATTGGGGATCCTGTGCTCAGTCCAAGACCTAAAGATATTTAACCTCAGCTTCACCTCAGACAGTGCCACCCTGGGACCTAGATTTTTTGCCATAGTATAGATTTGAAAGATATAAATAACATACAAACTACGGTGTGGGATATGGATAATAGTAGTTTAACCAGACCAATATCAATGACCAAACACGGAAAGAGTACAGTTGTGGTTGACAAACTCAATCTGATCCCAGTCTGTTTTGTTTTTGTTTTGTTTTGTTTTGTTTTGTTTTTTAATATATTTTTACATTCCATATTCCATTCCCCACCCCTCCCATTCACACTCTGACTGCTCCACATCCCTCCCCACCCCACCCCGTCTCCATGTGGATGCCCCCACCCCCCACCCCACCTGACCTCTAAACTCCCTGGGGCCTCCAGTCTCTTAAGGGTTAGGTGCATCATCTCTGAATGAACACAGACCCAGCAATCCTCTACTGTATGTGTGTTGGGGGGGTGGGGCTCATATCAGCTGGTGTATGCTGTCCGTTTGGTGGTCCAGTGTTTAAGAGATCTTGGAGATCCAGGTTAATTGAGACTGCTGGTCCTCCTACAGGATCGCCCTTCTCCCCAGCTTCTTTTAGTCTTCCCTAATTCAACAATGAGTCAGCTGTTTCTGTCCATTGGTTGGGTGTAAATACCTGCATCTGACTCTTTGAGTTACTTGTTCAGTCTTTCGGAGGGCAGTCATGATAGGCCCCTTTTTGTGAGTGTTCCATAGCTTCAGTAATAGTGTCAGGCCTTGGAACCTTCCCTTGAGCTGGATCCTACTTTGGTCCTGTCGCTGGACCTTCTTTTCCTCAGGCTCCTCCCCATTTCCGTCCCTGTAATTCTTTCAGACAGGAACAATTATGGGTCAGAGATGTAACTATGGTGTGGCAACCCCATCCCTCACTTGATGTCCTGTCTTCCTCCTGGAGGTGGGCTCTATAAGTTCCCTCTCCCTACCATCAGGCATTTCATCTAAGGTCCCTCCCTTTGAGTCCTGGGAGTCTTTTACCTCCCAGGTCTCCAGTGCATTCTGCCCCCTCTTTCCCCGTTCCCAACCTCCTATTTCCTGAGGTTGTCTGTTTACTTTCTTTCGGCTGGCCCTCAGGACTTCACTCCTTTTCCCTCACCCAATACTAGATCAGGTTTCCCTCTCCCATCCCAACGCCCCCCCCCCCACAGCCTGTCCACTTTCCCTCCCAGGTCTCTCCCTCCCTACCCACTTGTGATTGCTTTCTTCTCTCTCTCTCAAGTGGGACTGAGGCATCCTCACTTGGGCCCTTCAGCTTGTTGAGCTTTTTTAGTTCCGTGGACTGTATCTTGGGTATTCTGTATGGGTTTTTTTTTGGGGGGGGGGCTAATATCCACTTATTAGTGAGTACATACCATACATGTTCTTTTAGGTCTGAGTTACCTCACTCAGGATGAATTTTCTAGTTCCATCCATTTGCCTGCAAAACTCAGGATGTCCTCATTCTTAATAGCTAAGGAGTATTCCCTTGTATAAATGAACCACATTTTCTGTATCCATTACTCTGTCCTGGGACATCTAGGTTGTTTCCAGCTTCTGGCTATCACAAATAAGGCCACTATGAACTTAGTAGAACATGTCCCCTGTGGCATGGTGGGGCATCTTTTGGGTATAGCTGGGTCTTCAGGTAGATCTATTTCCAATTTTCTGAGGAACCTCCAGATTGATTTCCAGAGTGGTTGTACCAATTTGCAATTACACCAGCAATCCTCTCCAACATGTGTTGTCACCTGAGGTTCTGATCTTAGCCATTCTGACTGGTGTAAGGTGGAATCTCAGGGTCATTTTGATTTACATTTCTCTGATCGCTAAAGACTTAGAACATTTCTTTAGGTGCTTCTCAACCATTTGAGACTCCTCAGTTGTGAATTCTCAGTTTAGTTCTATACCCATTTTTTGATTGGGTTGTTTGGGTTTTTGGTGATTAACTTCTTGAGTTCTTTATATATTTTGGATATTAGCCCTCCACCAGATGTGGGGTTAGTGAAGATTTTTTTCCCAATCTGTAGGTTGCCGATTTGTCTTATTGACTACGTCCTTTGCCTTACAGAAGCTTTCCAGTTTCATGAGGTCTCGTTTATCAATTCCTGATCTTAGAACATGAGTCATTAGAGTTCTGTTTAGGAAATTTCCCCCTGTGCCAATAAGTTCAAGGATCTTTCCCACTTTCTCTTCTATTAGATTCAGTGTATCTAGTTTTATGTTGAGGTCCTTGATCCACTTGGACTTGAACTTTGTACAAGGTGACAAATATGGATCTATTTTTATTCTTCTACATACAGACAGCCAGTTAGACCAGCACCATTTATTGAAGATGCTTTCTTTTTTCCATTGTATATTTTTGGTGTCTTTGTCAAAGATTAAGTGACTATAAGTGTGAGGTTTTATTTCTGGGTCTTCAATTCTATTCCATTGATCAATGTGTCTGTCTCTGTACCAATACCATGCAGTTTTTATCACTATTGCTCTATATAAAGCTTGAGGTCAGGGGTAGCAATTCCCCCAGCTGTTCTTTTATTCTTAAGAATTGTTTTCCCTATTCTGGGTTTTTTGCCTTTTCAGATGAATTTGAGAATTGTTCTTTCCATGTCTTTGAAGAATTGTGTTGGGATTTTGATGGGAATTGCATTGAATCTATAGATTGCCTTTAGTAGGATGTCCATTTTTACTGTATTAATTCTACCAATCAATGAGCATGGGAGATCTCTCCATTTTCTGAGATCTTCCTGGATTTGTTTCTTGAGAGACTTGAAGTTATTGTCATACAGGTCTTTCACTTGCTTGGTTAGATTTACCCCAAGATATTTTATACTATTTTTGGCTATTGTGATGGGAATTATTTGCTTAATTTCTTTCTCAGCCTGTTTCTCCTTTGTATAAAGAAAGGCTACTGATATTTTTTTGAGTTAATTTTATATCAGGCCACTTTGCTGAAGTTGTTTATCAGCTGGAGAAGTTCTCTGGTAGAATTTTTGGGATCACTTATATATACTATTATATCATCTGCCAGTAGAGATTCTTTTATTTCTTCTTTACCAATTTGTATCCCCCTTGATCTCTTTTTGTTATTTTATTGTTCTAATTAACACTTCAAGTACTATATTGAATAGATATGGGGAGAGTGGGCATCCTTGTCTTGTTCCTGATTTCAGTGGGATTGCTTCAAATATGTCTCCATTTAAGTTGATATTGGCTGTTTGTTTGCAGTAAGTTGCTTTTATTATGTTTAGGTATGGGCCTTGAATTCCTGTTATTTCCAATACTTTTAACATGAAGGGATGTTGTATTTTGTCAAATGCTTTTTCTCCATCTAAGGAGATGAACATGTAATTTTTTTCTTTGAGTTTGTTTATATAGTGGATTACATTAATGGATTTTCATATATTAAACCAACCTTGCATCCTGGGATGAAGCCTACTTGATTGTGGTAAATGATGGTTTTGATGTGTTCTTGGCTTAGGTTTGCAAGAATTTTATTGAGTATTTTTGCATCTATATTCTTAAGTGAGATTGGTCTGAAATTCTCCTTTTTGGTTGGTTCCTTGTGCGGTTTAGGTATCAGAGTAATTGTGGCTTCACAGAATGAGTTAGGTAGCATTCCTTCTGTTTCTATTTTATGGAATAGTTCGAGGAAAATTGGTATCAGGTTTTCTTTGAAGGTATGGTAGAATTCTGCATTAAAACCATCTGGCCATGGGCTTTTTTTTTTTTTTTTTTTTTTTTTTTTGGTTGGGAGGTTTTTTTGTTTTGTTTGTTTTTGTGTTTGTTTGTTTTCAAGACAGGGTTTCTTTGTATAGCCCTGGCTGTCCTGGAACTCACTTTGTAGACCAGGCTAGCCTTGAACTCAGAAATCCGCCTGCCCCTGCCTCCCAAGTGCTGGGATTAAAGGTGTGCGCCACCACTGCCCGGCGGTTGAGAGGTTTTTAATAAATTCTTGTATTTCCTTGTGTGATGTGGGCTTTTTTAGATAGTTTACCTGCTCTTGATTTAACTTTGGTATGTGACATCTGTCTAGAAAACCATCCATTTCATCTAGATTTTCCAGATGTGTTGAGTATAGGCTTTTATAGTAGAATCTGATTTTTTTTTAATTTCCTACATTTCTGTTGTTATGTCTCCCTTTTCATTTCTGATTCTATTAATTTGGATACTACCTCTTGGCCATTTAGTTAGTTTTGGCTAGGAGTTTATCTATCTTGTTGATTCTTTCAAAGAACCAGCTTTTGGTTTTGCTTATTCTTTGTATTGTTTTCTTTGTTTCTATTTGGTTGATTTCATCCCTGAGTTTGACTACTTCCTACCTTCTACTCCTCTTGGGTAAGTTTGCTTCTTTTTGTTCTAGAGCTCTCAGGTGTGCTGTTGTTAAAGTAAAATCTCTCCAGTTTTTTTACCAGGGCACTTAGTGCTATGAACTCTCCTCTTAGCGCTGCTTTCATTGTGTCCCATAAGTTTGGGTATGATGGGTCAACATTTTCCTTAAATTCCAGGAAGTCTTTAATTGCTTTCTTTATTTCTACCCTGACCAAGTTATCATTGAGTAAAGAGTTGTTCAGTTTTCATGTGTATGTGGGCTTTCGGTAGTTTTTGCCATTATTGAAGACCAGCCTTAGGCCATGGTGATCTGATAGGATGCATGGTATTATTTCAATCTTCTTGTATCTGTTGAGGGTTGTTTTATAACCAATGATATGGTAGACTTTCATTATAAAAAAAAAAAAAAGAAAACCTCTAAAGAAACTAAGAATATGTGAAACATAAGTCCACATAGTAACAACAACATACAGTAAAATTATGGCAAACATAATTAAGTGGCAAAATGGTTCCACGAAAGTCAGAGGCAAGACAACTGTACTCCTTCTTATCTGTTCTTCAATACAGTGCCAATGTATGCATTATAGAAATAAGACAAAAGACAGAAATAAGAGAGGTACAAATAGGAAATAAAGTCAAATTATCCCTATTTTTAAACAACAGTATTCTATGTATAAAAGACCATATAGACATTTCTGGGAAATTCTCAGACTGACACTTTCAGTAAAATGTAACGATTAAAAATAATTATATAAAAATCAGTACCTTACCTACTTAGCCATAAAAACTCTCACAAAGACATGGGAAAATCCATTTATAATAACTTTAAAAATATTAAAACCTTGGGATGAACTCAACTAAGATCGCGAAGAACCCCGATAATGAAAGTTTTAAAATACTGAAGTCATTAAAGAAGATTTTGGAAGACAGACAAACTTCCTAACTCACAGTTTGAAGAAATTAATATTGTGAAATGGCCATAATTCTGAAAGCAATCTACATACTCAATGCAACTGCAAAAAGATTCCTACAGTATTCAATATAAAGGCAGCAAAAAAATTAGAATTTTATGTAAGTTCAGGGTAACAGTTTAAAAAGCAATAGATGAAAGAACAATGTGGAGAAATATTTAAAAAAAAAAGAAGATGAAGGGATGGGATACAGAGGTATTAGGAGTTGGTAAAGATATAACATGCTACATGCACAAAAATAGATATTAGTGGAATAAAAGCTCCAGGACAAATAAAAATGTCAGGTGAGGTGGTGCATACTTATATTCCAGTGCTAGGGGGGCAGAGTCAGGAGGATACCCAGGGCTCGCTGGCCAGTCTATCCAGCCTAACTGGTGAATCCATGGTCCAGGAGAGATACTGCCTCAAAGGATTCCTGAGAATGTCACCCAAAGCTGTTTGCCTCCACATAACCCTGTGTACACATTTACCAGCACACACACACAAACATGCACAGCAAAACCTGAGACTAAAACAAAACACTGGTAAATAAATACATAAAATTAGTATTTCTAATATAACTCAATGGAAAGTATGATATTAAAGATAAATTATAATCGCACATTTGTAATTTGAAGAAAAATATACTCTTACCACACCATGCATACACATTCATGTGTGCATTGGCGAAATAAGAATTGGGAGGGCCATGATTAAGGTTGTAGCTTTTACAACTTAGCACAGTTAGCCTGCAGCTCAACCCCACTCTATAATTTACTTAGCTGCATCATTTAATTTGGGAAGTTGTTCCATATCTCTTTGTCTGTTTGCCTTTGCAAACACTCGGTGGTAACTAATGTATTTTGCTCAAGAATTTGCTGGGAGGCTTGGGTGAATTAAAGTGCACAAAGCATTTTCTAGCACAGTCAGCACTCAGTCCATTCGAATCCCTGTGATGGGAGGAAGACCACAATAAAAAACATGACTCTCTTTCAACCATTTTCCACCCCGAGTTTATTTCATAATGCAGCATGAATGGGGTGCTGAGAGGTTTAAAAGTGAGTGTGATATGCCCTGTCTTCACAGAGCAGAGTGTGCACCTAAACATGAGTGAGCAATGTATCTACTCACTATTGTGCTGGAAAAGTGGTAGAGCAGTTGCCCAACCCAGCTTGAACATGTTGCAGACCTAATTTTTTGCTCCTCATTATTTGAAAATGCTTCCTGTAATACATTCACGCTGCTCCATACATAAGCTGTCATTCATCACTCCAATACTATTCTTTCGGGAGAACAGATTATGAATTGTGTAATAACTATGACCAATAATAAACAAGGCTATTTGCTGCTTGCTCGGAGGGATATAAATCAAGCCTGAGGGTAGTTGCATTTCCTAACTACCCCCACCTCTCAAAGGGGAGCTATCTATTACTGCAAAGTATCTGCAGTTTAAAATATTTGACTGATCAGCCCCAAATCAAAACAACTTGTGCCAATACTACAAAAAAAATTTTTTTTTTAATTATTTCAGGATTGTTGCAAAGAATTCAGGGTATGTCCTCATTCCTAACCTTATAATTCAAACTTATTTGTAGCACGTTGCATTTTGAAATGCACTCCTTCTGGGTGGGGGCATCTGTCCATTCAGTTTGGGTGGTTTCAGGCACAGAGTAACTAGGCTGAGTCAGTTCCTCTACAAGCATTAGTTCTTCCAACACTTGTGAATTGTGAAGGATGTGAACCTCTGAACCAAACTACTCCACCTGCCTTTCCATCTTGTTCTCCCTCAGATGCACTGCTCTTGATACCACGAAGTTTCCAGTCATAAGGAAAGTGCACTGGGCTCTGAGTCACTTACCTATCTAGTAATTCTCTGTGTCTTGGGATCAACATGGTAAAAGGGACTGGTGTTTAAAGTCCTTTTCAAATATGACCCTCAATAAATTTTCTGCACAGATTTACCCCTAACCTCAGCCAGGAACCATTGGTTCACCCATTTCCTTTGGAAGCCTTCCCCTGGCTCAAGTCTTCCCTGTCCACTTTGAGTAAAAATCTGCCATGAAATTTCCTGTTCCGGCTTCAGTATGGCTCCACTTTGTATGTTGCTAACTCTCCAATTACTATGGAGCTGCTGTCAGCCAATCAGTTAGCAACAATTGTAGGACTCTCTTTTCCTATCAACAAGATAAAAATATTGTCAGCTATTCTTACTTCACCAGATCATTTTGACCTGGGGGAAACTGAAAGAATTGTGGCGCACACTGCATAAACAGAATGAAATGCAATGATTACAATGTTGCTTTCCCTGAGAACCGAAAAGCATGTGGGTCACAGGGGGATATCTCTAACATCCCTGTTACTGTTATCACAGAATGTGTGACATTTAAATCTTGTTGACCTCGGGTTTGAGAACTTGTTTTACACTTTGACTGAATCTTGTAAATCTGGCCTGACGTTGACGAAATGTGCCGGATTGCTTTCTGTACACCAATCTTCTGAGTGGGTGGCCACGCTCAAGAGAAAATTGCCTCTGCCTTTTAATGTAATTATGGTGCAATTACGAAGTGCATATCATCTTGCTAAGGCTGACTGTGTAAGTTAAACATATCACTTTTTCATCACAGCCAGGAAACTAAACAGAGCATACCAAAAAAAAAAAAAAAAAAAAGGAATTATATGATGCTGATGTTGGTAAAATGTTGATGAAAATCCCATCTCTTATGTTCCTAAGGGTCAGGCTGCCCCAGCCCCCATCGCTCTCTTTCATAATGCTTCCATCCTCTTCCTTCAGCATCTTATCATACTATTCACATGGAAGATGAGTTTTCTTCCTTTCAATATAAAAAGTAACTGCTACTAACTTAATAACTAAATAGATTAAACAGTTGGGAAGCTTTGTCAGACTGCAACCACTTTAACATGTGAACAGTATCTTTTGGGTTACTATCACTGTGTTTTGTTTTGAGAAAGGTTTTCTGCCCACATAGTCCAGGCTGGCCTTGAATTCATGATCTTCCTGCCAATCTACTGTAGGACCGCGAAAGGCAGCCTGGTTCTTGGTTAAGCACAGGCTGGAAACCCTGGTGACCCTGAGGGATGTCAGGCGCTTTGCCAAGCTCCCGGACACTAGAATCCTGACACAAGGCTACAGTGTCTTTCAGCCCCTCCACAGATAGAGGACAAGACCACAGGTCACAGAGCATCAAGACAAATCTCCATTTTAATGAAATACTTAAAGGCCTTCAGGGCTTAGCCAATTAAACTCCCCTTCCAAGACACTCCTCCCTGAAAAGGGTGTTTAACCTCGGGCCCACCCTGAGAAAGTGAGATATGGTTTTCACTCATCTACTTTTGGCCATGACAAGAAATGCGTTAAAATCAAGGACTGCCTCTTTTCATCAGGATCTGCTGTGGGGAGACATGAGAAGAAGGCCTTTGCCAAACAAGCTGGCCCTTTCAGCACTCTCAGCCACAGCCTCCACCAAGCCAAGCCACCAGCGGCACCTGGGTGCCCAAGAGCCTGAGAACCAGAAGGCCCAGCCTACTTGCAGGTCCAGGGATCCTCGTGCTAGCCCGACACCCTCCCTACACAAGCGTGGGGTAAGCACAGTCAATTTCCCAAGTCCCACCTCTCCAAGTGACCCGAACCTTGTGGCAGAGTGGATGCAGGACACCCAAACCCTACAGTATACCACCATACCCAATTCACTATGTACCCTTGGGGGCCCTGGAACTCACTATGAACATTAGACTAGCATCACACTCAGAGATCTACCTTCCTCTGCCTCCCGCGTGCTAAGAACAGTGTGCACCACCACCCACCCCAGCCAGAGCTCTGATTTCATTTCTCTCTCGTCTTTGCCATAGATCCCTTTCAAGAAGCTTCCGTAAAAGCCATCCTGGTACTTCTCTGAAAACTTTCACCAAAACTTACCACTGGCCACATGGGCCTATGACTGACAAATTTAGAGAGCCCCTTCGTATCACCCATCCTACTTGAGCTGAACTGCAGAATGGCCACCCATTCACTGTAAAAGCCTCCTCCCTCGGCACTCAAAATGGACGGCTCCCCACTCTGACGTCCATCCACCTCCTCCTTCTTAGTTAGCAGTTTACTTTGTAAAGCAGAAACACCGCTGACTGAGCTGCTCACAGACTCAAAGCTAAGTCCCACTTTTCTAGTAGTAACTGATTCAGAAGCCCCGGTATAACTAGCAGGGAGCCAGACGATATAGGTTTAAGAACGAGCATGTGAAGCCCATCACACGGAAGAGCAAGGTTTACAGGAACCGGAGGGATTTCCTCACTCTTGACTGAGAGCCTCTGTGAGGGTGGCCTTGGTTTTCACCTACAGAAAGTCTTGAAGTACTACGACCACTCCCCTTTAAAGCTTAAAGTTGAACCCAGAACCCAAAAGAGGGCGTTTCTTTGATGTCATCAAGTAAGGCTTTGTGTTTAGCACTTTAGAGCTTGTTGCTATTATGTTTTATGATATTAATATATATTTAATATATATTAAATTTAATATATATTAAATTATATTATGATATTAATATATATTTAATATCATAAAACATAATAGACGTTCAAAAATTCGTTCTGAACGAAAGAAAAAAATCAGAGTTAATGGTTAGTTATAGGCTAACCTCTTTAGACTCAGTTTCCCTATCTGAAAAATGAGACAAGTTGTAATGGATTTGTATGTTTCTTTCTGATTTAAAACAGTTCTTGCTTTTATAAGAAAAATATTACTGGAACAATCTAGTGACTCTTTCATAACACAGAAACTAAATTCCATAGACTACTCTTTGGTCAAAATATATTAAATCGAAGATGGAAAAATTTTTTTTCTTTCCTTTAAATATGTTCTCCTATTGCTGGATGAAATGTGTTAGTTCTGGATGGAAGCCAATACAAGGCTTAGAAAAGAGTTAAGAGCCAATAGAGACATTGCATTTAATTATTTTAAAAGCATATTGTAAATTTCCCATCAGTTACATTATAATTTCTTTCCATTAATCATGAAGGACTAATGTTTTTAGTTTGGTCTCTTGGGAATAAAATTTGGATATATGTCTAACTCTCCTCAAGGCCTTGTCAACCTAAGGCACACACACTTGTGTGTGTGTGTGTGTGTGTGTGTGTCTTTTGGTCTTTGCTTTGTTCCCTCGCTCTCACTCCCCTAAAGGAGAGTTGAGTTCCAAATTTTAAAAAGTATCTTGGTATAAGGCAGAATGAATGTGGGTGACAGACCCCTGCAGAGTACTTGGAGAAAGAGATCCAAGCTGGTGGTGGGTGTTCTGAGGCAAGGCAGGAAGATAGGTGGAACTGTATGGTTGAAAAAATCAAGAGTCACAGGGGCTAATTCTGATGCTGCCATTAGCATATTCTGTGACCTTGGAACCCATGATTCTGTAAGATCTTTTAGATCAAGCCAGCCACTTGAACCTTCCTCTTTACTGTATCAGGGCTCCTCCCAGGGTTAGCCTCCATTGACCTCACATTTAATTCTATGCCCTTGGTTTTATGAAAGACCATCATAAGAAGCAGTGTATGAAGCCTAGTGCTAATGTAAGTGTAAATCTATGCTGGTAGCTGCACTAGAGAGAGTATTTATGAAAATCCATGTGAAATAACCTCATATAAATTAAGTCTAAGAAAACTGCCTCTTCTGGGCCTTTAACAACAATTATTTATTAATACAGGTAATACTTTCTGTGCCACCACAATGCCCAAAGATTTGCCTTTTATTTTCATTTCTAAATTTTAGATAGCAAAGTACAAAAAATATATATACATATATATTGTTCAATACAAAATTAATCACATTAAAATGTTAATATACTGCATTCAAGCTTTCCATACTTGAGATTATTATACATATGCATTTGTGTGTTCCATATTTATATTATTGTACTATAACATTGTTTATGTGATTAGAAAACATGAATCACCGTTGTCATTGTAAAGACAGAGACAGTGCAAACTGAGTCTGGAGCAGTATCACCAGCCTCCATCGTTAGCAGCAGTATTTTCCTTGTAGCACTAGAGACACTTTGTGTTGTAAGAGATTAAAAGCCTTCTCTATGGGATCCTGTGAGACAAAAGCTGTCATCTTCACAAAGGTGTCAAGATGCAAACATAAAGGTTCCTGTGCAGGAGACTTGTCCCCAAGTTGTGTAACCTTGAAGTGTTTGGACCCTTAGGTCTTTGGGGATACAGTCCTTGAGGTCTAACCCTGCTCTCCCAGAGTGAGTTATTTCCATGACAATGAGTTGTTTCCAAGAAACAAGTTCTACCCTGGATCTCCTTGCCTCTTCTCTCACTAAATGATCTCTCTCTCTCTCTCTCTCTCTCTCTCTCTCTCTCTCTCTCTCTCTCTCTCTTTCACACACACACACACACACACACACACACACACACACTGTCTTGACAGGTTGTAACACAGCCACCTCCCAATCTTAGACTGTGAACTGAATAAGTCTCTTTTCCTTATTAAAAAGGAAATAGCAAAAGTTATTTTGCAAAAGTTATTTTGCTACAATAACGTAAAACAGTAACATAATACATTTTTATTTTACTAGATGATAAACAACCTGTTGAGTAAGGGATCTTTGACAATAATTCACAATAAAATAAAAATTCCTTTATTACTCAGCTTTTAAAGAACTCATTGAGACTTCTGAACAATGGTCAGCGTTTCCAAGGGTGAACATTATAGACATACTGCCCCATCTTGGAAATTTTCTTTTATTTCTGACTTCTGAAATTCTCCTTTTTCTTCTCTTTATCTTTAATCTTGTGACATATCTCCACTTCAACTCCTGCAATGATCGCCAGCACTATGAGTGATATTATAATCACAAATTTAAACCTTCTTCTTCCAGGGCAATGAGATAGAGTGTCACTAAAAAGACAAACAAGCTCACTGTAGCTCAACAAAACCTACTCTCACTCATTTGGAAGAAAGTTGGTTAAAGAGGATTTACAAAGAGATTTTATTTTTAAAAACTTTTAGAATCTCTGTAAGGTAAGAGAAATGGCCTTGAGGGGTGAGCAGTTGGCCCCTGGATGATGACAGCTTAGGACAGCAAGGGAAAGCATACTCTATGGGTAACACCATCTACTGACAGTATCTAGCATTGTAAGTCTTATTGCGGGGGGAGGTGGGGGTGGTTTTTTTTTTTTTTTTTTTTTTTGAGACAGGGTTTCTCTGTGTAGCCCTGGCTGTCCTGGAACTCACTCTGTAGACCAGGCTGGCCTTGAACTCAAAACTCCACCTGCCTCTGCCTCCCAAGTGCTGGGATTAAAGGCATGGGCCATCATACCGGCATAAGTCTTATTTCTTATATTAGAAATTTGAATTCTAAAAAAAATCCAGGTTGCTTTCCACCCATCAAAGTTTTCCATACACAGATATTTTATAGAGATATACCCACAATCACTTAAATACTCACAATCTAATATATATATATAGCATTTATTATTTGCATGGCCATCCTTTTGAAGCAGTATGTTTACATGCCACCCATCCTGGCCTCAATTACATGGATTTCCTTTCTCTGTCTCTGAGATCTCTGGCGTGTATCATCATCTCTGAAAACATTTATTAATTATAGTCTAATATAGCAGTGGTTCTCAACCTGGGGGTCATGGCCCCTTTGGAGGTCAAATGACCCTTTCTCAGAGGTCACCTAAGACTATTAGAAATATCATATATTTACATTATGATTCACAACAGCAGCAAAATTACAGTTATGAAGAAGCAACTAAGGTTTGGAGAGATGGCTCAGCGGTTAAGAGCACTGACTGTTCTTCCAAAGGTCCTGAGTTCAAATCCCAGCAACCATCATGGTGGCTCACAACCATTCATAGTGAGATCAAATGCCCTCTTCTAGTGTGTCTGAAAACAGCTACAGTGTACTTACATATAATTAATTAATAAATAAGTAAATTTAGAAAAAAAAAGAAAAGAAAGGGCAACTAAAATAAAGTAATTTTATGGTTGAGGTCACCACATGAAGAACTGTTGCAGCATTAGGAGCGTTGCAGACCACTGAACTCTAGTTTACATATGGAACTCATCATGAACATGCTATACATTGTATACATCCAGGTAATAAATGAAAAAGTGGTTTTGGGAGGATGCTAAAGCAGCAATTTTAAGTCATTCCCCTGCTAGTTGTTTTCAGGATGTCAAGGTGGTATAGAATTAACAAGTAATCAAGACTCAAAGCAGGGACCCAGGACCAGTAGACTCGATGTGAACTGATCAATCTGAAAATAACTTGTCTAAAGGGATAGGCAACAGATGGTGGCCTAGGATCCAAAGTCAACCATAGTCTCAGGCAGGTCCTAACACAGTTACCTTGAAGGCTTCTGTAAGATCTCAAGAGCAGCCTACAAGGTCATACTTCTCTTTGTGCCTAAAGAATATCAGGAGCTTTAACTGAAAGGTGGGTTTCATGCTTTTGAAATCAAGGCAAAAGATAGGCAGCATGTTCTTGTGATACACAACATAACAACAGACACACAAGGGCTTCTAGGGGATATGTTTGTCTCCTCTCTTTTTGCTATACACTACTATTTATATTCCGTGTGAAGTTACTTGCTAACTGTAGCTTTTTGTTGACTTGTGGTGCAAATAATTTCAGCAAAGTAGAAGAGATAATCCCAAAGATTCATTGCTCTTGGACATTAAACATTTATATTCCATGTAACAGCCTTACCTTAATATTTTCTTATTAAGTTGCACATAAATATACTGGTCTCTTAGATGCTTTCCAAGGCAGTCACAATATTGTACTATCTCCCTTATTAATTGCTTTGTTTAACAATACCTAAATTCTAAGTCCTTTCCACTAGGAATCATGTCACTCCATTCTCTCTATGTGTTATTGTCAGTCCATAAACTTTCACCTTCAACTTGGATTTCATTACCCATGTTGTCACAGCCTCTGGTCATGACTGAACAACACTCTCCAGGAAACATTTGATCTCCTGTCATATGTTGTTCTATAAGGCCAACCACTAAGTCCAAAAGAAAGACTGAGACAAGATTGTACCAAACTCTAAAAGAGCTGTAGCTGGAAGCTCAGAGAACAAGTTGATGTGAAGACTCTAGTCCTTGGCATCTGAAAAACAGCAGAAGGAAGATCATCCCCACAACTTCCCCCTGCCCTTCCCTGAGACAGACAGGTCTAGAGACCTAGGAAGAATTCTCTGGTCTTCCTCTGAGGGAGATGCTAAGGTCCTCATTCAAGAAGAGATCTTCTTATATCCACAAGAAAAGAAATGGTGACATTGCAATGTTACAAGAGTCTGGATACATAAAGATGTGACAAGTTCCTTCCAGTCTGTCACCACGCCATACTGTCCAACCTTGCTTCGCTGTAACTGCCTCAAGCTGCTTCTCTTTTGTCATGGGAGTCATTCAAGTCTCCTTGATGATTTGTGTCTTGGTTTCTGAAGGCTCCCATGTAATGAAAATGTGTATTAAGTAACTCTTTGCTAGGAAAGATAAATTGCTGCCAATTTAAAGACTAAATTATCTTTATTGATGATTCCAGTGCTGAACAAAATGCTCTACTATAAAATGCAGTGGGTGATCTTATGAGATTGGTTTTTACGGGCAAAAAAATGATTACAGAAAGCAAAAATGGGAAATAGCAGTGGACTGGCCATTTCAAAGATGAGTTCCTTGGAGATTGCTAAGAATGCTGGCTCAAGTAAGCTGGGCCTCTCAACTGTTGCTATGAGTATCTTGGTATAGGGAAAACAGGTTGACATCAACAGCACAACTGCATGACATGTAGCATAACTAATTTCATCTTATTTAGTCCTGTTGAAGGCGAATACAGGAACCTAGTTCAAACCACTGGCCTCCCATAAATTTTGTTTGGTAATATTTTCCCTTTTCAATATTCCCTTTATCATAAAGTCACATACATGTGTACACACACACACAAAGGTACTTATACATACAAAGAAATGTACACATGAATGCATGTGAATATGCTCATGCATGCATACTTGGCAGATACTCAAAGGCACACATGTGCTTGCACACACAGACATACACATGTGTAAACACAAGCAAGAATATACTCAAACACACATATACAAACTAATGTGTCCATTTTGCACTCTTTAGATGCAGGTACACATGTGTGCATATGTATGCATGCATAGCCATATATCTAAACGCATATATCCATATGCACAGGTATACACATTCACACAGATATATACATACATAGGCCCATAAAGATATGTGCACATGATATGTGAATAGACATGTGTTCACACACCCATAAACATACATTTACACCTATATGCATGCCCATACTTATGCACATACACAGGGACATGTACATGATCACATAGATGCACACATTCATGCATGCTCAGGAACATTCACACACACACACATGTGCACACATGCATGCTCACACATGTAGGCACACACACACACACACAAATGCACACATATGTACGTTGCTTCTTTTAGTTGCTGCCTCCAAGAAACCTTACTAGCTACAGCATAAACAAGTTTATGTTTGCCTTAACACCCTAATTATTGAAATTCCATGCATCTGTGTAACTGGCATGTTTTTTTCCTGTCTGGCCTATGACTGGTAGAACAGCAGTGCCGGGACTCAAATCAGGCAGGTGGCCTTCATCTTGTAGCTCAGGTCTTGTAGCTCAGGGTAGGGGCAAACAGAAAGTCGGGGTTTCCCTTACTCAGCAACAGGAGCCGGCCTCTGCTCACACCTAATCTCAGACACTATTTTACCCGAGAGAAACAGCCTTGGACAGAGCCATGCATAACAGCATAGCTTCTCCTTGTCTCCTTTCCAGCACAGGATCTGGGCTTTAACTTTGCAAACACTGTAGGCTATTTTTCTAAGATTAAAAAAAACGCTGTTGGTCCCACACACACACACTGCCCCCAAAAGGTACAATCAGTTCCAGCAACAAGGAAAAACTGACATTTTGAAAAACACTAAAAAAGAAAAAAAAAAAGTCGTTCTATGTCTTAGGTTTCACATATCTGAGAGCTGATTCCCCAGCAGAACTCTAGGTCAGTGTATTTTCTTCTCAAAAAGTCTGCTGGAAGTTGAAGGTGCCATGACTGATGTGAAACAGCAGAGAACCTTCCCAGGGTCTGTGATTACTCCCACCCAAGTCATCACTAGTAGCCCCACTTGTGTTACTTGAAATGTTTATTTAATTCATTAAGGATGATTTAAAAGCAAATGCAAAAAAAATGTATAATTAGCAATTCAGGCTAGCTGAAACAAAGCATGATTTAGCTGTTTGTACTCAGTAGTGTTTTAGAAAATCTAAGGGTGGGTCTTAGTGGTTCCCATAACTCTGTTCTACCTTTTGTCGATGGAATGCTCTAATAGCCTTTTTTCTTTTTCCAGTGTACCTCTGCTCCTGAATTAACTAACATGAGCAAGCCTGCCCCTCACCTAGCTAGCTAATGCTTCAACAAACCCAACGGCCCGTATGTGGATTCCCAGCTGATGGCATTGTCTGGAGATGCTGGAACCTTTGAGAGGTGGGGCCTAGTGAAGGAAATTAAGACATTGTGGGTGTGCCTCAAAGGAGACACTGGCACTTTAACCCTATTAGCTTCACCATTAGATAACCAGACCTCATTCCACCATGAACTTCCTCCCATGATTTTCAGCTTCATGTTCCCAGAAACAGTGGGGCCAACAGATCCTGTCCTTAAACTTCTGAACCAATGAGCCAAGTCTTTTTTTTTTTTTTTAACTTTTTAAGTTGTGTATATCAGGTGTTTTATCACAGTGATAGAAAACAAACTCAAAAATCAGGGTCTTCATTTTAAGGGTTATAATCAGAGAAGGGGCCAGCAGTAATGGAGACAGGCCATGCTCACATAATGTTACTGGGCCACTTTCGGGGGTCTCTTTCGGTTGTTATCTGATACTCAATCCTATGTCACATATTACTCAAAAGAATAAAACAAAATGTCATCAATAAAAAAATGTCATCCACTATAATCTGAATGATAAAAGAAAATAATAAAAACCAAATGCTTAAAAATGCTTGAACGTTTCTCTTTATGCCCTGGCTGTCCTGGAACTCACTTTGTAGACCAAGGCTGGCCTAAAACTCAGAAATCCACCTGCCTCTGCCTCCTGAGTGCTGGGATTAAAGGCTACCACTGCACAGCACAGATTATATTTTAATTATGACATATTTCTCCCTTCCCTTCCCTCTCGCCAAACTTTCTCATATACCCCTCCCTGGTCTCCTTCAAATGCATGGCCTCTTCTTTTCATTAATTGTGTGTGTGTGTGTGTGTGTGTGTGTGTGTATTACATGTATATTACATATATATTACATATAATATATATATAACAATTATATATTATATATTATATATAACCCTAAATCTAACCTGTTGAATCCATATGTTATTTGTAAGTAAGTTCCCGGGTTGACCGTTTGACACTGAGCATCAATTGGTTCATCTTGCCCTGGGGAGGGCCACCTCTCCCCCTCCAAGGATTGTTCAGTTGCCTGTAGTTCTTTTTGCAGAGCTTGGGCCTCCTGAGCCTTTCCCCATCCTGTTTGGCATGTTTGTTGTTGACCTCCTTGTTCAGTTCATGTTTGAATAGTGGTGGTAGTGAAACTTAATAGGTATAGCTTCTGACACACTGGATACACAACCTCACAGCAAACTCTGGCTCTTACAATCTTGACACCCCCTCTTCCACAACGTCCCCTGAGCCTTAGGTGTGGGGAGTGTCTTGTAGATGTATTCATTCAGACTGGGCTCCTTATTCTGTATTTTGGTTAGTTGTTGTTTTCTGTAGTAGTCTACATTTGTTGCAAAGAAAAGTTTTCTTGATGAGTGGCGAAGACTATATTTAGTGGTGGGTTTAGAACACATGTTTATAGATTTTCTTGCTCAGGTTAGCAGATTAGTAGTTGAATATTCAACTCCAATACACATAATGCACTAACACCAATTTATTAGCTAAGTTTCCAGTGCCAGGCATGATCTCGCTCATGTTCAGCATGTCTTCAGTCCAACTATCGAGCAGTTGGTTACCTCCAAGGTATGAGTGCCACTACTGCACCCATAAGGTTATTGTGCCATGCTAGTCATTGATGCAATTTGTAGGCATCATAACTAGGTAAGACTGTTGGGTGCCTCCCTCCTTTTGAAGCTTGCATGGCAACTTCAGATAGCATGAAAGTTAGTCCTGAAAGTAAGGGAATTCAGGTTAATTCTAACACAGGAATTCTTGATACAGCCACCGTGCTTTAAAAATTAGGAAGAAAGAAAACATAAAGCATCGTAGAAGAGGAAAGAGTTGTCAAAGCTATAAATCCTCTACGGGCATAATAAATGCTAGGCCAGATTTATTATCATCATCATTATTGTTGTGAACAATGTATAATACCCTAAGGAAAATATTTAATATGACTATAACATTTATAGCACATGATACCATAAAAATCTTTCAGTAGTGGGATAGGAAGAGAGACAGGGGGACTGTGCCATGCTGCAAAAGACTCACACAACTGAGCACATAGTTTTATCTCTGACAAGTTATTCCTATAACCAAGGGTATATAACACTTTGCATGACTGACCATTTGACTCTGGGCATCACTAGGTGGCAGGCCACTACTTTGATCCATGCCCCCAGGATATTGTGCTATTTAAACCAACCCCCATCTCTAACCTCTGACTTCTTAGAATGGTATTATAGTCAGTGGGGTTGGGCCCTTGAAGCTATGCCTATTCATCACTGAACATGGCCTGAGTTGTTCCTGTTGAATCATGCTTAGTTACCACAAATCAAGCCTATATCACTAAGGAACTGTTGCACTCCCTTCTGTGTCCCAAGGCTTACTTTGATACTAATGGACCTAGAGTCTATCCTATCCCAAGAGAAATGTATTCAGAATCTAACTCTGCTAGCCTTGACATCCCTTGACTCATTCTGGGCAGCCACAGGAACTGCCTTCCTTTCTTATCTCTGATGCATGGTGAGGGGTATTGAGAATAAATGCTATGAACATAAGCCTGACTCCTCAAGTGCCTAAATCTGATCCCAGCCCAATGGTTGATGTTTGTTCCAAGTCCCCATCTTGCTAGGCTTATGGTGAAAGAGACTAGACCTGAACATTGCTACAAAGAAAAGTGAATAGGTGAGTATAGGTTAGTAAAAGGTTAAAAAACAGATGGATATGAAAATCTCCATATATAGACATAGAATGCACATATACATATATGTACACATAAGTATTCATGTATGTGTACCTGTAGTGTATATGCTTCTTAAAGAGACCTGCGAACTTCTGGCCCTGTGAACTCCATTATCTCTAGTAGAAGAGCTTCCTCTATGCATTTTAAAAGGTCCTCACCCAAGAGAAGCAAAGAGATAGGATATCCTAACTATGCAGTAGCAACGTCAATTGTGAGTTCTCCCTGAAGGGCAAATGCTCTGCTAAAACCCCACTTTGTTCTTCCACATAGTCCTCTCTACAACCCTGAGCATTGGTTCTATTGGTGTGTGCATTTTATAGCAGAGGGAATGAGAGAATGTGAGGCTCCAGTGACTCGCAGGACCAGACAGAGAATGAGAGAAGTGGACGCTCAGCTTCATTTCACGTGTTGAAGACGTGTGCCTTCCTTCCTCCTCAGCTTAGACTAGCTTTCCATCAAGCAACCTACCTACCACAGGCAGGTAGTGTGGAGTCGTCACAATGTTTGACCTCCCCATCCCTAGCCTTTAGAAGGGTAAGAAGCCACGTGTAGCAATCTATCAGCCTGGCTGGCAAATGGTCCTTATTGCCTCAATATTGAGCTATAGAGAAGCACGTGAGTGGAGTGTTTGGGTAGAGCAAACATCCCAGAAACTGAGGCTCTAGGGGGCAGGGAGGCCAGTGACTGTTAAACTCCAAAACACTCAGCATGGCTTCTATCTCCTCTTTTGATGGTTTCTAACAATTTTATTGGAGATTAGCCTTGCCTAAATATCGATTAACCTTGGTGAAAATGAATACATGGTCAATATGAATCTTTTAAACTCTTGAAATCCAAGTTCCTATCACTCCATTAAAGAAGAATCTTGCTGGCTCTGACTGTGACTTGATGGTAAAGTGCAGAGACTTTCAGAAATATCACCTAGTATTGCAGTTCAGCTACGGTTGAGGAGATCCACGGTGGAAATTTAAAGAGGATTTACCAGCATGCTTACCTCGTGGTCTCCTGAAACCATTTTGGTCAGGGCATGGGAATAAATTCATAGCTGATTATAGTAGATCTTTCAAGTTTCACTCAGAAACTCTTCAGTTTGACATTTATATCAATTTCAAATGTATTTCATTATTTAATAGTGTTATCTATTTTAAAGTTCTAATGACACTAACAAGTATCCTACATTTATTACAGTGATACAAATAGAAGTATGAAAACTCTTCATCATCTTCATACTTTTGCCCACCAGAGACAGAATAATGTCTGCCTCCTGGCCTGTGTGAGGAATTACACACTGTTGATCTCCTTTGAAACTCGGTGATACACTGTGTTATTCACCCTGGAAAATCATGAATGATAAGGAGGAAAGTGTGCCTGTTAGAGCAGTTTCTCAACTTAGAATGCCCTACTGGATTCTCTCCTCAGAGAACAGCACAGACAGAGATGCATTCTGCCATGACAGACTCATAAACAAAACAATTTCCCAACAATATGGAATCGCCAAAGGGTGAAAACCCGATTACATTCTGATCACAGAAAATAAGTCATGGTGCCTTTGTCTGGGAGTGAATGGAGATAAAATGATTAAGGCGTAATCAAATATTTTGCTTTCCTGGAGTGAGAAGGATCAGAGGATGACTTGAATTATACCAGAAAATGAAAGTATGCCGTGAGCTTAAAGAAAGAGCAGATGCTGGAGTGGAGGGGGGGGGGGATGCCTTCCATAATAATGGAAGACATGCAAACGTGCATGTGAACACAGGCAGACAACCTAAGCTGTTCAAGTGACAAAACAATAAGCATTTATGTCTGAGTAACTAAAATCTAAACAAATATCATAGAAAAAGAGGGGGAAAAAAGCTGTAACGTACAGTTTAAAGGAAAAGAATTTCTAGGGAGGATGAAGGCACAATAGCCATTTATCATACTATCTGTGGGTTCTCCAAAGGGCCTTCCCAGAATGCAACTATTCACCTGCATGTTCACATGAATTCTATGGGCCCCCTAGAGTATTTAAAATATGGTGTGGTTAATTAGAAAAGAGAGACAAAAAAAATACAATAAAGATAAAGATCATGTGAAACCAGAAATAAAGCCATGACTTATGACGTCATTAGCTGCAATGACTAGTATGAGTAGCAGAAGTATTATAGCACTACTGCTCAACAACCTGAGATGATACCAAATGGGTTTAAGGTCAATTGCAAAAAAAGAAGCAACTACTAGTACTAAGTTTATGAAATTCATGCCCTTTCTTAATATATTAATGGAAACTGTCTCCAAAGTCCTGCAGATTTCATATCTCCTGACTAGAGATAACACTGTATAAGATGTGATTCACTGGTAGGAAGGAATTAAATAGTAATGTCTGAAAAATGTTGCTACTGGACATCATTAGCAAAGATGGGGCTTGTGAGTCTCAGGGACAATAAAGCAAGCAAACAAGGAAGCCCAAGGAGGGAAGGGCTTAGAATGAAAAAGCCATATGTGCAAAGGACTATTCTGCCACTCTGCATGTGACCACCAAATTGCTTTTATGCTCTGAAAGTATCCTGGGTGTTAAAGTGAGATCCAGGCAAACACTGTCCATTCAGCAATGCCACTGTCAAACAGTAGCCAAGAGCTCCGTACCTAAGAAGCACTACAAAGAAAGCTTTGGCATTATTCCACGAGTGTTAGAAGCAACTCTGTCTGACAAAGGGGCTTTAAATTGCTCACCTTGTCATCTCAACCTGCTGACACAAGTAATGATAAGGGACCACCAGGAAGATGGAGGCTCATTGCTTGAGACATCTGACAGCAGAGAAGGAAGGATATGTTTTTCAAAGAATCCTGGCAGGAAATATGGGCTTCTAAACAAATCAAATGATTAAAACATAATACTTAAAGGCTCCATCTTGAACATATGAAAAAGCAAACTCCAGACTGACCACATCGATCAAGAGGAGCTAAGCCATCATTTCAACAGTCCACTCATCTTGCTCATCCTTGTCTTTGCAAGGGAAAGACTCCAAAGAGCCCCCAAAGACTTCACACAAAACCAGTCCTGCTTGTCAGGATCCTACCCAGACATTCAGGTACTGAGATGGTGCATAGTTAGGGGTACCAGAGGCTGAAAACCTCTAACTAACTTTCTCTTACTATTCTGGGGGCCAGAAGCTGATGGCTTCTGGCAATTGACTCCTGCTGATAGCATTTAGAGATTAGGAAAAGAAACCTGAAACTTAGTTCCTAGGGCTCTTTACTGTGATTCAGGGGCCCCTAGGCTGGCCAGGCTAGAGGCTCTGAGTTCATTAACTCTTCATGTTCCAGAGAGAAAGAAAAGGGGTAAAGAAAAAGTCATGCATACGCATGCACACACTTGGCCGGGCCCAACCATCAGTTTCATCGATTTTTACATGTGCACATGCATATTTATATATGCATATGCATGCATATCCCTACATATGTATCTATGTACATACATATAGACAGATATCATATATTCATAACCACATACACATATATATACATATACATACACGTTCATACACATATACACATACATATATTCATACATACCTTTGGTGGAGAGAGCAGAGCCCCAACAGCCACACTTTATTTTTTTTTCTCAGACTTTTTACAGCTTCTTAGACAAAAGATTTTTTTTAAATTACCCCAGAGATAAAATGTTACACAAAGGAGAGTTACAAAAGGATGCTGATAGTAAGTTCAAAGCAGTGTTTCATTCTATAAGCTCATTATAAGCTCAAAGCAACAGTTTCATATGACTTTGCTTTATCATAGCACACATGGGTGGCCTCATCCTTAGACCTAACTTAAAGTGAATGCTTTTCCTTGACCACAAATCTGATCCAAGCCTATTTTTCATCTTAGTGTAATTTATGAAAGCTGATTGCACTCTATTACACAGCCTTTATTTACTGTTTTATGAGGAGGAGAAGGAACATTCTATTCTTGATTATAATTTTATTATATCTTTCTGGCAAAACAACTAAAACCATCTCGTTAAATGGTCTTCTGAAAACTATTTGAATCAAATTAGGAATTCTATAAAGTCATTAATTCATCTAAACAGCATTAATTCATGAAAGTTCACCTTCATGTTGATCTGTGGGAAATTTGCCCAATAGTGTGGGCTGATGTCAACTATATAATAATGGCAAGACTATATGGCAATAACTATATAATAATGGCAAGAAAGGCATATCAGTAGAGTGAAGCAATCCTGGGATGAATTCTCTGGGGCCCATGCCTCTCAGAGCACACCCATTACAGTCCATCTCCAGAAAACTCACTTGCTTGCCATAACCTTCCCCACATGACTTATGCCATCTGCTACTGTGGTCCCACAGCTAAAGTAGAAGCACAGTAGTCACCTTCCAGAACAGACCTGGGGTTTTCACATCCAGGAGAGGAAGGAGGTATTCTTTTACCATTTCTAGTTTGTGCCCCTTACCCTGGCCTCACTTGCCTCTTGCACCCACTTGACATCACAAGAAGTCCTTCCTATGGGGAAGCTAAAGTGAAGTCACAGGATTCAGGGTTACTGTTTACATTTTAGTGCTCTTACAAGGCTTTTTATATCCTTCGATCTGCTCTTTCCTTCTTATTTATTTATATGTTTAAGGATTAATAAAAGCTTTAGAAATAAATTTGTCCTGGGTGAATGAATTTTTAGTTCACAAGTCTTTTCTCCATAAACTCTCTAAACCTTGATTTATTCTACAGTTGAGTGTAGTCACAACTCTGTGATGACTGAGGAGAGATTTCTAAACTTCACACGTATTGCTTTCTTAGGTTGAGAAGAAAACCATGAAATACAATTTGAGCTGTAAATGGGTTTTACCTTCTGAGATAGAAAATACTTTATGACAATACCGATCGGGGGAGCTATTCAGATTATGTTTAACCAAGGTTGATCTAGGAACCTGCATATGGTGTGTATAGATGTAGATATAGATATATAGATATATATAGACATATAGATATATATTGCTCCCTGAGCAAAACAAAACAAAACAAAAACAAAATGTGAGACAGTTTCACTTTGCTTCTGTTTTCTCTAGGTCAATGCAAAGCAGTCTCACAATGTCAATAACACCACATCATGGGACTCTTGTAAGGATTTAGAATAATGACGGCCTAGGACTTTCATATCAGGGCCCAGCAAGATGATTTAGCAAGTATAGGTATTTGCTGCCAAGCATAACAACCTGAATTGGATGCCTGGGACTAATGTGGTAAAAGTAGGAAACCAACTCCCTTGCACAAATAAATAAATGTAACCACACCAAAAAAAAAAATATCTGAAGGAACTTTCATTTAGAAATTTACATCATGACTTATGAGTATGTCTGGCATATGTCACTTCTTTTGTCCTTAAGACAAGCCACAGCTAAATAGAAAAGTAGTTCTAGATTGATCAGTCAGCTATGAAGATTGTCACAAGCAGTGAAAATGATACACAAAGATACATGACATAGGCTAATTCTGAATTCTCCTGAGTTATATGTTAGAATAGCTTGTGCTATAACAAAATTATGTGGTGTATTCCTTGCTTCATGGAGCCTTTGAAAGGCACCATGTGGACTGGCGAGATGGCTTAGTGGGTAAGAGCACTGACTGCTCTTCTGAAGGTCCTGAGTTCAAATCCCAGCAACCACCTGTAATGAGAACTGACGCCCTCTTCTGACTTGTCTGAAGTCAGCTACAGTATACTTATGTATAATAATAAATAAATCTTTGGGCCGGAGCAAGCAGAGTTGACCTGAGCGAGTGGGGCTGACCGGAACAAGCAGAGGTCCTAAAATTTCAGTTCCCAACAACCACATGAAGGCTCACAACCATCTGT